>NC_091801.1:12756742-13059772 GCF_041296235.1 Equus asinus
GCCAGCTGGCCTGTCCTTGTCTGGCTGCCTTCTGCTAGTCCCTTCCTAAGGCACGTCTCACCTGGCATCATGGCCCACTTCCAACTGCAGCATATCCCAGAAACAGCATGATCAAATGTTACAATGGCATGTTACTGCCTGGGCGTTCCCTCCAGCTTCCAACTTAGCCCTCACATCTCCGCTGCTGAACTGCTAACTGCCTTAACTTGTCCCAAATTCCCCCTTGACCTGGGGAGGAGAGTGGACTAGAAAGTGTGTCAAGCCCTGTTCCTCTTGAACTTGGTTTTGTAATCTCCACAATTCAGGTGTGTTACTGTCTCCAACGGGCAAGGAGGGTGTTAGGTGAGTGAAGTCAGCTGCCATGATTCATGCAGACCCAGGCGTTCATGGAAGGAAATTTTCAATGTCACTTTTATTTTTAATACAGGACAATACAGTGGAAAGACAAGGGATATATTTCAGAGAATGTGTGGGGTTTTAAATGTGATGCTAAAATTCTTTGACATGCCTCCCGTGGAGAGCTGGGGTCAGGTCCCCTGCTCCTTGACTCTGGGCCCTATGACTACTTGACCAACAGAATATGGCAGAGTTCACAGTGTGTCTGTGCCAGTTTCTGGGCCCAGGCCTTAAAAAACTGGTGTCTTTGACTTCCTGTTTCTTGGAACCCAGCCACCATGCTGTGAGGAAGTCAAGCAGCTACAGAGAGAGGCCACAGGTAGGTGTTCTGGCCGAGAGCCCCAGCTGAGGTCCCAGGTGACAGCCAGCATTAACCGCGGATGTGAGTGAGTACACCCTTATGTGATTCGAGCTCCCAGCCCATGAGCTGCCCTTGCTGATGCTGTGTGGAGCACGGACAAGCTGTTGGTCTTGCCCAAACTGCCTGAACTAAAGAAACCATTAAATTCTGGGGTGGTTTATGACACTGCAATATATTACTAATTCAGAATGCCATGGACAATTACCAAAGAGAGGAAAGAATGAGAAGGTATAAATAGGTGGAATGTTCAGGTTTTTCCTTTCGTTATAAATGGGAAGGGAGAAAGAATGTTTTGTGAATAATGAAGTTTTTTGAAAAGGGAGGAACAATAAGGAAAGATGGAGAGGTGATTGCTAAGATGATGCCTCCCAAAATAGTCACAATTAAAAAGTGTTTGAGAGGTTGGCCCCGTGGCCGAGTGGTTAAGTTTGCGCACTACCCTGCAGGCGGCCCAGTGTTTCATTGGTTCGAATCCTGGGTGCGGACATGGCACTGCTCGTCAAACCATGCTGAGGCAGCATCCCACATACCACAACTAGAAGGACCCACAACGAAGAACATACAACTATGTACCGGGGGGCTTTGGGGAGAAAAAGAAAAAAATTTAAAAAATCTTAAAAAAAAAAAGTATTTGAAGTCATTGAACTTACTTAAGAAGCAACACCTGCCATTTTCTCCCCCACCTCATGTTCAGAGACGTTACAAATTTCTTTCCCTTGCAAGGAAATTTAGGTAATTATAAACAATTTGTTAGATACGTTTGATTCAAAGAAAAGTATAAGAAATTTAAGGTACACTTGGTGGAATAAAGCCAAATTATAGATTCTCTCTCTGGTTTTCCCACACTACTAACCAATTCTCTCTTTCTCCCGACACCAACTAAATAGGAAAAAACACAGTTTTTCTTTATTACTCACACCAACACTTCTGACACCAAATGTATGGATTTTCCACACCAAGCAATTCTGAAACTAACAGCCTGGGATTAAGGCAGACCCCACAGGTTAGGAGCTCAGTCCCACAAGACAGAGTGCCCCTCTCTGCCCACTTTAGATGTCAGTTTTAAGTACAGGTTGTCACCTGTGCTTCTGACTGATTGGGTATATAAATCTAGGGTTCCCACAACCCTTTCCCCAGGTTCAATAATTTGCTAGAGCAGCTCACAAAACTCAGGAAAACAGTTTACTTAGTAGATTACATGGTTATTATAAAAGGATCCAACTCAGGTACAGGCAAATTGAAGAGATGCTCAGGGCAAGCTGTGGGGGCAGGGGTGTGGGACTTCCACGCCCTCTCCAGGCATTCCACCCTCCCAGCACCTCGAGGTGTCCAGCAACCTGGAAGCTCCCGCCTTCGGTGAGGGTTTTTTTATGGAGCTTTCACTATGTAGGCGTGGTTAATTAAACCATTGGTCATTGATGCTCTCCAGCCCCTCTCCCCATCCCTGGAGGTCAAGGGGTCAGGCTAAAAGGTCCAACCCTCTAATCATGTGGTTGGTTCCCCTGGCAACCAGAGCTCCCATTCCTAGGTGCTTTCCAAAAGTCACCTTATTAACATAAACTCAGGTGTGGTTGAAAGGGGCTTGTTATGAATAACAAAAGACACTCTTTTCACCTTTAATAGTCGGCAACTATTTCAGGAGCTGGGAACAAAAACCAAATATAATAACATACGATGGTCCTATCACTCTTGTCACTTAGGAAGTTACAAGGGTTTCAGGAGCTCTCTAACAGGAACCCTGAACAAATATCAAAATAAATATTTCTTATATCACAACGCCACACTCTCCCATTCCTAAAAACTAATGTAATGAATGAAACAAACCATAATTTTATTTTCCCCAGAAGCTCTACTGCGCAAAGCTAAGCTAATAGAAGGTCTAGAGAGAGCTTCCCAGATTAGGCATGAGCAAAGTGAAAATAAATTACGTTCAAGTTATGTGAACTGTCGACAAAAATAACCCATAACCAATCTATAAATGAAAATTTGGGTGAGTTTATTCTGAGCTGAAATCTGAGGACCATGGACCGGTGCCTTTCTTCCCACAGGAAGAAAGGGCACCAAAGAAGTGAGGTATACAGAGTGGTTATATACGCCCAAGCAGGACGTTTCACATACGATTGAAATGTTCCTCCCACACTAGTCACAAGATTGCCCTGTCAGCACAGTGCTTGATGGACACAGCAGGTAGTGGGTTGAGTTCCAAGTAATCAATTTATTAGTGAACACACAAATACATTGGGAATTTCCAGAATGGCATTCTAATAGAGGTAAAGGATTTGGAAGTGTTTATTTTACACATTTATCTATTCGTTTATTCCTCCGTAAGTTCCATGAGGACAAAGACTTTGCAGATTTTTTTCATTGCTATATAGCCCTGGGCCACAAATAGTACTTCAAATATACAATCATGTGTCACTTAAGGATAGGCTACCTTCTGAGAAATGCGTCATTAGGTGATTTTGTCGTGATGTGAACTGCATAGAGTGTACTGAAGAGGAACAAAATTCGCCAGCACAAAATGTGTCTCTTTAACATGAGGATTGTTTTAGGCTGATTATTTTTAAGAAACAAAGGGCTCAGAAAGTTTTTCTTGTTACCTTCCCCTTAACCACCTAAAAGAATTCAGATTAAAAAACCTGTCTCATGAAGTGAGCTATCACCTTAGCATCACATGAACTAGGTGGTAGAATGGGAGGATCCTAGAAAAGAGTGTTCGTTTGGGTCCCCTCTGTGTTCTTCTGTTTCTGTGTGGCCAAACACTTGTTTTCCAAACATTTTCTCCTTTTCACCTACCTGTGAATTGCCTTCCTTTCTTTTGAAGTCCCTGACTCTCCCCCCCCAACATCTTCTTTTGTCTTTAGCTGTAGATGGTATTTAAGGTGTGTGCTTCCATCATTTTGGAGAATTATTTGGTTTTCCTGGGTTTCTCCCATGTGTACATATTATTAAGTTCTTTGTTTTTCTCCTGTTAATCTGTCTCATGTCAATTTAATTCTTGGACCAGCCAGAAGAATCTAGAAGGGAAAATGTCTTCCTCCCCTACAGTACTTACACAAACCTACATGGCATAGCTTACACACCTAGGCTATATGGTACTAATTTTATGGGACCATCATCGTGTATGCAGTCCGTCGTTGATGAAACTGTTGTTATGCGATGCATGACTGTAGTAGGTACTCAATAAATGTTTGTCAAATTCGATAATCCATTCATTCAACCAGCATTTATTGAATACTATGCTACTTGCTGGAGAAGCAAAGATGAGGGAGTTGTTCTTGTCTTCAGTGGGCTGAAGGTATACTGGAAGAAACAAATACTGGGTAGTGATACAAATATGTTCAGATACCGGCATATAAAGGAGAGTAACACATGGTGGGGGCTGGGGGCTAGACGAATTTTACAGGAAAATAGATGTCAAGAAAATGATGTTACAAGAAAAGAGAGGACCTAGCTGGAAGAGAAATCATAGTTTGTGATTCTGGAATCTGTCCCAGTCAAATTGCTCAAACCTGACCATAATAAATTTGAAAGCACTGTCTTTTTCTACTTATTGAATATTTGACTTCAATGGTACTTGGTAAAGATGCATTGATAAATCAGTTACTTTGTTTTAATCAGCTGCCAACAGGATCACTCCACTTTAAATATCCATTATTTTCAACTCCTATACAAATATTTTATCTTAAACTAAAATCCTAAGAAGATCATAAATTTATGCGTGGAATTCCCTGTCACTCAGGTGATTTCATGTACTGATAATACCTTGAACGATTGATATTTATTGCTACCTTGAACAATTGAAAGTGCTGATTCAAGCTGAAAAACAATTTTGTCTCTGATAATAGTAGCTTTTAAAAATTCATTCTATTTGGGGTTTAAGTGTAATATGCCCACAGCCTCCTAAGTAGCAAGTGGATAACCAAAGACTTACCATCAGTTATAAGAAAAAGTTACAGTGGAGAAAAAAGATTTTAATTAACTTTAATGATCTGAATCAAAGGGAATAAAATTTCTGACCACTTCAGAGTCATTTTCAGAAGAATGAACATATTCATTTATTCCAAAGGCACCCATTTGCTGTTGGGTGCTGGGACTACAAAGATGAATGAGGTATACAGCCTGCCGGTAAACAAGGCACTGTTTGGAGGGTGGAGGCAGGCTCAAAACCAATCTAACATACCTACCATGTCAGAGAAGAGACAGTCAGGAGAACAGCGCTGGCCTGCTCAGGGGAGTCAGAGAACGCCTCTCAAGGAGCTAGTTTTCGAATGACTTGAAGGATGGTTTGTTTATTGTGTTGATGGGAGGATGGACGCAGCAAGAGGGAATATCTTATGGAAAGGCAGACAGGCAGGAAGCTTGTCCCTTGGTACTGCTGGTATAAAGGGTGTGTATTCATTCAAAACATTCAATAGGTATGTATTTGAATGTTGACTACACGCTAGGCTTGAGCAGCTAGAAGTCATTAATCAAGGACCAGTGCAGATTTAGGGAGGGTGCAGCATGTTAAGTTTGAGGGAATTGGCGGAAGTGAAGAGGGGAAGGAGCATAGGAAACAGTCCCGGGAGGAAAATGTAGCAGTCACTAGTATCTCACGTCATGAGACCTGCCGCACGCCGTGCTCCCTGTAAAGGGCTTTGGACACATGATTACATTTAAATACATGTTATCATACATAATCTCTTCTTCAACAAAAGGATAAACTGACTCATCGGGGAAGTAACACGCCCACGGTCTCCTAGTTAGCAAGTGGATAACCAGGCCTGGTCATCTAATTCTGCTGCCCTTGCCCTTAACCAGTACACTATGCTGTCTCCCCAGTTGTAAATAGCAGAACTATCGGCTTTAGGTGATGACCAAAATCACAGGCCTGGTCGGTGCTGGGAAGAAACTCTGGGAATAATAATGTAAATGGCTAAGTTTGTGAAAACACAGTAATAATTCTATTTCTAGACTTTATTGTCAGATTATTTTTGGTGTCATTTACTAAACGAGGTGTTGAATTTCACTGGGCTTAACTGGGTTGAAGCTATCTGGACATCAGTAACCCACATCAAAACCAGGACGAGTCAAGAAGTAATTCGAGTTCTCTGGCACTCTTGCCTCAACAATCTAGGATCTAGGGCACTGTTCTAAGATGGTCCTCCTTTTTGGTTCCCAGGATTTCTTTTTCCTGTGACTGAATACGATTTTTCTGGTCCAAGCGGCTGTCTGGCCAGGCGGCCGATCTGGAGAGCAGGTGATTACTGATCACTAGTGTTTTCTGGGCGAGACAGTGGCACTAACCCCCTCCCCTTCGCCCCCGCCCCTCCTCCCTCCAGTCTGGAAAGGTGCAGGATCCGCTAAACCGTGCATCGCACAGCGGCGGCCGGAGCAGACGCGGGATGGTCGCGCGTCCCCAGCAGAGCAGAGGGGGGCAGCCCGAGAGCCTGGGGAAGGTACGGGTAGGGCATCGGGGCGCGGGCCGCCGTCTGGAAAGAGGGGAGAGTCAGCTGGGCGGGGGAGCCAGTCGCCAAGGGCAGGTGTGGAAGGGGCTGCCCAGGCCCGCCCTTTGCAGCCGAGGCGGCGGGGAGCCGGGCCCGGGGCCCAGAGACTGCGGACGGGGCGCGCTCCCCGTGCACTCACTCGCCCTCCTTCCCGGGGCCCCCGGGCCGGCCGTCGCCCCGGGGCCCAGCCGGCCGGCGCCAGCGCCGCAGAGCCCGCGGCCGCCACTGCTGCGGGGGGCCGGCCGGCCGCCAGGGGGCGGGAGCGGCACCGCGAACAATGGCCGCGCTCGGCCGCGGGCCGGCGGGCGGAGGAGCCGAGGGACGCCGGCCGTGCGCGCGGCGCGGCGCGGGGCCGCGGGGGCCGGGGGCGCGCGCGCCGGCGCCGGCGGGGGCGCGCGGCGCGGGCCCGGGAGGGCGCGGCGGGAGCGCCGGGAGGCGGGCGGAGGCGGGGGCGGGGAGCCGAGGGGTGGCAGCCGGCGGCGGCGGCGGCCGAGCGGGGTCAGTTCTCTGTAGTGTTTGCCAATGTGGGAGCCGTCTGCAGAGGGTCGCGGGCGAGAAGGTAAATCGCCTGGGCTGGGGTGCCCGGGAGGCCCCGACTTCCGCCCCGCCGGCGGGGGAGGCAGAGGGCGCTGGGGAGCCCGCGGGGCCGCGGCGCAGCCCGAGCGGAGCGGCTGGCTCGCGGCCTCCCCTCCCCCGCGCCTCCCCTCCCTCCGCGGTCCCGCTCCCGCCGGGAGAGGGGAAGGGGCGGCCAGGGGAGCCGCGGAGGGGGCGAAGGAACGGGGGGGCGTGTGTGGAGGGGGTGGGACGACACAGGTGGCCGGAGGGGAGGAGCCGGGAGGCCGGCGCAAATGGAGTGCCGGGGTGGGGGGGCCGGGCAGCAACCCGATGGGGGGTTCTGGGGGGGCGTGGGGGCCCGGGTGGGACCCGCCGGAAGAGGGGCGGGCGTTTGGGGGGTCCCCAGGGGTGGGTCCCTGGGAGGGAGGGCAGACGGAGGGGGGCCTCGGAGGGTCTGCGGGCCCTGGGCCTGGGGGCGCCGCGGGTGGCGGCGTGGCTATTTCTGTATAATGGGCAAGTGGTAAAGACGTAACGCAGCGCAATGGGGAAGGTGGGTGGGGCCGAGGGAACAAAATATATCCTATGACAGGCCAGTTCTGCTGTGGCTCCTCCGAACTACTAGCGTGATGGCTCGGCTTAAAGGGGTAGGTGGCAGTTAGTGACCTTGCCGAGGTGAAGGGAGTTGGGCGCAGAGACAAAGATCAGTTACAGAATGCACTATGTGAGCGCAGAGCCTCCCGGGGAGGGCCGGGGACTCTGGGCCGGCGGGGTGTCTGCAGAGGCCATTGAGGAGACGCTAAGCTGGGAGTCTTAGGGAGGGGGATGAAGGCCTCGGGGTTCTGGAAGTCCCTGGAAATATGTTCAGAATTTTGCATTTGTGGATAATTTTCTTTGGAAAGGGTCCATACTTGGGTGACCGTCCCCCTCCCCCTTGGGTATAGAAGGACCAGTCACTTAGGGGAATGTATTAAAGGATTTTAAAGTGGATGGTTCCTGCAGAAAAGATAGAGATAGATGATCCTTTCCAGGTGTTTCACTGTTAGCTGAAAACCTTTATTTTTAATGTTTGATTTCACAATTTTGGCGAACTTTTCTGAGCATTACTTCTCTTCTGATGCATCCCTGTTTTAAGGAAGCGTGGTGAACACTTGAAATCGAAATTGTGATGGGCAGGCCGGATAATAGTAATCTTGTAGGAGAAGAGATTGCAACATTTCTCCAGGAGGAGATTTCTTGTTTGTCTTTGCTTTCTTCAGATAACTCAAATATACTGTTGTGAATTGAGCTGCAGTGGAAAAAAAATCTTATTTGATAAAAACCATCAAAACCAAGACATTCTGCATCTCCATTGTTTTGTAGGATGGCAAGTTTTCATTTTTCAGTTTGTCTATATTTTACTGCAAACCAGAGCTATCACATATCACTTGAATTTCAGGTTTCCTGCATTTTGCAGCAGGCCTGTATTAAATTTGTGAAACTCTTACGCCAAACTCTGTGGTGTGTGCTCCTTTTTTTCCTGCTGTGGTTTCTATTCAAGCCACCATTGCCAGATTTCATTACATGGCAGTGAAGTTTTAAATTTTTTCGTAGGTGATCATTAGTTGGTAGGATATGGTGCATATTTCTTCGCAAATCACTAAATTTTTCCCTAACCCGTGTTTGGTATTTGTAAAGATGTTGCTGTATGATCCAAATATGTGTTGTTAACTTCAGATAGAATGCCATGTAATTTTTAACTTTTTATTTGGGAATTATTTCAAGCTCACAGAAAAGTAGCAAGAATGAGAATAATACAAATGACCCTCATGCAGTCTTTACCCAGATTCACCTGTTAGCATTTTACCATTTATCACTTGGTCTTCTCTCTATCACACACACATAATATTTTCTTTATGGACCATTTGGGGGATAGTTACGTACATCGTGGATCTTTACTCCGAAGTACTTCGGCCTGGAAAACCATATAAATTTTACATTTTAGTTTACTTGGCTTGCCTGGAATGAAGTTCTAGGAAAGAACAGCTTGGTCTGTTTTTTTTTTAACAAAAAATAAGTATCCAGAATATCTAAGATGGTCATCAAACCTTTTAGTATTTAAACAATACAGAAAATGAGGCTGAGTGGTTTTCCTGGTGTAAGATCAGGTTCTGGAAGATATAATTGGCCAATACATTGGGCTTTTTTCTTTGTAGCTAACCTTGTCTTTACTCCTGTTACTGTGTCTGCTTTTCTTTGGTACACTTTGAGTGCTGGGTGTCTGATCATTTATGTGTATAGATCATCATAAAGAGAGGGAAAAATCTAGATATTGCAAAATTGAATTGTAAGTAGACAATAATTGGAGACATGCACAGTGTGATCAAATCATATATAGATATATTTGTGCCTCTTCTAGATAGATTTTCAGGAAAATATTAGATAAGTGTCTAGAATCCATAATAATTATAATTTATATTTATATATGTGTAATTGTATGATTTTTGGCCAGATCCCCAAAGTTCTATATAGGAGCCTTACCATTATGTTGTCCTAGAGGTCAAGCCTTTTGTGACAGGTAAAATTTTAAGAAGTCAAGTCTTTATTTATAATTTAACCTATAATGGAAGAGAAGAGGACTTTAAATCAGAGCATACTGGGTTTTAATCCTGGCAGTGGACTATGGGGAAGTAACCCAACTTCTAGAAAAATGAGGATAACACCTACATCCCAAGGTGATGAGGATTAAATGAGTTAATGTAAATGGCTAAATATGGCACCTGGCATATAAAATTGATGTCTGATAAATGTTACTTTCCTTTTTCCTTTGGCTGGTTGTATGTGGAGTTTTTCACTGGAATAGTTCATGGAGTGAGATTTCTATATACTTAGAATCTTTCCTAGGCTCTTAGGAGATATTAAAATTTACACTGAATTGTTTTGTTTTTCTTAATAAAAGCAGTTTTTTTGAGTACCTACTTTCAAAAAGAAATGAAAATGAAACTTTTTTTTTAATGCTTTTTAAGGGCACCATGAATTTTTTAGAGTAAGAAGTTTTTAGTTAATATTTAGTTTTGCAGTAGTTTGGAGTCTAGGAATGGGGATAGTAAATTGCTTTTCATATCGTCAAACGGAACATTTAAGTGAAGATTAGCCTGTTGGTTCCTGGATAGGTGCTGATCTCAAAATTTAGAGATCTGTTAATTTGATAATGCCATTTTATAAAGCAGTATTTAGTTGTTGAGGATTTTATAGATTTGATTTTGTACAGCTGTCAGTTTAGCCGAGGGCAAAGTGTAATCCGCGGGTTGTAGCAGCAGTTCATCTCAGAGACGTGTTGCACCTTTCCTTCTTCGCGAGCCGCAGGTGTTCTCCAGGGAGAGGTGCCGTCTCTCCATAAACCGCCCCACCTGTTTTCATTTAGTAGCTTGGAATCTGGAACTGCATGTCCTAATGTGCCTGAGTGGATATCACTGTAGGGCATTTTGGGGACACGTGAATAGGTTTCTTTAAAAGTACTTAGCTGTAATTAGAATGAACTCTAGCTGGAAACTTTTTTGTTTTCTTCATAAAACTACCTTTTGTGTATCAAAAAGTGTACCCCTATATCTTACTGTGCCTGCTTCTCAGAATCAGCCACTAGAGTTACCAAACTCTAATGCTGAAGAAACACATACAGGTCTGTAGATAAGCATCTGTAACTTTTAACGGCTTACATTAAATACAAACAAAATGGGGTTTCTCAGATTTGGTGAGTGCTTGCTAAATAATGTTAAATTCTCGAAGTAAGGGGCACGAAATCACTGAGATGCTTTCAGTGGCTTATTCGCATTTTAACTTCCGAGTGGATTGTTTTCAATTAAAAAAATGAAAATTGATTTGGACCGTATTTTTATTTATAGCTAGTGTATTTTAATAACATTTGACTAATGCTGTACTTTTTAATTTCATCTTTTGAATAAAATGTAAATATTTAAGATTTGTAATTTACCACTTTTAAATTCTAATGTTACTCATTTGCTTATGTTGAACAGGGTATTCATTTTTTTGGCTTACCTAAGTATGTTAATACCTAAAGCATCATAAATTATAAAACTTTAGAGTTGAATGGAACTGTCTTATTTATTGTTGCATAACAAATTTCCCCAGAGATTAAAGGCTTACAACACTAAACATTATGTCAGTTTCTGTGGGTTAGAAGTCTCGGTGCTGCTTATGTGGGTGCCTGTGGCACAAGGTCTCTTATGTGTTTGCAGGTAAGCTATCATTGGGGCTGTAGTTTCATCTGAAAGCTTGACTGGGGGCAGATCTGCTTCCAAGCTCATTCGTGTGGCTCTTGGCAGGATTCACTCCCTTGGGGGGTATTGGACTGAAGGCCTTAATTTCTTTTGGGCCCTAAGGAAAGTTAAGAGACCTCCCTCAGTCCTCTGCCATGTGGGCCTGTCCAAAGGGCAGTTCACAGTATGGCAGCTGGCTTCCCTCACAGCAGACAGGTGATAGAGCAAGAGCAGGTGACACCCAAAGTGGAAAGTGTAGTCATTTTATATCCCAATCTTGCCTGGAAGTGGCATCTCATCATTTCTGCTGTATTCTGTTTGTTAGAGGCTGCCTACCATGAGGACTTTAGTTTACTTTTTAAAGATTAAAGAAAGAAAAAGAACTCAAAGATGCACAGAGTAATTTACCAAGGCTCAAAAGGTAATCTCTTGAAGGGCTTGTGCTGAAAGTCAAATTCACTGATGCTCAGGCCTTGTGCTATTTCTACAACATACGATTCTCTTGGAGAATATAAAAAGTGATTGCAAAACAGATTGCTGAGGTCACTATTGTAAGAAATATATTAAAAACTTTCAAAGTCATTTTGAATTGACCCTAGTTTGTCATTTGAAAAAATGGTAGCCCAGTATATATACACACACACAAATATGTAGTGTACATATATGTGTGTGTGTATGTTTGTGTCTGTGTGTGTCTATATATAGTGTATGTCTGTGTAGAAATGTGTCTCAACAACCTTTGCCTCTGAGGGAGAGTTCAATATTAAAATTTTACAGCTTAAAAATTTCTACAAAAGTGATTGAATTTAGCTCTTTTGCTGTGTATCAGGAACGTGTTGTTGCTTTTTAGATAATTTTTTTGGAAGGGTCTGTACATAATTTATTTTTTATGTAAATTTTTCCCTTTACAAGATCCCCTGATTTATTTATTTGCTTATAAGTTTGGGTTTTCCTGCACGCCTTTGGTATCTGCTTTTAAAATTAAATATAGATGAGATTTGCCACATGAAAAGAAATCCAGCCATGGCTAGGAGGACAAACCCAGAAGGAAACAGATCCAAACGTAATAATGGGATATGTTGGGATGGTGATTTTCTTCTTGAAAATTTCATGTGAAATTTTAATGTGCATGCTATTTTTATAATAATAAACAAAACCACAAACAACAACAAGAAAATCCAGCTACATAATCTTACTGTGTACTCTTTTTCCATACTACCTGAGAGAACGTGTGTGTGTTGTATCTTCTTTAGGCTTAATTGATCTTACAGAGGATGGGAGCAAAGCTGTTTAAATCCTTTCTGGAGCAAGGGGAGTATGTGTTAAATATTAATCTGAAACTTTTAGATTGTTTTTAGCAGCTTCACTTTTGCTGTAATTGTCTTAGAACTCCAGAACCAGAAGAGACTTGGTTCAACCCAGATCTGCACTGTCCAGTATGGTATCCACTAGCCACATGTGGTTATTTAAATGGAAATTAACATTAAAGAAAATTGAAAATTTATTTTCTTGGTTGCATGAGCCGCATTTCAAGTCCCCAGTAGCCACATGTGGCTAGTGGCTACTGGATTGGACAGCACGGATCTAGAGCATGTTTATCATCATAGAAAGTTCTATGCTGATCTAGCTCTACTCCATTTTATATTTGGTTTTGATCAAGGACATGTGTTTAAAGTGCTAATCATTGAGATCACCAACTGAGTTGAACTTTATTTCTTCATTTTCATTTTCCAGTTTTTGGAGCCGTGAGGGATACAGCAGTTTGGTCAATTTTGTTTTAACATGCTTCAAATAAATCAGGTGAGTTTGTGTTAAGGCATGTCATACTTACATGGTGCTTGGGCCGTACATTGTGGAACATTTTAACTCAGCTTTTCTATAACCATAACCTGCCCACTGCTTATAGAGCAATTCCGTACTCTGTATTCATCTTAGGAGACTGTGCAGGGCAGGCTGTTGAGGGATTATAGTGATAGGCCTGACAGTTGATAACGTTTGAGCGTGCAGAGCAGGTTTGTTCTTATTGATGTCACATCCCTCCAGGACTTGTCCGTGTGTTCAGAATGCTTACAGTTAGGATCTAGCTTCAGGAGCTGGCGGTTCTGCAGACTGAAGGCATTTCTAGTGGCAAATCTTGTGAAGCAGTTTTATCAGCGTGTTAAGAAAGCTTCCTTTTCTAGGGCCCTGGAAAAGTCTACAAGGAAGTGCTCTGCTAAATAAACTATAGCATATAATGCCTTACCCTCACTGGAAAATATTTTTCTCAGGTCTTGGTGTTTCTCCAAGAACTTTATGCATTTAATCTGATCCTTTCTGAACAAATAGGGCGTTGTGTCATAACTATAATATTAGAAAACACTTCACTTGAAATTTGCAAATTAATAGGGAAGTAGGTAATTTGATTGCAAGAAGTAAGTAATTTTCTTGTGAGTTGAGGAAGTAATACATGCCCCCCCGCCCCTGCCCTGTCCAGCTCATTCACCGTGCCTTAGAGATCTGCAGTCCCTGTGCATCACATGCCATCCCTAAGCCAGTGACTTCCAAGTTTATCTCTGGTCTACACCTCTTTTCTGAGCTCCAGACTCACGTAGCAGTTAGCAACTTGATCTCTTAAGTTGGATGTCTTCATACATCTCAGACTTAACGTGTGCCCAGGCAACAGTCTAAATGCTTCAGTTACACTAGACTGTTCAGTTCCTAGATTGGGCACGGCCGTTCCCGCTGCAGGGGCTTTGCACAGAACGCTCTGCCTGGACCTCTCTTCTCCTCCCTGTGCTTGGCTCACTTGGCTCCCAGGCCTAGTATGTGCTCCATAGCACCCTGTCCTTTTATTTAATGACATCCTGACATGAGCAGTTATGTTCAAATATGTACTTATTAATGTCTGTCTTCCTTGTTAGATGGTGTGCTCCATGAAGGCAGGTCCTACGTCTCCAGATCCTAGACTAGTTCTTGTTGTGTATGGTTTTCATGTTTTTGCTGAGTGAGTGGATGAACGGTGCTAGGGTTGTCACCAAAGTGAGGAGATCTCCATTCTTTTCACCAATAGTCATATAACTGTGTCATCAGTTTTGGTATTAGGTGATACTTTCTTTACACAATTGCCATTAACATAAAATCTCTCCATTATGCAAAGTTGTTCTTTGATTTTCTCCTTGTACTAGAAAATTTTCTTGTGCAAGAAGTATTGCTTCATCAAAGATGTTACTAATATAGGCTTAAAGGACTCTGAAAGCTCTACTGTGCTTAGTGCTTCCTGTACCTTCACACTTGCTCTCAAGTGCCATTGGATGCACTGATGGAGCTTCATGAGACGTGACTTGCAAACTGTTGTAGGTGTGAAGTTGCTGCTGAATGACTGTGTGAATACCTGCCATTGATTATGGGGACAGTTAGAATAATTTGTTTCATATCCTACCACAGACAGATGGAAATGATCGTTCGTTTTATGCCAGTCAACATCATTGAAAATTATAGTTTGCTTAGTCCTACTGAGAATTTGCTTACTTTCTGTACTCCTGTGCATGTTGAATCAGACATCGCAGACAGTTTCTAGGCTACATTCGTTTGGCCACAAGCGTGGCCCTGGGCTTTGGCTGGAAATTGTACACAGTGCCTGGAGATAGACCTGCTTTGCTTGTACCAGATATGCCTTCCTTGACTCACTGCAGGACCTTCTCTTGTTACTGACTAAGTTTTATCCCCCAGAATGTTCAGACCTGAGGGGGAAAGTTAACCTAATTTGGGATAGCAGAAGTTATAGAGAAGACTTTCTCTTCAGCCAAACCTAGAGTCACCTTGAGTTCTTAAATGTCTGAGTGATTTTCTGATCTGTCATTTTCGTGGTGACAGCTTTCCCATTAGAGTGAGGGGTCTCAAGATGAAGGAGAAAAGGCGTGAGAAGGCGATTGAAGCTGACGCTCAGCTGGGAGGAGTTCAGATTTTACTACATGATTTTTCAACACTGTCTTTAGGATTAGTGCTAAATTTTTATTTTGGGAGGTCTTTTTGTTTGTTGTCTTAAAACACCTGAGTAGTACTAATATTCTTCCATGTGTGTTCCTAGAACTAATTAAAAACTAGGCTGTCAAATACTGTTATTTGAT
Organism: Equus asinus; assembly: GCF_041296235.1. NCBI lineage: Eukaryota > Metazoa > Chordata > Mammalia > Perissodactyla > Equidae > Equus > Equus asinus. The sequence continues at coordinate 12,771,903 of NC_091801.1, forward strand.
GTTTTATTTGATATTAGTTCTGCCTGACATTATTATTATTAGGGAACATGGAAATGTTCCATGTTCTGTTACAATAACGATACATCTGTCTAACTTGTGCTCATTTTTACTTTTGCTTTCTAAGACTTTGTGTTGCTATCCATGTGCAACTCATTAGGTGGTATAGATATGCAAAAAAACCCAAAAAACGAAAAACTCCACAAATTTCCACTGTTATTTTACAGAGATAACCACTGCTAACCTTTTGGGGTGTGTACTTTTAGTTTTTTTCTCTGCAAGTATGTTTTTCTGTGAATACATGTTATTTTAAAAAACTGGGATTATACAATAAGTTCTATTCTGAAGTGACTTAATAATCCATAGTTTGGAGGTCCTAAAATTTATTTAATCGAACGTTTATTGTTGCACAGATTTTGTATTATATTTAGTGCCACAGTGAGTTTTTTGTTGTTTACATAAATCTGTGCTCCTTTGTCCATTATTTTCTTGTAATTATTGTAATTATTAGAAATGAGAAATTATTAGAAATTTCTTGTAATTATTAGAAATGGAAATATTGGCCAAAGGAGTATGCAGATTTTAAAGATATTTGATGCATAAATACCAAAAATACAAAATAATATCTATTATAAGTGTATTGGAATGCCAGTTTTCTTACTTCCTTAACAAATTTTCAATATTTGCCCATCTGTCTGACAAAAAGTGATTTTTAATTTGCATTTCCATAATTTGCTTATAGTTGTTTTCTTTTGTGTTTTGTGTTTTGCAAATTGCTTATATGTGTCCAAGTGCTTATATGGTATCTTTTCCTTTTTACTTGTAAATAAAATTCTTTGGATTATATCCCATTGAGAATTTATGGGCTAGTATTTATAATTGTTACTCTCTATTTTTTTCATTTATCAGTCAACAAATAACTAATGGGAACCTATGTTTCTAGGTACCATGCTAAGTAGGAGTTTGGTATATTTTGGACCTTTCTCCTTGATGATTAATCATAAGCTCCTACGGAAAGGAAACCCATTTTAACATTAAGCTGTTGCAAATATACATTAAGAAGGCACATTTGCTGTGAAATAATATTTTAAAATGAGTAGCTGAAATAAGGCAAAGTTTTTGGAATGAGTTGGTGAGGCTGACTTGAGAGGGCAGTGTGTCCTGAGGGGCTGGGAAGTCTGTATTAGCTGTAGCACTGGGAGAGCCCAGCAACAGGGGATTAACAGAGGTCTAAGTAGTCTGGTGGTTCCTTTTAAAGAGGTTTGGTAGTAGATGTTGGGAACCTGAAAGCTAAGAGGAAGCTGTAAGTCCTGACTCAAGTGGAATGGGAGGACAGTCAGGACAAAACAGAATTTCAGTGCCAGAAGAGTGGGAGAACCCTGTAGGGCAAGAGGGAGCCAGGTGTTATATAGGAAGAATAAAGTTGTACCAAGATTTACTGTAAAGTGTAAAGCCAGGGTATGATCATCAAGAACCAAAGGCCTAAAGGGATAATGATACTTATTGCACAGGCTTGTTGTGAGGACTAAGTGAGATAACAAAGGCCAAACTGCTTAGTGTTCTTCCTGGTATTATTGCTGCTGCTGTTAATATTACTGTAGGCATACCTCGGAGATACTGTGGGTTCAGTTCCAGACCACCATGATAAGGTGAATATCACAATAAAGTGAGTCATATGACTTTTTTGGTTTCCCATTCCATTTAAAAGTTATTTACTAAGTGTGTGATAGCCTTATATCTAAAAGAACAATGTACATACCTTAGTTAAAAAATACTTTATTGCTAAAAAATGCTACCATCATCTGAGCCTTCAGTGAGTTGTAGTCTTTTTGCTGGTGGAGGGTCTTGCCTCGGTGTTGATGGCTGCTGACTGATCAAGGGGCTGGTTGCTGAAGGCTGGGGTGGCTGTGGCAATTTCTAAAGTAAGACGACGGTGAAGTTTGCTGCATAGATTGACTGTTCCTTTCATGAATGATTTCTCTGTAGCATATGATGCTGTTTAATAGCATTTTACCCACAGTAGAACTTCTTTCAGAATTGGAGTCAGTTCTCTCAAATCTTGCTGCTGCTTTATCAACTAAGTTTATGTAATATTCTAAATCCTTTGTTGTCATTTCAACAATCTTCAAAGTATCTTCACTGGGAGTAGATCCCATCTCAATAACCACATTCTTTGCTCATCCCTAGTAGACAACTACTCATCTGTTAAATTTTTATCGTGAGATTGTAGCAATTCAGTCACATCTTCAGGCTCCACGTGTAATTCTAGTTCTCCTGCTATTTCCGCCACATCTCCTGTTACCTCCTCCGTTGAAGTCTTGAACCCCTCGAAGTCATCCCTGAGGGTTGGAATCAACTTCTTCCAAGCTGTTGTTAATGCTGACATTTGGACTTCTTCCCATGAATCATGAATGTTCTTAATGGCATCTAGAGTAGTAAACCCTTTCTAAAGGTTTTCCATTGAGTTTGCCCAGATCCATGAGAAGAATCACTGTCTGTGGCAGCTAGAGCCTTACAAAATGTATTTCTTAAATAATAAGACTTGAAAGTTGAAATGACTGTTTGATCCATGGGCTGCAGAGTGGATGTTGTATTAGCAGGCATGAGAACAACATTAATCTTGTACATCTCCATCAGAGCTCTTGGGTGACCAAGTACATTGTCAGTGAGCAGCCGTATTTTTTTTTTTTTTTGAGGAAGATTAGCCCTGAGCTAACTGCTGCCAATCCTCCTCTTTTTGCTGAGGAAGACGGGCCCTGAGCTAACATCAGTGCCCATGTTCTTCTACTTTATATGTGGGATGCCTCCCACAGCATGGCATGCCAAGCAGTGCCATGTCCGCACCCGGGATCTGAACCGGCGAACCCCAGGTCGCTGAAGTGGAATGTGCACACTTAACCACTGCACCACTGGGCCAGCCCCAGCAGCCATATTTTGAATGGAATCTTTTTATGAACAGTAGGTCTCAACAGTGGGCTTAAAACATTCAGTAAATTATGTTGTAAACAGATACACTGTCATCCAGGCTTTCTTGTTCTATTTATAGAGCACAGACAAAGTAGATTTAGCATCATTCTTAAGGGCCCTAGGATTTCCAGAATGGTAAATGAGCATTGGCTTCAGCTTAAACTCACCAGCTGCATTAGCCCCTAACAGGAGTCAGCCTGTCATTTGAAGCTTTGAAGCCAGGCATTGACTTCTCCTCTCTAGCTATGAAAGTCCTAGGTGGCATCTTCTTCCAATAGAAGGCTCTTTCACCTACACTGAAAATCCGTTGTTTCGTGTAGCACCTTCATTAACAATCTCAGCTAGATCTTCTGCATAACCAGCTGCAGCTTCTCCATCAGCACCTACTGCTTCACCTTGCACTTTTATGTTATGGAGATGGCTTCTTAAAACTCATGAACCAACTTCTGTTGGATTCAGACTTTTCTTCTGCAGCCTCCTCACCTCTCTCAGCCTTCATAGAATTGAAGAGAGTGAGGGCCTTGCTCTGGATTAGGCTTTGGTTTAAGGGAATGTTGTGGCTGGTTGGATCCTCTATCCAGACCACTGAAACTTTCTCCCTATCAACAATGAGGCTGTTTTGCTTTTTCTCATTTGTGTGTTCACTGGAGCAGCACTTTTAATATTTTCAAGAACTTTTTATTTGCATTCACACCTTGGCTAATTCTTTGGCACAAGAGGTCTAGCTTTCAGCCTGTCTCAACTTTCGACATGCCTTCCTCACTAAGCTTAATGGTTTCTAGCTTTTCGTTTAAAGTGAGAAACGTGCGACTCTTCCTTTCACCTGAACACTTCGAAGCCACTGCAGGGTTATTAATTGGTCTAATTTCAATATTGTTGTGTCTCAGGGAATAGGGAGGCCCAAGGAGAGGGAGAGAAATGGGAACAACTGGTTGGTGTAACAGGCAGAACACACACAACGTTTATCGATTAAGTTTGCTGTCTTATATGGATGTGGTTTGTGGTGTCCCAAAACAGTTACAATAGTACCATCAAAGATCGCTGATCACAGATTGCCATAACAAATACAATAATAATGTAAAAATTTGAAATATTGCAGGAATTACCAAAATGTGACAGAGACACGAAGTGAGCAAATGCTGTTGGAAAATGGCACTGATAGACTTGCTCGAAGCAGGGTTGGCACAAACCTTCAATTTGTAAAAAAGGCAATATCTGTGAAGTGTGATAAAGTGAAGCCCAATAAAACGAGGTATGCCTGTGTTAATGTTGCTGTTGCTATTGCTATCTGGCTCTGCAGATTGATGAGAAATGAGGATAGACATTTAGGTTTGTTGTTAGAGTAAAATAGTTGTTTGAATATGGTAGAAGTGGTGGATCATTTCCCAGGATAGGTTATAAAAGAAGTTGTGGCTTTTGCCTCCTCTTCCTACCCCCACCCATCACCCCTTCCTACCCCAATTGCTCACTCTGAGAGTCATTAGCTGCCATGTTATGAATAACCCTATGGAGAGGCCCATGTGGTAAGAAATTGAGGTCCCCAGCCAACAGCTAACAAGGAACTGAGGCCTTTAGTCAACAATGTGTGACTGAGCCTTCTTGGAAGCAGACCTCCCAGCCCTTGTCAAGCTTCCAGCCCTAGGCTACTGACCCGTTGACATCTTGACTGCAACCTCGTGAGAGATCCTGAGCTAGAACCACCCAGCTAAGCTGCTCCTTAATTGCTGGACCTCAGAAAGTCTGTGAAAAAAATAAATGCTTGTTTTTTACATCACTAAGTTGGGAGTAATTTGTTATGCACCAATAATAAACCCTTCCTCCTTAACTTGAGGACATATAAATATGTAAACAAGGTTTCTAGACATTAGATGACAGGTGACACTAGACTGTGATCCCTGAGGGAATGGAAACAGATGAAGTAAGCCCTTCTATTGCACCAGTTTATGGTATAGCCAAGGGGTTTTTTACAGGCTGCTGAGCAGGGAGGAGGAAGCAAAACAGAGCCCAGTCTTGCTGAGATTAGGAAACAAAGATAAAGAATATGGGAAGGCCAAGATGGGTAGAATTGCAGGGCAGAGTGCCAGAGAGAAGGGAGCTGTGGGGGAGCAAGGTGAGTATATCTCAAAGTAAAAGAGTGCACTCAAGCATCTGTGCAATCTGGAGATGTGCAGGGGATTCTCCTTGAGTCTTTGGCTGAGTCTTGGTCTCTGGATGTGTGATGACAGGACCTACTCGGTACAGGGAAAGAACTGCTGGAAAGCAGTAAGAAAACAATTTCTAGAGCTCACACAAGACTGGGAATAGTTTGTGTTTCCATTATCCAGAGTGTAAAGACCTTGTAATATGTGGGGCATTGGGAAGAATCCACAGAAGGCTCCAGGTGATGCCAGTAATTTAACTGTGCACCAGAACAAAGCCCAACACTGTTTAGAGAAATACAACATAATTCAAAAGCTAACAGTGTAAAATTCAGTTTTTGTCATCCAGTCAAAAGTTAAAATGCTTGCCTCACCTTGAATAAGGGATGGAACATCTAGGTAGAAGATCAGTAAGGAAATAGAGGACCTGAATAATTAGACCTAACAGGCATATACAAAACACTCAGCAAGAGCAGAATACCCATTCTTCTCAAATACATATGAAACACTTTGCAGGGATAGACCAAATGTTAGGCCACAAAACAAGTCTCAGTACGTTTTATAAGACTGAAATCATACAAAGTATCTTATCCAGTCACAGTGGAATAAAGCCAGAAATCAATAAGAGAAAGAATACTGGAGAACTCACAAAAAGTGGAAATCAAACAACACACTAAAATAACCAACATGGCAAAGAAGAAATCACAGGGTAAATTAGAAAATAGGGGGGAAAAAAAGAAAATAATTAGAGACAAATGAAAATGAAAACACAATGATATCGTAACTTAGGGGACGCAGCAAAAGCAGTGCTCAGAGGGAAATTTATAGGAGTAAACATCTACATTTAAAAAGAAGAAGGATCTAAAACAAATAACCTAACTTTTCACTTAAGGCAACTAGAAAAAGAGAAGCAAATTAAACCCAAGACTAGGTGAAGAAAGGAGATGATAAAAATTAAATTGGAGATAAATGAAATAGACAATAGGAAACATTATAGAGAATCAGCAAAACCGAAAGTTGATTCTTTGAAAACATCAACAAAATTGACAGACCTCCTTTAGCTACAGTAACAGAGTGAAGAAAAAAAAGAGAGCAAAGATGCGTATCACTAAAATCAGAAATGAAAGTGGGGAAATTACCACTGACCTTAAATAAAAAAGATTGAGAGAATACTATGAACAGTTGCATGCCAACAAATTGGATAACCTACATAAAACAGACAAATTCCTAGAAACACAAATTACCAAAATTGACTCAAGAAGAAATAGAAAATTTGAACAGATCTGTAACAAGTAAACAGATTGAATGAGTGATTAAAAAAATCCTTCGCAAGCAAAGAAAAGTGCAGGGCTAGGTGGCTTCACTGGTGGAATAAACGCCAATCTTTTTCAAACTTTTCCAGAAAATAGGAGAGGAGAGAATACTTCCTAACTCATCCTGAGAGACCAGCATTACTCTGATACCAAAGCCAAACAAAGATACTACAAGGAAAAAAACCACTATAGATCAATACTCATTATGAAAATAGATGTAAAAATCCTCAACAAAATACTGATGAACTGAATCCAACAGTATATTTCAAGGATTATACACCATGACCAAGTAGGATTTATCCCAGGAATGCAAGGGTGGTTCAACATTGGAAAATCAGTCAATGTAATACACTGCATTAAAAGAATGAAGGGGAAAAAAACCCCATGTGATCGTCTCAGTTGATACAGAAAGCATTTGACAAAATCCAACACCTGACCTTAATAGAAACACTCAAAAACTAGGACTAGAAAGGAGATTCTTCAACATGGTAATGGACATTTAGGAAAAAACCCACAGCTGACATCCAACTGAATGGCGCGAGGCTGAAAACTTTCTCCTTATGAGCTGGAACAAGACAAAGATGCCTGTTCTCACCACTGCTGTTCAACAATATACTGTAAGTTACAGCCAGAGCAATTAGACAAGAAAAAGAAAAGGCATCCAGATTGGGAAGGAAGAAGTAAAACTATTTCTATTTTCAGATGATATAATCCCATATATAGAAAAACCCCAAAGAATCTACAAAAAATCTGCTAAAGCTAATAACTTCAGAAAAGTTGTAGGTACAAGATTAACACACAAAATGCAGTTGTGTTTCTGTATACCAGCAGCGAACAATCCAATAAAGAGATTAAGAAAACAATTCCATTTACAATAGCATCCGAAAGCATATAGGAGTTGAAAGACTTGTACACTAAAAGCTACAAAAGTGAAGTACTTGAACTTGTTTCGGCAGAAGTTAAAGAAGACCTAAATATGGAAAGATATTCTTTGTTTATGGATTGGAATACTTAATATTGTTAAGGTGGAAGTATTGTGCAAAACAATGTGCAGATTCAGTGCTATCTCTATCAAAATTCCAGTAACCTTTTTTGCAGAACTGGAAAAGCTGATCCTCAAAATTATGGAATTGCAGTGAGCCCAAATAGTCAAAACAACCTTGAAAAAGAAGAGTTGGAGGAGTCGTACTAGTATATAGTATATATATACACTATACTATAGTATCAAAATATGCTATATAGCTACAGTAATCAGAACTGAGTAGTACTAGCATAAGGATAGACATAGACCAATGGAATGGAATTGAGAGGCTAGAGATAAACTAAAACATATATAGCCAATTGATTTTTGACAAAGAACCAAGACCATTTAATGTGGGAAAAACATAATCTCTTCAACAAATAGCTCTAGGACAACTGTATATCCACTTGCAAAAGAATAAATTTAGACCCTTGTCTCACATCATGTACAAAAATTAACTCAAAATGGATCAATGACTAAGTATAAGAACTAAAACTCTTAAAAGTCAACAACAAAAGTATAAACAGCCCAGCTAAAAAAAAAAAAAGGGCAAAGGACTTGCATAGACTGTTCTCCAGAGAAGATATACAAATGGTCGACATGCACATGAACAAATGCTCAACCTCATTAGTGATTAGGGAAGTGCAAATGACAACCACAGTGAGATACCACTTCATGCCCAGTGGGATGGCTAGAATCAAAAAGACCAACAGTAACAAGTGTGGACAAGGATGTGGAGACAGTGGGATCCTTGTACCTTGCTGGTGAGAATATAAAATGGTTCAGCCTCTGTGCAAAACAGTTAGGCGGTTTTTAAAAAAGTTAAACATAGAATTATCATATGACCCAGAATTTCACTTCTAAGTATATACCCAAAAGATTAGAAAACAGATACTCAATATATCTATACACATGTTCATAGTAACACTATTCACAATAACCAAATGATGGAAGCAGCCCAGATGTCTGCATAGATGGATGAATGGGTAAACAAATTGTGGTATATACATACCATAGAATATTATTCAGCTGTGAAAAAAAAAAAAGACGAGTACTGATTTCACAGTTGACAGTGTCGTCAACTTTGAAAACATTTTGCTAAGTGAAAGAAGTTAGATGCAAAAGGTCACATACATGATTCCATTTATATGAAATATCCAGAATAAGTAAATCTATAGAGACAGAACACATATTGGTAGTTGCCAGGGCCTAGGGAGTAAGGGGAAGTGGGGAGCAACTGCCTAAAGGCTACGAAGTTTATTTTGGGGGTGATAAAAATGTTGCAGAACTAGATAGAGGTGGTGATTGCACAACATTGTGAATGTGCTTTTTGCCACGGATTTTCCCTTTAAAATGGTTAATTTGATGTTATGTCAATTTTACCTTAATAAAAAAAATTTAAAATGCTTGCAAAGAAGTGTGAAAATATGACCCATAACCAGGGTAAAAAATTAATAGAGACCCAGAAATGACAAAGATGGTTGAGTTAGCACACAAAGATGTAAAAAGAGCTGCTATCAGTATGCACCAAATGTTCAAGAAGGTAGAGGAAAACAGGAAAATGATAAGGAACAAAATACAAGATATAAAATATGCTTAAATAGAACTTCTAGAGATGAAGAATGCAATATCTGAAATAAAAAAATATATCCTGGATGGGATTAATAGCAGATAAAATACTGTAGAAGAAAAGATGAGTGAGCTTGAATATGTAGGAATAGCAACTATCCAAGATGAAGCAGAGAGTGAAAAAGATTGGAAAAAAAGTGAGCAGAGCATCTGTGAGCTGTTGGACAATCTTAAGTAGTCTAAAATATATGTAAGTAGATTCTCAGGAGAAGGGAGGGGGAACAGGAAAATATTAGAACAAATAATGACTGAAAATGTTTATGTTTCATGAAAGTTATAAACCCATAGGTCTATAAAGATCAGAGAATCTAATTTGGAAGAAACATTTAAAAACCGCAAAAGGCACGTCATAATCAAATGACTGAAAACCAGTGATAGTGGAAGAAAATCTTAAAAGCAGCCAGAGGAAAAAGATGCATTATGAACAGAGAAATAGAGATGAGAATGACAGAGTTTTTGTTAGAAACTGCAAGTCAGAAGAGTGTGGAGTGACATCTTTAAAATACTGAAAGATAAATACTTGTCAACCTAGAATTCTATTCCCACTAAAAAAACTTTTAAAAAAGAAGTCACCTTTTGTTGTGTTTTCAGTTTTTAATTGTGGTAGAATATATATAAAAATGCACCATTTAAACCTTTTTTTTTTTTTTTTTTTTTTTTTTGCTGAGAACGATTCACCCTGATGTAACATCTGTTGCCCATCTTCCTCCTTGTTTTGCTTGAGGAAGATTAGCCCTGAGCTAACATCTGTGCCAGTCTTCCTCTAGTTTATATGTGGGATGCCTCCACAGTGTGGCTGATGAATGGAGTAGGTCCGTGCCCAGGATCTGAACCCGCAAACCCAGGCCGCTGAAGTGGAGTGTGCCAAACTTAACCACAGTGCTATGGGGCTGGCCCTGATTTTAACTATTTTCAAATGTATAGTTCTGTGACATTAAGTACATGCACAGTATTCTGCAACCATCACCATCATCCATTTCCAGAACTTTTTGATATTCCCAAACTGAAATTCTGTACCCATTGAAATGCTTACTTCCCCTCCCCCCAGCAGCCCCTGGCAACCACCATTCTACTTTCTGCCTCTGTGGATTTGATTACCCTGGATATCTCATATGAGTGGAATCATGCAATGTTTGTCCTTTTGTGGACTGGCTTGGTTTACTTAGCCTGTCTTCAAGGTTCACTGATGCTGTAGTATGTGTTGAAATTTCCTTGTTAAGGCTGAATAAATTCTATTCCATTTACGTATATACCACATTTTGTTTATCTGTTTATTTGCTGATGGGCACTTGGGTTGTTTCCACCTTTTGACTGTTGTGAGTAATGCTGCAGTGAGTAAGGGTGTGTAAATACCAGTTCAAGTGCCTGCCCTCAGCTATTCTAGGTATATACCCAGAAGTGAAATTGCTGGATCCTGTGGTAATTCTATGTTTAATTACTGTTTCCATAGTATCTACACTTTTCACATTCCCACCAGGAATGAACAAAGGCTCCAAGTTCCACACACCCTCATCCATGCTTATTTTCTGTTTTGCTATTGGCCATCCTTATATAAGTGAAGCTGTATCTCTGAGTGGTTTTGATTTGCATTTCTCTGATGATTAGTACTGTCGAGCATCTTTTCATTTGGTTGTTGGTCATTTGTATATCATCTTTGGAGAAATGTCTAGTCAAGTTCTTTGCCCATTTTTTGATTTATTTTCTTTTGAGATGTGAGAGTTCTTTATATATTTTAGATATTAATCACTTATCAGATATATGATTTGTAAAGGAAGTTACTTTTGAGAGAAGCAAAATCTGAGGGCACTCATTTTCAGCAGACTTCCACTGCAAGAAGTCCTTTTTCCCCCCATGTGGTCTATTTTATTATATTTTTAATTTTTAAAATTTTTATTATTTTTTTGCGAAGATTAGCCCTGAGCTAACATCCACTACCAATCCTCCTCTTTTTGCTAAGCATGACAGGCCCTGAGTGAACATCTGTGCCCATCTTCCTCTATTTTATATGTGGGACGCCTGCCACAGCATGGCTAGACAAGTGGTGCATAGGTCCGCACCCACGATCTGAACTCACAAACCCCAGGCTGCTGAAGCAGAACACTGCACCACCAGGCCAGCCCCTGCAAGAAGTCTTAAAGGAAGTTCTTTAGGCAGAAGGAAAACACTAAAAGATAGAAATTTGGATCTTTGAAAAGGAATGAAGAATGCAAGAAATGATAAAATATGATAAAATACATTTTCTTCATTTTTAATCTTTTCAAAAGATAATTGACTAATGCAAAGATAACAGTGATTTACGGGCTTATAACACACATAGAAATAATTGGTAGATGTCAATAGGATAAAGAATGGAGCAGAGGAAAGGAAAGTATAGTATTAGGTGCTTATGCCATACACGAAGTGGTATAGTGTTTATTTGATGGTAGGCTGTGTATATTTTAGAGCAATTGCTATAAAAGAAAATAAAAATAACTTATAAACCCACAGGGGAGATGAAATTAAATACTAAAAAATAATCAGTCCGAAAGAAGGTAGGTAAAGATGAAAAAGGGAACAAACAACAGGTGGGACAAAAAATAGTAAAATTGTAGATTTAAATCTATTTTGATAGTCACATTAAATATAAATGATCTAAACACTCCACTTAAAAGGCAAAGACTGGCTAGAAAAGCAATGCCTAATTATATGATATCTACAAGAAACTCTCTTTCAATGTAAAGGTAAAGATAGATTAAAAGTACAAGGATGGCCTACATCTAGCTCATGTGAAATCACAGGGACTGTGTCTATCCTCCTCCTGAAACACTCTCCCTGTCCCCCACAAAAGAGACAAAATACACAAAAACAACAGTTCTCAAGACATGGGACATGAGGCAGTGATGGTCAGTGATCCCTGAGTGATGAGAAACAGATGAGGTAAGCCCTGCGCTTGCCCCAGTCTACTGCATTGAGAGACTTTCCAGGTCGTGGCACAGAGAGTGAGAACTGACGTGTGGAACTTGGCATATTCCCCAGGTTGAGCAGATGTTGCTGCTCTGAAACAGACTAGCAAATTATAAATGCAAGACTTGAAAGGAGCAAACTATTTCCAAGTCACTTATCTGTATCCCAGAGCAAAGTTCAAGAAAATTTATAGGAATGGGAAATAATCTAGCTCACAAGAAGTTAAAATTCTCAGTGTGTCATTCAGTTAAAGATTCCATTATATGCTCAGGAGCATAACAACATGACCTATGATCAGGAGAATAATCAATAACTCAAAACTGACAGAGGATAGAATTAACAGAGGTTATTAAAACCAGTTGTTATAACTGTATTTCATAAGTTCAGAAAGTTAGAGACGTGGAAGCTTCAAAAAGACCCATGTAGGACTTGTAAAGATGAAAACTACACCTGAGATGTAAAATATGCTCAAAAAGATTAATGGCAGATTAGATACGGCAGAAAAAAGATTAATGAACTTGAAGGCATAGCAATAGAAACCATGCAGAATGAACCATACAGAGAAAAAAGAATTAAAAAAAAGTAGAGAACATCAGTGAGCTGTGAGCTACCTTCAAACAACCAAACATGTGAGTGACTACAGTTCCTGAAGGAGGCAGGGGTACAAAAAAATATGTCAAGGAATAATGACCAGAAACTTTTCAAATAAGTTTCATTAAGATGAAATCATAAACTTGCAGATCAAGTTATTCAGTGAATTCTGAGTATAAGAAACATAAAGGAAGCTACACCAAGGCTCATCAAAATCAAATTGCTGAATCCAACTGATAAAGAGAAAAACAGAGAAAAAAGACATGGTCATGTTACATGCATAGGAACAAAGATAAAGATGATGCTAGATTTGTCGTCAGAAACAATATCAGCAGAAAAACAGTGGAGTAACATCTTTAAGGTACTGCAAGATGAAAAGTGTTAACCTAGAATTCTATATCTGACAAAAATACGTTTCAGAAACAAAGATGAAAAAAAGACGTTTTCAGATACAGGAAAGATGAAGGAGCCCGTCACTAACACTCTCCCACTTCAGGAAAATTTTAAAGTATGTCCTTCAGGCAGCAGGAAAATGATACCACGTGAAAAAAGAAAAAAGAGCAACAGAAGTGGTAACTACTTAGGTAAATACGTAAGATTTTTTTTTCTTAGCTTAATATCTTTTAAAGGTAATTGTTTAAAGCAAAAATATTAACAGGATACTGTGTGGTTTATAACATACATAAGAGTAAAGTGCATGATAATGGCAGCTTAAAGGCTGAGGGAAATCTGGAAGTACATTAAGATTCCTGGACTCTGTGTTAGGTGGTATTATAGCACCCAGAGGTAGACTGATAAGTTAAAAGTTGTAATATAAACTCTAAAGCAGCCACTAAAATGGCAAAACAAAGAGTAATAAGCCAAAAAACATAGTCTTGCACTGCATAGCAATGTTTTGGTCCATGATGGACTGCATATATGATGATGGTCCCATAAAATTAGCACCACCTAGCTTAGGTTTGTGTAAGTATACTCTGTGCTGCTCATGCAATGATGAAATCGCCTAACGATACATTTCTTTGAACGTATCTCTGTTGTTAAGTGATGCGTGACTGTAGATAGAATTGAATCATACCAAATAATCCAGCAGAAGCCGTAAACAGATGAAAACGGGAACAAAGACCAGATAGGACAAATATAAAACAAATAAGATGATAGACTCAAACCTAATGATATGAATAATCACACTATGTGTAAGTAGTCTAAACACCCCAATTTAAAGACCGAGATTGAATAAAAAAGCAAGATCCAACCGTATACTTGCCTTAAGAAGCACTTTAACTATAAACACAAGTAGGTTAAAAGTAAAAGAATGGAAAGATACAACATGCTAACCTAGTTGAAAGAAACTTGGAGTGGTTTTGTTAATATCGCACACAGTAGATTTCAGAGCAAGGAATGTGACCTGGGATACAGGTCATTTCATAACAATAAAAGGATCAATTAATTAAGAGGACTTAACAATGCGAAATGTTTATGCACCTAATAACAGAGCTTCAAAACACACAAAGCAAAAACTAATAGAGATGCAAGGAAAAATTCACAATTATGGTTAGAGATTTTAGTAACCACTCTCAATAATTGATATAACAAGTGGACGGAAAATTACCAAAGATCTACAGTTGTGTGTCACATAACTATGTCTCGGTTAACGACAGACCGCATATACGACAGTGGTCCCATAAGATTAGGACTATATAGCCTAGGTGTGTAGTAGGCTGTATCATCTAGGTTTGTGTAAGTACACTCTCTGATGTTTGCATGATGACAAAATTGCCTAACAATGCATTTCTCAGAATGTATCCCTGTCGTTTAGTGATGCATGACTGTATACAAAAATTGTGTTTCTATACACTAGCAAGGAACCATCAGAAACTGAAATAAAAAATGCCTTTTACAATAGTATCAAAAATGTGCAATACTCATGGCTAAGTCTAACAAAACAAGTTAAAGAAAACAGAACTACAAAATACTGCTGAGAGAAATTAATGCTTAAATAAATTGAGAGACACAGTTGATCTTCATTATTCATAGATTCTCACTTGGGAGTTGGTCTCTTTGCTAAAATTTGTTTGTAACCCCCAAGTCAATAATTGCAGCACGTCGAGTTCAATTTTAATAAAGCAATGATATATATTAAGTAATGGGTCTTTAACCAGAAACATACAAAACAAGGTCATGTATTTATTGGCTGACAAAAGTGTTATGAGCAGAGTTTGCCAGGGACCTAACCCTGTATTTTCCATAGAAGCGGTTATTCAGTAATCGCTAATTCACCATTTGTGGATTCGTTATAGAATATAACTATCATTGAGATGTCACCTCAATAATGAGAGCTGACTATATCCTGTGCATGGAGTGGAAGACTCAACTTTGTTAAAATGTTGATTTTCACCAAATTAATCTGCAGAATTCAAGGGAATTTTACTCTAATCCTTGCAGGCATTTTTGCCTAAAAGAAGATTCACGTTCAAGAACCTATAGTGGCCAAACAGCTGTGAAGAAGAACAATGTTGGTGGCCTGCACTACCTAATTTCAAAATTATTACAAGGCTACAGTAAAAAAAGCATTGGCATAAAATAGACAAATAGATCAATGGAACAGAATAAGTAGTCCAGAAGTAAACCTGCTTTGTATAGATAGCTTTTTGACAAAACCATAAAAGCAGTACAGTGGAAAAAAATGTAGCCTTTTCCACAAGTAGTGTTCAAACATTGGATGTTGAAAAACAAAAAACAAAATTGGCTTCATACCTTGCACCATATGCAAAAATTATTGCAAAATGGCTCAGAGACCTAAATTTGCAAGCTAAAACTGTTAAGTTTATAGAAGAAAACATAGGAGAAAATCTTTGAGACTGCAACTAGGTAGTGATTTCTTAGATACAACACAGTCCATAAATGAACAAATTGATAAATGTTATTAAAATTAAAGTCTGATGTTCAAAAGACACCAGTAAGAGAATGAAAAGAGATGCCACATACTGGGAAAAACTCTTTGCTAAGCATATACCTAATTAATAACTTGTATTTAGAATATATAAGGAACTCTTCAAATAAAAAAAAGAAATAACCCAATTAAAAATGGGTAAAATATTCGGATAGATACTTCACTACAGGATATATAAGGATAGCATATACACAAAAGGATGCTCCACATCATTAGTCATTAGGGAAATGCAAATTAAAACTATAGCAGGATACCATTACACAGCTATTAGAAGGGCTAAAGTTATGAAGATGGACCATACCAACAACAAACAACAAACCCATTGGCTGAGACCACACTGTGTTTTAGCAGTGTTTAAATCCCAAGGTGGCTTTATATGGAAAAGTCAGAGATCGTAGGCATGACACATGGCCTGCTTTGATCACGTCCTTGAGCATCTTCTTTCCGTTTTTCAGAATCTTGATGGCACTGTCAAGACTAGAAAGGACAATGGCAATTAGAGTCTAAGGCTTTATGAAGCATTCCCTACTTTTGGCATGGCTTTGTAAAATGACTTTTTAAATATAAAAGTTACACGTATTAATTGTAAAAAACTATAACAATGTAGTACTTCAAAGTAGAAAGTGAGGACGCCCCGCCACCAGTCTCTCTTCCCCTTTAATACAGGCACATGGTTGATTTAAAGAAAAATACATCAGACAATAAGCTGTTAGAACTTTTTTTCATTCAGCATTTTGTCGTGTTTTCCCATGTCAGAATGTAAGCACTGTACCTCATTCTCTTTTTAAAGCTGCGTAGTCCATTGTAGTTTATTTAACCAGTCAGTTATTGATGGATAAATATTTAGCTTGTTTATAGGTCTTGCTATTGTGATCTTGCTGTGTGGGTTGTCGTTGTGTATATCC
The DNA here is from genome assembly GCF_041296235.1 of Equus asinus. Lineage (NCBI taxonomy): Eukaryota > Metazoa > Chordata > Mammalia > Perissodactyla > Equidae > Equus > Equus asinus. The sequence continues at coordinate 12,788,357 of NC_091801.1, forward strand.
GATGCAGGTCTTCCTGTAGAATGAATACTAGATGTGTAATTGCTTTTTTACAGATAGATGCAATCGAAACTCTGATCAGTATTGCCAGATTGCCTGCCAAAAAGTTTGTACTAATTTATGTTTGCACCAATAGAGTCTGCACCCATTTCCCCATGTCCTCGCCAATACTTAGCATGATCATTTTTTCATCTTTATCAGTTTAATGGGGGTAAATTATATCTCACTGGAATTTGAATTTTTTTCTTTAAACTTTAGTTTTTTCCACAGATGTTTTTACTCAATAAATTATATTATGTGAATTGATTATGCACACATTTGCCCTTTTTTCTATTGGATTTTTTTAAAAAAAATTGATTTATGTCATCTTCATGTTTTATGGATGTTGACAGTTTTTCCTTGCACGTGGCGAGTATTTCTCTCCCAGTTTGTGGACTGTCTTTTAGCATCATTTATGATGTGTTGTGCTCTACAGAAGTTTTACATTTTTTGTGTTGTTAAATCTGTCAGTTTATCCCATTATTGCTTTTAGGTTTCTCTTCTTATCTAGAAAAGCCTTCTATGTTACAGGATTATGACAGATATATACCCACGTTTTCTTGTGCTTTTGTTATATTTTTATGTTTTGCATTTTAGTACTCCTGGAATTTATTTTGTGTTTATATGAGATAGAAACTTTAATTTTTTCCTAATTAATTGGCAATTATAAGAGAGCAGTTTGATCCTTGGGTAGTGATTTACTTGGACATCCGTAGGTTACGGTCTGATCTGAAGTTAGAAAGTTTGTTCCACTTATAGGTACGGACAGTCACGTTTCTCCTGGAGGCGAGAGCCTGTGAAGGGAAATTCCTTTGCTCTTTTGACTCTGTTTTCTTTCTTTTTGTTTTATTTGGGAATTAGGATGAGTCCCTTCCAATAGCAGGTAGTAGGGAAAGGGGAGCCAGCAAAGAGACGTAGAAACTGTGTCCAAGTCATTTCTGGGACCAGAGATGGAAACGGATCCTTCTGTGGAGAGACTTGCCTTGGCAGGTGAGGTGGACTGACTTTGCAGCAACGGCTCTGGCTGTAGTTTAACCACCTTAACTATGTTGCTACTCTAAGTTCTGGCTTAGGAAACGTTTGGTGTTTGGTGGATTCTGGTCACATAGTTTTCCTGCTATTTCCTCCTGTGCATTCTATATTCTGCCAATGATCTGCTTGCATCCACCAGAATGTGATGTGTTTTCTGTGCTTTCTCCTGCATGTGTGCTCTGGAAAAGCTTCGACTGTCTTCCTCTCTTCTTCCCTTGCTAACTTGGTGAACCCCTACTTTCCGTAACTAATCTAATCACTGCGTCTTGAAACCCGCCTTTGAACATCCCCTTCAGCTGAGCCCCCTGTAACAGCCTTACCATAGCACTTACCCTATTGTCGTTTATTGTATCTGTTTATTCTGTGTGTCTTTCTTCTCCCAGACTGTGAGCTCCTTTGGGACAGGGACTTTGCTGTTGATTGAAAACTGTGAGCTACAGTATTTTGGTATAGTTTGAAGATTCAAGTCCCAGAGAGTCCAGGACATTTTATGAAGATATCAAAATAGAGTATATCTTGAAAAATAGAGTTTATCTTTGTTTTGTTGAGTGTGCAGATTCTGTATTATAAATAACTATTTACCAGTGTTACTTATCAAAGATACGGAGAGTTACATGTAAACAAATTTCATATCAACAAAGGTGGAATATTTCCTAACACAAATATGAGCAATCTTAAATATAATTTATATATCATACTTGGGAAGTTTTCAGTGGAAACAGACTTATGATGTTATAATAAGTTAGTGGAAAAAATAATAAGAAATATATGCTTTTTGCAGAATATTGAAGAAGTATATTTGTATGAATAAAATAAACTTATCCTAACAGAACATTTTAACTCAGAATATTTTAGCTTAGAAAGCCATGAAAAAAAAGTTTATAAAACCATATTACCGTTTTCATATTTAATAGTTTTAACAAATTGTCGATCATCAGAATAATCACTCTTATCATTGTTAACAGTGTCTTGCATCATCTCTTTTAACCAATACCGTCATCCAGTAATATAAAAACAACTATCATTTCTATTTTACTGTCTAGGAAAGTGAGATTAAGTACTTTCTCAAGGTCACATAGATATCAGTAAGTGGCAGATATATCCAAAACAGGCTCTTAAACGTCATATGGCATTTGCTCTCTCAAAAGCAAAGGCTTAGATTATGAAATCAATTATCATTAATTTTATTTACTTCTAAGTAAGTGTCTACTATTCTAGCCACCAAATTGACTTGAACCCTATTTCAGAAAATGTTCACTGAGGGCATTCTTAGATCTCTTGAAAATGTATACCTATGCAGCAGTGTATATATTTCTCACTTTTTGCGCTGTTGACTTTCTTAAAAAGTTATATATAAGTTGTGTTTATAGATCTCAGTTTTTATAGACCATTTTGTTTTATAATTTTGTAGATGCTTTTCAAAATTTTGGTTTAATTTTTAAATTATTACTCTTTCGCTGAGCTCTGTCCACTCGTTAATACTCATAAGACTTCTGATTAAATAGAGGAACAGCTATTTAAAATAAAATTTTAATCATTTTGTAAAATAAAACATTTCAACTAGAACTAATTATTTTTAAATTTACGAACTTTAAACGTTTGGATTTTACTCATAAAGTTTTATCAGAGTGAGATTTTGCATATATTTTGCACACCTTTCACACCAAGACTTCAGTCACTTCTTAAATCCGTTATTGAATTCCATTAGTGGATTCCATGAATCACTTATTGAATTCATGTTATTTTTATGAAGCAGAAAGTCAAAATTAACTATAAGTTTATTACCACGTTATTAGTTAGCACTTTCTTTAAACGATTTAGATCAGATTTTCTTACTAAACAAGTTTACAGAGCCATAAACATACTATTTTAATCAATTTGATATATTTAAAATCTATGCTATTGAAATTTTTCTTACTATAAACTTGTCACATTATGCTTGCTATGCTCCTAATATTTTTCGCATCATAGCAGGTAAATATGCAGCATTGCTGAGTTATGAAAATTCTACAGTAGCAGTATAAATGCTATTTTAGTGTTATGCAAAATTTTCTGATTTTTACCAGGCTTTAATATTTTCTTATTTTTAACAAATTGTCATTCCTCTTTTGCCTTTTGATATTCAAGTAGCTCTGTTATCTATTGTACTTAAGTATTTAATGCTGTGGTATGCAAGGACCAAAATTGATTATAGCCCCGGATCACCTTGTCTTTTATATAATGACTGACTTTCTGGTGCAATTTATAAAATGTTTATTTGAATGAATGCACAATGGAATAAGTAAAATGCACGTTTCCTTAAACCTCTCTTGACCTACTCTTGTCTGTGCTGTTCAAAAAAGTAATAATTACTAGTTTCTTTTTGTTTATTTGCAGGCCATTTAGAATGGTTTAATTGTAGTATCAGCTGTCAGCTGTATTGGTCCCACAACTGGTTGCTTAGATTCTCTTTCCTTTTATTTATACCTTACTAGGTATTTATGTAGTGTTCTTATGAAATAATTTCTTACTCATAATGATAGTGATCAAGTCATTGTACCAAACTATTGGTCCTGTAAAGAGTGTTAAAAAGTTAAAAAATACTATTTTCTACATTAAACCTTGCCATAGAAAGTTTGTAGATGAAGTTCCTGAAACTAGCTGTTTCCGTTCATATACTGTATTCTCCATACATTGTGACCACAGTTTCACTGAGCAGGAAGTAACCCATTTGCATGTTTAAAGCTTAGGTTTTAAAGTGGTTTTTGGCAGTGCTTAATGGGAGATGAAAGAAAAACTAAAAAGCAGTTAAATGTGTCTATAAATGAGATGAACAAAAAATACAGGATTAAAATAATTTAATATAGTATTAGGAAAATATTCCACAGCTGTAATAATAATTGCAGTAGAATTTAGAATACCGTACGTTTAAAAACCTTAACTTCCTAACAACCTGGGAGTTAAGTAGGATAGATTTATTACCTTTATTTTACAGATAAAGAATAGAAGGCTTAGTAAACTTAAGTAAAAATCATTAAGACTTTGCAGGTTAGCAAAGGATTCCTTAAGGCATAAAAAGCACAGGCTATAAAAGAAAAAATTGATAAATGTAATACGTAAAATAATAGAAAAAAGGACGCAAGCAGTTCACAGAGGAGGAAACCTGAATGATCAATAACATATAAAAAGATGATTAGCCTCACTAGTAATTTAGGTGTGCAAATTAAAATTATAGTGTGCAAATTAAAATTATAGTGGGCAAAACAAAAAACAATAGTGGGATACAAGTTGTCAAACGTCAAATTGTCAGAAATTAAAATCACACGGCATGTTTCAAGGTCAAGGGGAGGTGGTAGTTCTCATGCTGCCGGGGAAGGTGATTTGGTACAACCGCCCCGAGTACCATTTGGCAGCGTGTTTTTGCTTGCGAGAGTGAAGCATTGGAAGCAGCCTAAACGTCTGCCGATAGGGGAGTGGATTAAAAAACTGATAGGATATTGTGATGGAAATTATACAGCGGTCAGAAGTAGTGCACTGGATCTATGTAAGTTGCAATCTCAAAAACATAGTGAGTGAAGAAAGACAATTGTGAAAATATGTTTATTATAGTACTATTTATGTGAATACAAAACCACATATATCAAGACTATGTATTTCTTCATGGATATACATGCATGCATATAAATGTATTTTAAAATATCCCAGAGGGATATAGTCTAAATTTGTATAGTTTCTGGAAAAGATAAAGGTAACGTAACTGGAATGTAATACTGTTTTGTTTTTTTTTAAGTAAGACAACGCAAACATGGAAAATGTTAATTTCGGTTCTGAGTGGTAAGAATATAGGCATTTGTTAAATTATTCCTTCTACTTCTCTTAACATTTCATAACAAAAGGAAGCTTCTAAAAAATAGTTGGAAGAGCTGGTAGTTAAACTTAGGACTTGATTCCCAAGTCTAGAGCTTTTTCAATTAATATGCTGCCTCAAAGTGAGAAGTTAAAAAAGTAAGATCAAATGATAAAAAAAAGTAGACAAAATTTATTTTTACATTAAGAAGAATCAGGAGAATTTTGTGTTTATGCTAAAATTTTTTCATAGGAAAAGAAAGTTACAAGATAAATTAAAAATTATTGCAATCTTATATTATTTTAAAACATAAGCATGCTATTATTATATATATGTATAGGTACTTAGGGAAAAAGTTACCTTAGGGAAAAAGTTACCTTAATTTATTGTTTAAAATGTGATACTTAATTCTGTTGCATGTAATGAAAGACATTTAGATGGTTTGAATTTTTTATATAAAATTCATGAAAATAATTTAATCCAAATATACAATCTGACTTCAATCTAAAAAAGTCAAAACTAGCTTTTCTTCCATTTTGTAAAGTCATTCTTCACAAAAACTTTACAGCCTTTTTATTTACAGCTTCTCTCCAAGATAAAATGGCAAATCCCAAAGAGAAAACTCCAATGTGTCTGGTAAATGAGTTAGCCCGTTTCAATAGAGTCCAACCCCAGTATAAACTTCTGAGAGAAAGAGGGCCTGCTCATTCGAAGGTAAGGTTATGAAGAGAGGTGGTGAGACATGCTTTCAAAGTCTATCAGATTTATCCTCTCAGGGTTTAACTGTGCTGCTTTTTTGGGGGCGGGGGCAGCGGATGGCCTGAAAGCTCTTAGTTCTATATTAAAAATATTTTGAAGTCTGTACTAAACAATTTTGTAGCTCATTTTGGTTTCCAAAGCTCTTTCAGATACAGTGCTTCACAGAAGTCTTCGCAAAACACGACATATGGATTTTTGACTTCCATTTTGTTAATTAAGAAACTCAGGCACAGAAAAGTTAAGTGACTTGCTTAATAGTTCGTAAGTGCCAGTGCCAACACTTAAGTATGTGTTCCTTGGCTCCCAAGTACAGTGCTTGTTCCATTAAGTTGTAACTGCTAAAGTGAAAATGGAGACAGAGCAAATACACCGGTGGTTACCTAGTGAGACATCATTTTCATTGTGGGGTGTAATTCTAAGATTCATCATTTATAAAAGTCTCAAATACCAGTATTATTATTTATGCAATCACTTATAACATTGTTCTTTTAAATGGAAAAGCAATTTATATTTATATACAGGCACACCTCGTTTTATCGCGTTTCACTTTAATGTGCTTTGCAGATATTGCATTTTTTACAAGACCTTCCACCAGCAAAAAGATTACAACCTGCTGAAGGCTCAGATTGTGATTAGCATTTTTTAGCAATAAAGTATTTTTTAATTAAGGTATGTACATTGTTTTTTTGAGATATAATGCTATTGCACACCAAATAGACTACAGTATAGTGTAAACATAACTTTTATATGCACTGGGAAACCAGAAAATCTGTGACGTGCTTTATTGTGATATTCACTTTATTGCAGTGGTCTGGAACTGAACCCGCAATATCTCTGAGTTGTGCCTGTATACTCTCATATGTATACATTTACATATGCATGTAAAAAGAACATGAGCTCTATTCATGTGTTTTTGAAAATCTCAGTTATGCACAAAACTCCTTGGTACATTTTTAATCTTGGATATTGGAGATTATAATACTGATTATAAATTTTTGTATACAGTGTGGAAACAATTGATTCTGTAAAAGTTGGTTCATCTTCATAAAGCAACTGGCTGTTGTATTATTTAATTGTTTTCTAGCATCTCCTTCAAAGAAGGAAAATAAGATGAAACAAATCTGTCAACTTTGTTCCCTCTTAGAGGCTTTTATGAAGGATTTCTGGGCAACAGTTTAATTTGTTTATCATGTCTTTTGTGCAGAGCGAAAGGTTGTGGTCTTGTTCTACCTGTCTAGTCATATATCTTGACTCTCTTTCATACGCATTGTCAGACTCATTGCATACTCATTCTCTTTATGCCCTTAGTCATGTTGAACTGTTTGCATTTCTTAGAATATTTCTTTTCTGCCTTTGCTTATGTTGCGTTGTCTGTCTGCCTTAAAGGTCCTTCTGCCCTTACTCATTTTTGAACACTCAGCTCACATCACATCTTCCAAACCTCTATGAAACTCCTCTGATACCTCCACGGGGTCTCCAGCAGGCCCCGCTTTTCTCAGTTGTTGTGAGTAGTACTGTGCTGTAGTACAGTGATATATGTTGGTCATTACTGTTGTACTGGACTGAGCTTATTTAGGGGTAATAAATATTTTATTCTTCTCTATTTTAAGGTTCTTCTAGTATGTGTCCTCTTTGTGCCTCATTGCCAGTTCCAGGTAGTGTTCTTCCTTGAGATAACCCCCGGCTTTGAATTTCATGTTAATAGCCGCCCCTCATGGTAGTCACTTGCTAACCTCTGGGTAATCATCACACCACTCATGGCTCACTTTTCCTCTCTCTAACACTCCTTCTGTTTTAAGTTTTGGTGATTTTAGTGTCTAAATATATGATTGTTTCAACATGCTGACTTTTCAGTTTCTTGCACTTCTCCAATTACCTTGCCTTTCACTCTCCTTCAGCCACTCACTCCTGTGATCACATTCTTGATCTTATCGTTACCAATAATTGCAAGACCCTCCATAATTTTAATCTCAAGCATTCATCTCTCTGGCACCTGCTGACTTTCTGGTTCATTCCCTCTAGTAGTTTGACTTCAGTAGTCCTTCCACACCACAAATCTATTGGTTCTACCACCTTTTTACTGTTTCTCACTTCCCTCAGTCCTCACATGGTTCGTTAACCAGCGTAAATTGCATATGTCTTGTATGCACCCTCAGCTTTCTTGCTCCTCTTGGTTAGTACTTGCCTGACAAAGTCCCAGCTTAAATCTGATCTCTGCCTTTCATTCTGAATTATAGATGAACCTCCTGTAGAGGCCAGGCCCTCTATATCTGTAGTAGATCCCAACCCCGTCCCCTATTCGAGGCCATTCCTCCAGCTTTCGCTCCCCCTGTCGACCTCCGTTGCCCTCCCCTTGTTCTGCCTCATCAATTTCCCCTTGTAGTGGGCAAGGTTTGTTGTGATGAAAGTGGACTGGAGTGTGTCTTATAGACCCAGTGTGGTCCACATTCTTATTTCTAGACAGTCCTGGGATTCCCTTGGGTACTAAGGAGATTCGGAGATCCCTTTGGCCAACCTGCACACACTGCTCTGGGTACTTTGGTTATAGACCACCCCGTTTAGCCTGCAGCTCAGTTTTTGAAAGAGTAAATATTAGAATAGTTAGCATATTCTTGAATGAAAGATAATATTTATGTTATTATGTTATAATATTATCTAATATTAGTAATTAATCTTAATATTAATTGGCTAAGCCTGGATCCCTTCTTTGGAAAGCAGAGTCATTTTCATTCATGCGTGTCTATCAGTGGTTTTAAGTGAGACATAAAATGTGTTTTAGTTGAAATAAATGATTATCTCTGGCATGAAAAATTTAAACTAAGTTCCAACTCATTAATTTTCTTGGGACATAAACCATTTGTATGGTAATTTCTCTATATATGTTTGCTTGTTTGTGTGTATATATATATATGCTTGCAATAGTGGTTCTCAACCATGACTGTTCATTGGGATCACCAAGGGAGTTTTAAAAAGTACTCATGCTGGAGTCTTAGCCCCAGAAATTCTAATATAATTGGTCTTGGGTGAGGCCCAGATATCTGGACTTTTTTTAAGCTCTCAGATGACTCAAATGTGCATCCAGAGTTGAGAAACACAGGATGGAGATTAATGTCTTCAGGGCGGTGTGGAATTGTCTTCTCATACATACTTCTTGATGGGAAGTAGTGACCTACCTTATGTTTACATGCTTTCCTCTTTCCTCCATTGAGTCTTAGAGAATCTGAACAACATATGTCAACTCTTAATGTGACTATACATATGAAATAATTATTTCAGTATTTGCCTTGCCCCCTTTTTTCAGCTCACTTTTTAATTGAACTCTGAAGTAATTTATTATACCTTATATTAATGTGAGTTGTTATGACATTGCTGTATCTCCTAGGTACCAAAATACAGTTCTCTATTTTTTCTATGAATTGTTGTTTTGATGTTCTCAAGCCTCAGAAGAAGGCTGTTATAATGTAGAGTATAAGGAAGAGAGCCATAAATGACACAAAGTGATATTTTTCCCCTTTTCCTTTAGTTCCCTGTTTTGGTAAGTTTTCAGTACACATGACTAAGTGTTAAGAAAGCTGCACTAGTCCTGGCATTTTGAGAAGGTTTACTTTGGAATAGATCTCGCTGAGGGAGACAGTATCACCCAGTGGCCTTGAAGCCAAGTAGTCTTTTTTTTGTCCTTGCTAGATTTTCCAGGCTTGATCTTTGCCCTACATTATCCAGCTTGTGTGGCCTTGAGCAACTAATTTAGAGTCTTTCTCCTCTGTAATTTGAGAAATTCAATTACCTGTTCTAGTGTGGTATACTGGAATGATGCTTTATAAATTCTTGGCAATTATGTTGACGATGGAGGTACCCAGATAATTTTATCACTGCTTATTAGTAGAATATAGGATTTCTAAAAGATCTTTGGGAAAATATCTGTTGAGTATTCGTTATGTGACAGGCACCGTTCCTGCACAGGAACTTCCTGCTCTGCCATCTTCTGGTGTGTCACTTGTTGTATGTTCTGGATACAAATCCTCTATTAGATATATGCTTAGCAAATATTTCCTCCTAGTCTATGGCTTATCTTTTCTTTTCTTAACAGTGTCTTTTGAAGAGCAGTTGTTAATTTTGATGAATTTCAATTTACCCATTTGTTCTTTTATAGATTGTGCTTTTGGTGTCATATCTAAGGAATCTTTCCCTCGTCAAAGGTCATAAGATTTTTCTCCTATGTTTTCTTCTAGATGTTTTATAGTTTTAGGTTTTACATTTTGGTCTTACAAATTGCCATTTTGAGTTCATTTTTTGTATGTGCCATGAGATATGAAACGAGGTTTATTTATTTTTTGCATAAGGATGTCCAGTTGTGGAAGAGGCTGTCTTTCTCCACTGCAGTGACTTTGCACCTATGTCAAAAATCAGCTGTTCATATATGTGTGTTTATTTCTGGACTGTGTTCTGTTCTGTGGTCTGTTTTGCTGTCTTTATGCAAATGGTGTGCTGTTTTTGTGTAATTCTTGAAATTTGATGGTAGTGGCCTTCTGGTTTTGTTCTTTTTCAGAATTGCTTTGGTTATTCTACATCCTTTGCCTTCTCATATCAGTGTTGAAGTCAGCTTGTCCATTCTATAAAACACCCTGCTGGGATTTTGAATAGAACTGCCACAAATCTATAGTTCAATATGGGGAAAATTAACATGTTAGAACAATTGAGTCTTCTAACCCATGAACCCATCTCTCATCTATTTAGATGTTCTTTAATTTCTCTCAACAAAGTTTTGTAGCTTTCAGTGGACAGGTATTTCACATCTTGAGGTTTATCCCTAAGTATTTCATATATTTGATGCTATTGTAAGTAGTATCGATTTTTAAATTTCAGTTTGTAGTTGTTCTTATTGATCCTTGCTAGTGTATAAAAATATACTGATTTTGTCTATTGATGAAGGATTCCACAGTCTTGCTAAACTCACTTATTAGTTCTAGTAACTCTTTCTTAAAGATTCTATTTGGGTGTTCCACATGCCATTTGTGAATAAAGACAATTTTAAATCGTACTTTCCAATCTGAATGTCTTTTATTTATTTCTCTTGCCTGGTTGCATTGGCTACAACTTACAGTGCAATGTTGAATAGAAGTGGTGAGAGCAGATGCTTTGACTTGTTCCGGGGCTTATGGACAATTGCTCAGTTTTTCCCCATTAATTGTGACCTTAAATGTAGCTTTTATTGTAGATGCCTTTTATCAGGGTGAGGAACTTTCTTTCTACCTATCGTTGGCTGAGAGTTTTTAACATGAATAGATGTTGATTTTTGTCATGTTGTTCTTCTACACTGATTGAGATGGTCAGTATGGTTTTTCCGTTTTTAATCTCTTTATATTGTGAATTACATTGATAGATTCTCAAATATAGAATCAACCCTTGCATTCCTGGGATAAAACACTTGGCTATAACGTATTATCTCATTTCTATATTGATGGATTCCATTTGTTAATATTCCGTGAAGGATTCTTACGTTCATCTTTATGAGAGATATTGGTCTGTAGTTTTATTTTGTTTTCCCTAGTAGTCTTACTCTAGATTTGGTATCAAGGTGATGATCGAATAAGTTGGGGAGTGTTCCTTATTCTTCAGTTTTTGGCAAGTGTTTGTGTAAATTGATATTATTTCTTCCTTAAATATTTGGTAGAATTCATCATTGAAATTATCTGGGCCTGGATAAGCTGTGGAAAGATTTTTCACTAAACATTCAGTTTCTTTGACATATGCATGGCCATTCAGGTTACCTATTTCTTCATGAAAGAGCTTTAGTAATTTGCGTCTTTCAAGAAACTTGAGTTATTGAGTTTACTGGCATAAAGTTGTTCAAAAATATTCCCGTGTTATCTTTTTAATACTTAAAGAATCTGTAGTGATGTCACTGCTGTCATTCCTGATGTTGGTGATATGTGTCTTGTTTTTTTTCATGATTAGCCTGGCTAGAGGTTTACCAATTTTATTGATCTTTGCAAAGAATAACTTTTGGTTTTATGGGTTTTTTTTCTTTATTTTTCTGTTTTCTATTTTGTTAATATATGCTTTTACCTTTGCTACTTTCTTTTTTCCTCTTTACTTCAGATTTGATTTGCTCTTTTTTTTCTACTTTCTCAAGATTGAAGCTGCAGTTAACTTATTTGAGACCTTAGTTCTTTTCTAGTAAAGGCGTTTAGTGCTAGAAATTTCTCCTTAGTACTGTTTTAGTGTCATCTTGTGAGATGTCGTGTTTTCATTTTCATTCAGTTTAAAATACTTTCTAACTTCCTTTTGACTTCTTCTTTTATCTGTGGGTTATTTAGAAAGGTGGTGTTTAGTTTCTAGATATTTGGAGATTTTCCAGAGATCCTTCTGTTACTAGTTTCTTACTTAATTCCATTGTGGTCAGAGAACGTACTTTCTATCACTTGGATCCTTTGAATTTATTGAGACTTCTTTTATGGCCCAGAATATTATCTATCTTGATAAATGTTTTATGAAAAATTGAGAACAAATGTATATTTTGCTCTTTTTGGGTGGAATGTTCTAAAAATGTCAGTCAAGCTATGTTGGTTGCTAGTATTGTTCAAGTCTACTATATTTTTTTGTGATTATCTGCTATATTGTTCTATCAGTTATTGAGAAAGGGTATTGAATCTCTGACTTAAATTGTAGATTTTCTATTTTTCTTTGAAGTTCTGTTAGTTTTTTTCTCATATATTTTGAAGCTGTGTTATTGCGTAAATATTTAGGATTGTTATTGATTGATTGGCCCCTTTATCCTTATGAAATGACCTTTGTTATCACTCGTAATAGTCTTTGCTCTGAAATCTACTTGGATATTAATATGGCCGTTCTGACTTTTCATTGACTGATGTTAGCATGATATATTTTTTCTTTCTCATTGCTTTTAAACTATGTGTCTTTATAGTTGAAATGTATTACTTGTAGGTAGCATGTAGTTGTATTTTGCTTTTTTATCTAGTTTGACAATCTCTACCTTTCAAATGGGGCATTTACACCATTTCATTTTAATTTTCACAACCATCCTGTGTTCTTATTAGCCCCATTTCACTAAAGAAGTAAGAAAATTTAGAGAAAGAATAAGTAACTTCCCTAACATTACACACAGTAAATGGTGAGCTACGACTTAAACTCATAAACAGTGGCCCAGGATTCCTACTTGAAATTATTAAATTCTTATTATATAGTGGGATTCTTTTTTTCCTCCAGTTTTATTGAGCTATAATTGATATATATAACGTTGTATTAGTTTTAGGTGTATGTTGTAGTGGGATTCTTAAGAGAGGTTTCAGAAAAGCCAAGGATTGAGTTGGATACTTTTGGATTTTATAGAATGTTCACGTTGATGGAGGTGAGAAGGATAGTGTGAATGGCAAAGTCTTATTTAAGAGAATGCTGTTAGGATGGTCTTGTAGTAGTTTAGGGAAAGATGTTGATATTCTTCACTAAGACACTGGCAAAGAGTATATACTGGAGGCTGGATCTGACGATTGTTTTTGAAGTTGAATCAGTAGTTTGGTAATTGGGTGCAGGAGAGAGTGGAGAGAGAAATGGAGGAGACAAGGAAGACGACTCCGGGGTGTCTGGCCTGTAAGCCTGAGAAAATGGTGATGTCAGGAAGATTAGAAGGCAGGAAAGATTAGAGATGGGCCAAGTGAAATATTGAGTCTGAGTTTATAGGGGCTTAGACTAGGTGTGACAACAGAAATTACAAGGAACAGTTTTGAAGAATTGTTAAATAAGTCTTAGGAAGGCAAGGATAAACAAAGAAGCTAGTGAGGTTTTGAATCTGAATTAATGGAAGAATAATTGATCGAACTTTCTGAAATATGAACTGATTTGGAGGAGAATGGAGGACACATTGTTTGTGGCAAAGTTGTTTGTTAAATACTATGATTTGAAAGACAAAAGAGCTATTCATTGAAAAATCATCTTAAAGTCAGGTAAATGTATTAAAGATATATTTGAGGTGTATACTTTAAACTGAATCAGAATAAAGGAAAACTTAATCACTTTTAACACGTATGTACATATTTTGAATTTCACATGATTGTAAATATTTCCCAACTCTGTTTTGAAAAATTGAAAACCTACAGGAAAAATTGAGAGAGAAGTATAATGGATACTCATATATCTTTCAGATTTATTAATCATTAATTTATTTGCTACATTTACTTTATTTCTTGCTCCTTCTGTGTAAACATATACTTTTTCCTTGAAAAATCTGAAAATAAATTTCAGCTGTCGTGATATTTCATCTTTAAATGCTTGTGTATCGATCTTGTAAGACCAAAGACGTTCTTATACATAGCCACAATACTATCCTCACTCTAGAAGTTTAGCCTTGACTGAACATATTATTTAATGTATAGTCCCTAGTCGGCTTTCCCTAGTAGTGCTCTGAATGCTCTTTATACTTTTTTCTTCCCAGTACAAATTCAGTCAAGGATCATACATTGTACTTTATCATGTCTTTTCATGTCTCTTTAGTGTCCTTTAATCTAGAACAGCCCCCTGCATTTCTTGTTTTGTCTTTTCCTTCAATGACATTGACATTTTTGAAGAGTTTAGGCCAGCTGTCCCATAGAATATACCATAATCTAAATCTGTCGGATTGTTTCCCTATGATTTGATTCAGTTTAAACGTTTTGACCGAGAATACTGCATACTTCTCGTTGGATCATATCAGGAGGCACATGATGTCAGTTGTGTGATTATCAGTGATGCTAACTTTAATCACTTGGTTAAAGTATTTCCTACCTGATCTCCTTCCTGCAAAGATACATTGATTTTTTTGTAATTAATAGTGTTTTTAGATTAGTACTTTGTATGCCTGCAAAGCAGCAGGCTATCTGTGGAGTAAACCAGTGGGTTGTGTATGTATCCTGTAACTTGATCCTAATTTTGAAGGTGAATAATAGGTTTTTGGGCTCATATGGAAATGTGGTGCGAATGGAATGTTAGGGTGTGCAAGGGGGAAGGGTGGGTGTGTAACAAAGATGGACGGGTAGAACTTCTGGGCCATGCCAGAATGGGAACAATCACACGTTTCTAACGGTCTTGGAGTGATGCCGTTGGATTTGCATTTTAGAAAGGAAGTTTTAGCAGCCATCACGTGGGAGATTATTATGTCTAAGATGAAGATGATGAAAGACTGCATCCCGTGCAGCAGTGTCACTGGCAGAGGAGAGAGATTTGAGAAATCTTTGTGAGGTTAAAATCGACAGAATTTGGTGACTGGCTAAATGTTGAATGTGGAGGATTGAGAGTTTCTTGGTGACATAATATTTAATGGGATTGCCTGAGTCACTGACTAGATTGTGCCAAGTATAAAGTTAAAGGGATTAGGTTTTGTAAAAGTGTTACAGAGACAGGGCCCTTTGGGTTCTCTTACAGTTTCTCTCCTTTTTGTACTTACTCTGTTGAGGACTATTTGAATGACATTAACAATATAATTCTATTTGGGAACGGATTTATTCTTGATTTATTCTACCCAAAATATACACTTAGAGCTGCCTTTGGACAGGATAGTACACAATTTGGCACTCTCTCTTAAAATTCTTTTACTAGGTAGAGTAAGATTTTTGTTGCAAATGATTTGTAAAGTTACCTCTAGCTCTAAAATTTTGATTCTATGGTGTCTGTTTTTCTCTCAGAGAACACATTTTATTTCCTGAAAAATTTTAATGTTTTCTTTGTCTCTTTATGTTTTTCCAAGATGTTCTCAGTGCAGCTGAGTCTTGGTGAGCAGACATGGGAATCCGAAGGGAGCAGTATAAAGAAGGCCCAACAAGCTGTTGCTAATAAAGCTTTGACTGAATCTACGCTTCCCAAACCAGTTCAGAAACCACCCAAAAGTAATGTTAATAATAACCCAGGTATGGCCCTGACTCGGTTCCTTCTGTTGCATTGTGTGTGTTCTGGATGTGCTGCTCTCTGTATTTTCCTTTGTATGCCAGGCCAGTTGTGTCATCAACAAGTCTTAAAGAACACACAAAAAGGACAGCTGAATAATAACTGAAGGGGAGAGAATGAAGAAGGTAATTGTAATTATTTTAAAAATTTGCTGTAATGGATACTCTAAAGGTGCATTATTTACCTTTTAAACGTTGACAAAAAGACACTTGAATACAAAGGACCAGAAAATATGACTGCAATATTTTCCTAAAGTAAAGATAGAAATGATCATTCTCTTTTTAAATATATAATATTTGATTTAATAATTAAAAATAGTTATTATTTTGGTTTAATAAAAAAGTATAAAATTCACCGTAAGCATCTTATTATGTTGTTTGTTGGTGTAGAAACTGTTGATAGAATCACTTAAACTTAGAACATTTATATGAAGCTTATTAAGAAACCCAAAATCCGAAAAAACCACCTGCATGTTGTATACTGCTAAGTAATTGAGTGTTCTGATTTTAAGCTCCTAAGGATAATTTTCAAAAGTGGCTCTGATTGCATACAATACCACACAGCCATTTCTCTCCTGGGAAGAGGCAAACCTGTATTGGACACAGTGCATGAATTCATAACAGCAAGATGGTAATACTCCACACGTTTGGTGCCAGCCCTACATCCGTTTACTCATTCATTAACTTATTAATTCAGTTGGTTACCTTCTGAGCAATATTCCTTTAGGTATTTTTGTGATGGGATTTAAAAAAGACGTTTTGCCTGCCAACGTGACTCTCTAATGTATTTAATTATAGCCCACACGCTTGTGCCCGTAATCAAGTCAGACGCTTCTTTCTTTCTCCTGTGCCATTTGCTAGGTAGACGGAGTCTACTCTTTCAAGGGCCGCTCTTTCCAGAACTCCATGACTCTGCTCTTGTTAGTTCTTTTGCTTCTGTTCGGCTGATTCCAGTACTTATTAAGTAAGCTTAAACAAGCCAAAATCTTATAACAATGAAGAAAAAACTTATTCTATTCAGTTTGAAGTTGGTAAGAGGCTATCTACTTTTTCAATTTTTAAAAATCTCTTCAGGTTACTGGGTGATTATTAGTACTACACCACTACCTCTGTTTATTAAGCACGTGCTTTTATATATCTGAGATATAAAACACTGTTCTTTTCTGTGAGGATTTTACAGTTGTATACGTGAAACACATAACTCAATGGTAAAGATTAAGTGCCAAGCGGATATCAGTATTTTAAGTAATGATAAACATGAACTGACGTAGTTGAGGTAAAATATGGACGTTGAATGGAGAACAGGCAGGTATAGAGGAGAGGAAAGAATATTCTAGGCTGAGGGAATACTGTGAGGAAAGGCATTGAACTAGGACTCTGGGCAGTGGGTTTGCTAAAAAAATCTTTTTTGGCAGGGAAAGATCTGCCCCGAGCAAATATCTGTTGCCAACCTTCCTCTCTCTCTCTTTTTTTTTTTCCTCCCCAAAGCCCCAATAAATAGTTGTATATTCTAGTTGTAAGTCCTTTTAGTTCTTCTCTGTGAGCTGCCACTGCAGCATGGCTACCGACAGATGAGTGGTGTGGTTCCGTGCCTGGGAACCAAACCCAGGATACCAAAGTGGAGCGTGCTGAACTTAACCACTAGGTCATCAGGGCTGGCTCTAAGAAATTTTTTCATAGATGGGTTTTAGAGCAGATAAGTGACTAGTAAGAGATAGAATGGAGATGTAGTTAGTGGATTGTGATGGACTTGAATGCCAGCTTTAGGTTGAATTTTATATACAGTTTGGAGGATTAATATTTACGATCTGATGAATGATGTGTTTAAAAGCATTTTAGGAAATTCACTGACATGTGAATGGAAGGTGGAAAACACTGAAAAGCAAAATCAGGAAACCATTGCCACAGTTTATGGGTGAAGAAGGAATAAAAGAAACTCACGTGCACTGAGTACTCTGCTCCCTGCTCTGCGAGAGTATTGGTGTGGCAGTTGTAATGGAGCAGAAGGACAGTGTTGCTGATCCAGTGGTTGACGCCATGGTGGTGAACGAGCCCTCCAGGGCATACAGTGTGAAGCAGGAGCAGCCTGTGCTGATCCCTGAGAAGTCCGCTTTAGAGGGTTATAGCGGGAGGTTAACAGAGGAGTCAGAGGAAGGAGACTGGGGAAAGTCTGAAAGGCCAGTGGAGATAAGAGTTTCCCCCGTTGAATGTTGCAGTGAGCTGAGAGAATGAATAGGTTTTTGGGGGTAAACTTTTAAAATAGAGTGTAATATTATGGGTTGTGTGTGTCTTCGTGTGTAAATCAAATCAGAGGATGAATTAAGCCAGAAGTTGATGAACATACACAAAAGACAGATGTCTTAGCTGCTGTTTTTGCCTCACAACCTTCTATCCTAGATCTGTTGGGAGAGATAAGAGACCTAGTCAGGCTCCACATTTATCAGTTAGGTGCAATAAAGAAACCAACACAGTTTTGGCCAGCTTGGATAGTGAATTGCAGCAACAATTAAAAGATGTTCTTGAGGAGAGAATTTCCCTAGACATTCAACTGGAACAGCTTCATCCATTCTCTTACCTATAAGCCACTTATTGTATTTTATTTTTTATTTATTTTGTTTTTGAGGAAGATTGGCCCTGAGCTAACATCTGTTGCCAGTCTTCCTCTCATGCCCCCCCCGCCCCCCTTTCTCCCCAAAGCCCCAGTACATAGTTGTATATCCTAGTTTCAAGTCATTCTAGTTCTTCTTTGTGGGATCCTGCCACAGCATGGCTTGATAAGCCATGCTTAGGTCTGCATCCAGGATCCGAACTGGCGAACCCTGGGTGGCTGAAGTGGAGTGCACAAACTTAACCACTCAGCCACGGGGCTGGCTCCCCTATAAGCCATTTTTAAGTGATTTTGAGTTACCCAATTTGGAGACCCAAACATTCAGCTCACTGCTTAATTCAACATTAAATTTTATTATTCTGTTTTGCCCTATATGTTCACCCTTGTGTTTAAGTTCCTTTTATTTTTTAATTTCAACAATACAAGGGTCAAGATGACCAAAAGCCCCATACGTAGCCCATACAGATGGTGCTTGCCTAGAGCCCCAGCTCCGTGGGAAGCTGAGGCGGGACGATCTCTTGAGCCCAGGAGTTCTGGACTGTAGTGTGCTGTGCCAGTCGGGTGTCTGCACTAAGTTTGGCATCAGATAGTGACCTCCTGGGAGCAGGGGACCACCAGGTTGCTTAGGGAGGAGTGAACCAGCCCAGGTCAGAAACAGCAGGTCAAAACTCCTGTGCCGATCAGCAGTGGGATCAGGCTGTGAATAGCCACTGCACTCCAGCTGGGGCAACATAGCCAGACTCCATCTCTTTTGCCCCTCCCTGATTTAGGATATCCTGTGTGTCTAAATAAATAAGGAAGGAAGGGAAGCACGGAGGGAGAGAAGGAGGAAAATTAAGTAAAAGTTTGCCGTTTTCCAAGTTCATACTTAAAAAAAAATGCATACACAATAAATACATACATAATACATAATGTCAAACAATATCATTTTCCCCTCTCATTGTATGAGAGCTCTCCACGTCATTGTCACCGTATAGTATCTTCAGCTTTCACAATTTTTAGCTGTTGTTCTCGTGGTATAGTTAGTAGTTCATGGTGGTTTTAATTTGCATTTCCTTAATAACTAAGAAGGTGAGCTCCTTTTCATATGCCTGATGTAGCATGCCAATTGAAATATTTTTCTCATTAAAAAAACTGCATTGTCTGTTTTTTAAGTTTTTCTATTTTTTATTGACTTGTAGGATTCTTGTATATTCTGGAGTCATATCTTTTGTCAGATATGTGTATTGCAGATATCTTTCCATACTCCTAATGGTGCGTTTTGATGAACAGAAATTCTTTATTTTGATGAAGTCTAATTTATTAGTCTTTTCCCTTATGGTTAGTGCTTTTTTGTGTACTGCTTAAGACATTTTTGTCTCCCACAAAAGTTATGAAGATAACCTCATAATATTTTTAGAAGCTTTGTTGTCTTATCTTTTATTTGTTTTTTGTTTTTTTGTTTTTTTTTGGAGGAAGATTAGCCCTCAGCTAACTACTGCCAGTCCTCCTCTTTTTGCTGAGGAAGCCTGGCTCTGAGCCAACATCCGTTCCCATCTTCCTCTAGTTTATACATGGGACGCCTACCACAGCATGGCTGCCAAGCAGTGCCATGTCCGCACCCGGGATCCGAACCAGCGAACCCCGGGCCGCCGAGAAGCGGAACGTGCGAACTTAACCGCTGCGCCACCGGGCCGGCCCCTGTTGTCTTATCTTTTAAATTTAGATTTACAATCTGTTAAGAATTGAGGTTTACATATGATGTGAGGTTGGGTTCGAGACTTTCTTCCTCTTTTTGATATGTAGACATTCAATTAACTGAGCACCATTTATTGAAAAGATAGTCCATTTTCCTCTGCACTGCAGGGAGAGGGGGGTTTAGTCCTGACTTCATACGAGTAGAAGGGTCTTAAATAGTAGTTATATCCCGGAGAGGAGTTAAGTTCATTTACAGCATGGCTATTCTGCCACTTAATTAAGAATATATCATAGAAATATTTAGTTTTTTCCTTCCTTTATTTTATTTTATTTTTTAACTTTTTTTGGAAGTAATTTCAGATTTATATAAACTTTGTAGAAAGAGTACATAGAGCTTCCATGTACCCTTCTCCCAGATTCCCCAATTGTTAACATTTCTGAACCATTTGAGAATAAGTTGTGGACATGATATCCCGTTACCCCTTCAATGTGTGTTTGCTAAGAACATAGACACTCTCCTGTCAGGAAGTTAACATTGACGTGGTGTCACCATGTGATCCACAAACTCCATTCACATTTCATTGATTGTCCCAGTAACGTCCCTTGTAGGTCCAGGATCTAATCAGGATCATGTACTCATCCTTTCTCTTCATTCCACTTCAATATGGAACAGTTCCTCAGCCTTCTTTGTCTTTTATGGCCATGACATTTTTGAAGAGTACAGACCACATTGTTTGTAGAATGCCCTTCACTTGAGTTTTTCTGGTGTTTCCTTATGATTTATGCATTTTATCATGAATATCGCAGAAGTGACCTGTGCTAATCTCAGTGTTTCATTTCAGGAGACACATGATATTGATTTGTCTTATTAGTGATGACTTCTGTCACTTGGTGAAGAGTGTGTCTGCCAGGTTTCTCTGTTGTGAAGTTAATTAATAAATGTTTTATTATTAAATACTAAGTAATAAGTATTTTTTGAGGAGATACTTTGAGACTATATAAACATTTTGGCCTCATCAAACTTTCTTTCACCCACCAGATTTGTCATCCATTGATGATTCTTGTCTGAATCAATTATTATTCTGAAGATTGCCAAAGACTGAATTTTTTGTGAGTGTGGCTTAAAACAACAGTAATGTATTCTTTCTCAAGGGAGGACTTTTTAATTCCAATATTCTTTTTAGAGTTATTAGTTGGCATTCTACCCAAGAGCTTTCTCATCCCCCTCATTTTTCTGTTTGTTCGTTTATTTACATCACTATAGACTCTTGAATTCCTGTTTTACGTAGGGGCTTATAATCAATAGATTATTTATTTATTTATATTGGCCCTGAGCTAACATCTGTTGCCAATCTTCCTCTTTTTTTTTTTTCCCCTCCCCAAAGCCTCAGTACCTAGTTATATATCCTAGCTGTAAATTCTTCTAGTTCTTCTATGTGGGATGCCACCACAGCATGGCTTGATGAGCGGTGAGTAGGTCCGTGCCCAGGATCTGAACTGGCCAACCTCGGGATGCTGAAGTGGAGCATGTGAACTTAACCACTATGCCACTGGGCCAGCCCCACAGTCATTTATTTTGATTCTCAACTTGTCCCAGATTTGGCCTGTGGTATGACCCCTTCAGGTTGACTCCTGTGTCCTTCTGATGTTTCTTCATCATTCTTTGGGAGCACTTCATATTTTCTGGCACAATAAGATGTTCCTAGGCCATCTTGTGTTTTCCTTGCCCTGACCATGGTGCCAACCATTTCTCTAGGGAGCCCTAGTTGGTTGATTAATCAGTTCATTCTTTCAACGAATATTTATTGAGTAACTACGATGTTCCAGGGGCTATTCTAACTTCCTACAAAGCTGTTTCCTCAAGTGTTAGTAATATGTTGCTCCTTGAAGACTAATTGTGGTATTTTTCTTTCACCTGTCATGTAATAGGAATCCACAGTTGTAGTTATGTACATTTGTATAATTAATTAGCCTTTTTATATTTATCACTGATAAATTTAGAAATTTTCTTTAATGTATCTAAAACCCACTAAAAACTGTTTGTTTACAGTGTCACCTTTGTAGCCATACAACACATGCGGGTTCCTATGTACTGATTATCTTTCTGCAACCTGAGTCCAACTGTCACATGCTGAAAACACTGGTACTTAGCACTACCTGGAGGCGTCTCATGGTTCGAAGTTACCCTTTAAGTGTTTCTGTGAAAGCATTCTTGTGCGAGTAGAGACTGTGTAAGTGGAGATGTCAGTCTCCTTCTTTAGGAAGTGGATGGAGATACTTCGCTCTAAGAGTTGAAACCTTCTCAGCTTTTCTGCTTCTCTTCTGCTCTCATTCACGAAGACTAGTTTCTAGTGTTTCTATGAAGAAAATATACTGTGGCCATACTTTCTAATGAGGGATTTATATGAGATTATTTATTTCTTTAAACGATATGAATACAAACTTTTACCTAGTTTAAAATCCCATTTTGGTATGGATGGAAGATATGTTGTGTCCTTCCAGTGCGTTAAAATCACTTCACTGGTGATTTTAAAACATATTAGTTTCCTGTTCATTTCCATACTTAATGGATGAGGCCTTTCAAGCTTTTTTTTCCTTTCCTCTTTTTCCCAGTTTAACTTTATGCTATTTGTGTCTGTGTGATTATTGCAAAGTAGAATGCAGAATGACATAAATCTTACAACTGATGAACATGTTGTTAAACTGAAATCTTTATGGAATATGAGAAATTTAAACTTTTAAAGGTATAGATTGCTCTTTGGTGTTAAAAAAAATCTTTGGAAAACTGTTAGGCAATTTCTAATAAGGTTAAACATAAGCCTACTCTAACACCTAGCAGTTCCACTACTAGATATATACCCAAATGATTATATATCAAGAGAAATAAGTGTCTGTATCCAGTAAAAGACTTATTAAGTAAGTGTTCAAGGTGGCTTTATACTTAATTGTCCCAAACTGGAAACCACGCAAATGTTCCATCAACAGCAGAATAGATAAACTGGTATATTCATTCAGTGGAATGCTATTCATTGCTAAAGAAGTCTGAAATATTGACCTAGTCAACAAAATCATTATGTCGAGTGAAAGACGCAAGACAAAATAATACATATTCAGATTTGAATAACAGACAAAAGTAGTTGATGGTGATAGAAGTCAGAATAGATAACTTGGGGAGGTGTGTATTGACTGGAAGAGGCGTGAAGGAACTTTCTGGGTGATGGAAATGTTGTCATCTTGATCTGGATGGTGGTCACAGAAGTGTTTACATGTGTAATAATTTATGGAGCTGTGTGCTTAAGGTTTGTGCATTTTACTTATTATCCCTCCGTAAAATACTGTAAAACAGAAAGAAAGAAAAGAGAATCCCTTTATGTTTGACTTTCTCTTCCTCGGCCCTGGTGCATTTATTAAATTAGGGGTGTAGACTAATTGGACTTACTCTTCAATATATTAACTTTTCTTTGCTGTTTTTCTTAGCCTTATCCTTTTCTTTTCTGCCCCCTTTATTTTTCCCTTCTTCTTAACCTTGGTTTAGTTCCTGTTCTTATTATATTCTTCAGTGGTTTCACATAAATTCGTTAGAAGTGAGACATGAAATGAGCAGTTGATTGAGTCCTGATGGATTGCTTGTGACCTGGCTCCAGGTGTGCATTTGCGTCAGGCTCTCCCACCCCTCGCCTGGTACTTGATGCCAGTCCCAATTTATCTGCTGCAATAAATGGAGCCGTTTTTGTATGTGCTGAATGGAGTGTTAAATGTGTGGTACAGAAGGCACAATTCAAATGAAATAGCACAGAATTTATATTGACAATAAATTTTACTTTCTATAAAAGCTTTAGATTCATTTTTGTGATTTGTTATGTGGGACGTATGCTCTTTCTTAAATGACCTCTTTTGGTACTTTAACTCGGTGTAATTTTCCATTGTATGTTATTTATTATGGAATTTTTCAAACTTTCACAAAAGTATAACATAGTGAACATCCCTGTACCTGTCACTATGGTGTCCACATGTGGTGGCCAAGTTTGTTTCTTGTCTCTTTCTGAATTATTTTGAAAGAAATCTCACATATATCACCTCATCCATAAATGCTTCAGTATGTATCTTTAAAGATTATCTACAGGAAAATATTACTTAGAGTTACTTTGTCCTGTTGTTGATTATAGGAAAAAACTCAAAACTTATTTCCATTAGGTAAGTCCAAGAATTAATGATGACCCTATTCATTGCTAACTTTAGTTGCTTGGTTATCAAAGCATAAATAAAAATATTCACAGAGGATAATATTTCTAATGATTAAATAATTGTAAGCTTTCTGGGGTAAGTAGCATTTATTACTTTCTTTATAATATCCAAACTAAGCAATCTATGAATCTCGTGTTTGCCTTGTTTTAAAGTAGTATGACAATAAAGTTGAATTTTTGCTCACTAATGTACAGAAAATGTTGCAAGAACCCCAAAGAGATTTCGTTAGAAACAGTTTTCCTGTTGATGTAGCTTGTTTATGTGCCACCTTGGAAAATCATATAGACGGACCATCCACTCCCACTTTTTCCCATGGTCGTTATGAGTATATAAATGTAGCTTGCATGACGTCTTATGGAAATATTTCACTTGTGGGCCTTTGTTCTTTCTTGAACAGGTAGTATAACTCCAACCGTGGAACTGAATGGGCTTGCTATGAAAAGGGGAGAGCCTGCCATCTACAGGCCGCTGGATCCAAAGCCTTTCCCCAATTACAGAGCCAACTACAACTTTCGGGGCATGTACAATCAGAGGTTTGTATGTCTCCTTTGCTTTTGTTCTTATTTATTATTTTATGCATATTGTGAAAGTTTCTCAGACCCAGAGTATTTTCATTGTAAAGAAAATTCACGTCAGGCATTTTGCATGGAATTTAGATAAATCAGGCTCACAAGGGAAAACAACTGGTCTTTAGCAACTGGTTGTACTGAGTGCCGAGAGCCCTATATTTGTCTCGGGCAGGACCACATTTTAAAATCATTTCCCAGCTGACTTGCTCATTT
Organism: Equus asinus; assembly: GCF_041296235.1. NCBI lineage: Eukaryota > Metazoa > Chordata > Mammalia > Perissodactyla > Equidae > Equus > Equus asinus. The sequence goes on from NC_091801.1 coordinate 12,813,254, forward strand.
ACTCACCAAGCAGATGCTTAGCTTCAGTAACGTTTTTCTTAATTTGTCCTAATACTTTACAAACATGAGTGTTTATAATTTATAGGAATTTGTTAGAAGGATTTACTAAGTCTTTCTGCACATTGCATAATTTTGTGATAGTTAACAAGTGTAACAGAATTTTCCGTAAAAGCATGGCAGAATTTTAAAAAAAGGCTTTTCTTTGATCATTTATAAAAATCGTATAACTCATTGTAGAGAATGTGGAAAATGCAGAGAGTTAAAAAGAAAATATAATTAACAATCCCAGAATTAAGCACCTTTAATATTTTGATGTACTTAACATTCTGTTTATTCTTTGCATACCAATGTATTTAACCAATTTGAAGTTATCCTTTGTATGCAGTTTCTGTAGTCCTTAATTTAGGTGTAATGTATGAGTGGTAAAATGCACAAATCTTAAATGTACATCTTGATGACTTTATTGTTTTATTGGTGCATATCTGTATTTCTGCTTTACGTGATGACTCTTTGCATATGTATATCCTCGTGTGATCACCACCTGATCAGGAGCAGAGCCTTTCCGTGACTCCTGCGAGTTTCCTCAGACCCCTTTGCACTTGACCCTTCTCCTCCCAGAAGTGACCCTTTTCTAGCATCACAGATTAGCTTTCCTGCCGTTGAACTTCATATCAGTAGACTCGTACAGGGTTCACTCTTGTGTGTCTGGCTTTCTTCACTTCATATAAGTGTTTTCTTGTTTTGTTTGTTTGCTTTTGACTTGAGATTCTTATGTTGCCTCTATCTGGGTTTTGCCCTTTTTTATTGCTGAAAAATGTTCCTTTGTATGAATATATCATAATTTGTTCATTTTGTATATGCAATATTGCCCTCCTTTTACTCAATATACTTATAATTTTTCATATCTTTAAGTAACCTTTGAAAAATACTTTTGATGGCTATATAATGCTTTATATGGCTAAGGTATATAAACAGGTTTAATGAAATTCCTTATGAAGGAATACTTCATAAGTGTGTAAACAAAGTATGCCGGTTTTGATCATCTAGGTTGTTTCCCCTTTTTTTGGACAATTATAAGTAATGTTGCAGTAAACAATCTTTATGTTCACATTTTAGTTCACGTCACTGATTATTTCCTTAAGATAGATTACTATAAGGGGAATAGTGGGTTAAAAAGAATAATGTATTGTCTGGTTATGTTAAAGTTGGTACTAATTTCTTATAGTATATTCCGTACCATTCTGACAACACTGAATCTAAAACGCATTGTCTTGTTTGATAGTTAAAAAGTGGAATGTTTTGGGGCTGTCCCGGTGGTATAGTGGTTAAGTTAGTGTGCTCCGCTTCTGTGCCCTGGGGTTTGCAGGTTTGGATCCTGGGCATGGACCTACACACCGCTCATCAAGCCATTCTGTGGCAGCATCCCACATATAAAATAGAGGAAGATTGGCACAAATGTTAGCTCAGCAACAGTCTTCCTCAAGCAAAAAGTGGAGGGTTAGCAACAGATGTTGGCTCAGGGCCAATCTTCCTCACCGCCCCCCCCCCCACAAAAAAGTGGAATGTTTTAATGTTTTGGTTTTATTGATTGCTTGTGAGACTGAACAGTTTTTCAAGTATTTATCTGCCTCCTCTGGTCTTTGTGGTGATGTCCCTTGTCCACAAGATAGCTGACACCTCTCTTGCCCTGCAGAAACTTGCAGTTAATGGCTTGTAGTCCATTTTTTCCTGTCGGGTAATGCTTCCAGAGAGTATTTACCATTTGCCCCTTGCTGTCTTGGACTAACCCCTCAGCTCCCCTTGGTTCCCTGGGATGATGTTCCTTTCCTGTCCTCTCCTGTAGCATCTCCTCTTCTGACTGTGGAGCATCCAGTGGCAGGCTTACCAGCTCTCAGCTTGGTGTCCTCACCACATAAAAGGCGAGAGGGACGTAACATTTCTCTCATAGTCGCTTTACTTTCTCTTTTCCTGTATAACATGCCCATTGCCTTTCTTGTCAGCCTGAGGTTACCTAATATAAATGAAATGATTTGCCCTCTTAAGCACAATAGAGATGTTTGGTCACCCAAGTCAGGAACACCTTGTCTATTTTATACTTGCAAGATATTTTACTTTTAATGCACTATAATGCATAGACTCAGGAGGATATTATATTTAAATGTTTGTTGTATTTTGATATCCAAAGTCCTTTATTGAAATTTTGCTGGAGTTTTGATTGGTGAATTTATCACTTTTAAATGAAAGAAATCTGGTGCTAAAGCAAGGAAAAATCAGACAATAATTTCTGTCCTCACGGAGCTCACGTTCTAATAGGGGAGGCAGTCAGTGGGTGGGAGGCAGTTACTTGGTGACAGGTGACTTTCCATAAAGACCTAAAAGAAGAGATGGAATGAGCAGTGCCAATGTCCTGGAGAGGGAGCATTCCAGGCGAGCCCCACGGCCCGTACACAGCCGTGCGGTGGGGGATGTGCCTGGCGTGTCGATGCCTCCCCCAGGACGCAGTATGGCGGGAACAGAGGGAGCCAAGGGCGACAGGAGTTGGTATGTGTTTGGGTTTGATTTTTTTTTCTGTTAAGAATGTTGACATTTTTTCCTTTGTTGGCAATTTGTGGTTTCAAGATTCCATGCTTGTCATGAGGGGCGCAAGAATTTTATCTATGACTTCTCAAAAGGGTTGTGCCTTAGGCCATTCCCATTTAATGGATAAAGCGAACATCCCTTCAGATGTTTGGAGAATCTTTAGAATTTTCTGTGATCACAAAAAGGGTAAAAGAAAAAAAAAAAATAGGGAAGTACTGGTAAGCTGCCAGGCTGTGTTTCAACTTAAAAGCTCTCTGCTCACAAAAGGGCAAACCTAGCCATTGCTCATTAGGCTGTTAAAATTTGATTTCACATACGACCTTAATTTGCAGATGACAACACCTCAATGTGTTACAGGGAATTTGGAACCGAAGACCGGAGGAGACTCTCCTCTCCTTGTCAGACTCCAAATGAATTAGTAGCTTCTTAACGAGGCAAGGAATGAAAGGTAGAGAAGTCTAAGAAACAGATATCATTTAGAAGGATTTTTGAAAAGGTCCTTTCATTTCCTACTTAACATAATATTAAGTAATAATTAGATATTGCTCATGCTGGTTTTTTATCTATTGTTTTCTGACTTGAACTCCTTCAGCGGTCTAAGGAGGAGCTCATAACAAGCCCGTTTTCCCCGCTGCCCTGTTTTATGATGGCTGGAGAAACAGCGATTTATCCGTGAGCAAACTGTGGGTACGACCTGGATCCTGAAGTAGCTGTCTCCTTTGTTACACCCAAGATATTTGAAAATGAGTACATCCAGTTACATCTTTCTCTTCTCGTTTAGGGTACTGTTCACTAACAGTTGTAAAGTTGAAAGCTTACAAAATTTATATGGCAAAGTGCAAGATGTAAAGATTAGAGAACGTGTTTTTGTTCTCCCATCTTTGTTATAAAAAATTATATACTTTATCTCAAGGAAAGAAAGGCTGAAATCAGGCCTCCTGCAGTTGTGTGCATTCGCAGATGAAGGAAGCATCTTTGCTTGGCTAATGCCAGGAAGCCCCGCTCTGCTGACGCAGACTGCTAGAGGGCCCCCACTCGCACTGCATTATGTGCCAGCGGGACTGTTTGCTCCCTGTGATGGGGATGCCTCTTGGGGAGATCGTCAGGTGTGGTTGGATGTAGGGCTACAGTGTTGTTTTTCCTTGGTTTTCGTTTCTCTCTTTCTAGCTCTTGTCCCATTTTTCCTCTGCTTGACTTTATTTTCAAAGAAGCTCACTTCCGTTTGCTGTATGTCCTACGTTGCATAGTCCTTAGACTTCTGGTAGTACAAGGAGCAAGTTTTTGTTTTTGGTAGTTCTTAGAAAAGTCCCAAGAAAAACTTTGAGTAGAATGTCCATCCCGGATTTTGTCATTCAGACTGGATTTGGGGTCTGGGGAGACTTTAACTGGCCAAGCTTGAGTTTGTGCCCAGCCTATGCAGAGCACAATTATTTTATAGAATAGTTCCCTAAAGGCAAAGATTCTGAGGGAGAATCATTTCCATTACATAAATCAGAACATTTGGTTCAAATCCTGGTTCTGATGCTTTCAGCTGTATGATCTTGGGCAAGAAACTGGACCTCCCTTAGACAACATAGAGATAATAATACCAAATGAAAGGACTTTTAGCAAACATTTATTGAATGCCTACCGTTTACCACATGTTGTATTAGAGTAGATACTTTGATGAAAAACAGTCTAGCAGACTCAGAGTCTACTAGAAGAGGAAGACAATGGAAAGAAACAGGAAGAGAGTGATAGATGTGTCCATATGGTGCTATGGAAACATTGAGAATAAGCACCTGGCTCAGATCTGGGAATTGAAGAAGCCTCTCAGAAGGAATTCACGCTTGAACTGAATCTTCAAGTTAACTGGATGTTAGCGAGGGAAAGAAGGTAAGGAAAGCAATCTTGACCTTGGGAACAATGGCAAGGAATCCTGAGAAGTTTAGTTAGTTCATGGTCTTTCAAGCAATCTGCTATGTCTGGAATGAAAAGGCTGAGGTTCAGGCAGGGTGCTGATCTGGATGTCCTCAAGTGACATGCCGAGAGGTTGAGATTTTACCCTGAAGGTGATTGCGAGCTGAGGTGATTTTAAACTGAGGGATAAAATAATTGGATATCTGTTTTAGGAATATTGCTTTGGCAGTGTGTGGAAAATAGTTGGATAGGCTTAAAATTCAAGGGAGACGGGTGAATTACAAGGATGTTGTAGTTTAGGCTTAACGTGGTGAGAGCTTGAACCAGTGAAGGTGGCGAGGAGGGGACAGTGTGTAGATGTTTAGAAGGTGGCCTTGATCGCACCTGGGGATTGGTTGGAGGGGTGTGTAAAGGATAACTTTCACATGTCTAGATCACTGGGGATCCTGTTCACAATGAGAGGAGTTGGAGGAGATCTTTGGAAAGATGAGCAATTCAGTTTTGACCATGCTGAGTTTAAATTGCTTGATGAGAGATTTAGGAGGAGTCCATTTTATCCCTGTTTAAAGTCTCAACGAGGGGTGTGTGAAGGTTATCTTTGCCTTTGAGGGTTTGTTGCAAGTACATATGGCAAGAGGAACTTCAGGGTCCAGAGCTTCTGGAATAGGGATGTGTAATATATCTTGCAGAAAATGACTTTGTTTAGGATACGCCCTGAGTTTGAGTGACCCATCTATTCTTCGTTCATCTAGGATTTGTACTTCCTTCGTACAAGGTTTTGGTGATATTGGTTTCATCATTCAATCTGGAACATCCTCATGGCATACATCCATGCCAGGCACCCCCGTCCTCAGGCGTGGTTGGTATATTTTATGTCAAGACAATATTTGTCTAATGTATCCATTTCCTGGTCCACTCACCTGTATCTAGGTTAGTAAAGGTGTTTTCTGTTCACATGTGTGGTATGAGTCATAGCAAATTAAACGAGGAAAGAGTTTGTACTGTTTTGCTGAAAAGTTGTTTGTTCCTCACGATCTCTTCCTATTGCCCTAGGAAATAAGTCTGTGAGACTTGGAGAACTTTATGGACAGCTATAGCTATCAGTAGAAACTTGATAGAGTGAGACAAGTTTTTTGAAGTATCTGAACTGATTTTTTTCATTATGTTAATTATCAGTAAAACTAGAAATAACCAAGATTTTAGTTTATGGAATAGCTTGTTTATTATAATTTGAAGTTATTTTATATATGCTAATGACTAGCTACTAATTATTGTGATGTTGGTGTGCTGTTTATTTTGAGCTTGTTTGAAGTGTCAGTATAAGCATTCTTCACCAGTTTGTAATGCCCTTTTAAAAAGCATGTTGGAAAGTGGAACAGTCGAGAAACTTTAAATATGTTTGTAGCAGTAGTGGTAGGAACTGTTATAAACCTACAATTTTGCTTTCTGCCACCAGATGGTGCTCATGTACTGATAAAACAACATATAGACTAGGTGAGTTCACTTTGGTTAGTATTCCAAGACCGGTGGTTAACTGATAAATGAGAGGTTAAACTATACAATATTTGCCCTTTCTTTGCCCTAATAATATGTCAGTTTCGTATGCTTCATCTTAAAGGAGAAAGTCAGCCAAGTACACAACTTTAAAGCCTCTTGGATAAATGAAATAAATGTGAAGTGGTGAAAAGCAGGGATTCATTCTCATAGTTATATATAATGTTGCCTTTTGTCTATTACAGCCTTTGGTTTAGGGAATATATTCTTTTCTATTTTGTCATATGCTTTATACATGGAACGTATATCAGAACTTTTTAAAATGATATTTCTTTTCAAAATGATATTTCTTCTGGAGACTATCACTTTATAGAGCAGGTCTAGAACTGAAAGAAAAGAAAGGGTACAAGACAAAGTTTTTAATATTTTCACATAGGATTACATTAATTAAATTAAGAATGTTTTTCATTTGGGGGAAAAAAATCTAAACCCACAATAAAGAATTTGAATAGGTTACTGAAGCAAAGATGAGGGAGAATGAACTGGAATATGAAGCCAGGGAATCAGAGAGCCGGGGAGATGATTTCAGGGTAAATGAAGATTATTCTGAGTCAGGAGCTCTTGTCTTAGGCAGGCTGTGTTTAAGATGAAGAATAGGAACTAGTGGACATTGTAACTCTTTAAAACAAGACTCATTGGTTGGTAAGACCAGATGTGACACTCTTCATTTTATAAAATAGAAGTACGGCTTTTTCTTTGAAGTGAAATATGAAGAGGGTCCCCCAATATCTGTTTCCCCAAGTGTTAAAGATCAAATTATTTACAAAAAATTTTGGGGACTTATGTTTCTGGCTGCAGTGGGGTAACTGGGACCAGACTTAGCCTCCCACCATAAACACCTAGAAAGCCTAGGTAAAGTTCTTACATTATGCATTAACTGATATAATATGATGTGAATGGAAGTTGTGCTAAGTTAAAGATGTAATTGATGCAGAGCGAAAAAGAACACTGAGAATATAATAGTGGAGATAAAATGGAATCATAAAAAATTATAATCTAAAAGAAGGCAGAAAAGAGATAGAAAAAAGGAGTAATGAACACATGGGATAAATAGAAAATTAAGAACAAAATGATAGATTTAAACCCAACCATATTGATAATTACATTAATTGTAAATGGTCTGAACACTCTGGTTAAAAGGTAGAGAATGTCAGACTGAATAAAAGAGCAGGAAATACAATCATGTGCTATGTAAAGAAATCCACTTTAAACATAAAGACACAGATTGGTTAAAAGGATGGAAAATGATATTCCATGCAAACACTAATCATGATAAAGCTGGAGCGGCTATATTTATATCAGACACAGTAGATCTCAGAACAAGAAATATTACCAGGGATAAAATTAACAATGATAGAAGGGTAAAATCATCAGGGAGACCTAATAATTCTAAATATCCATGCATCTACTAACAGGCCTTAGAATAAGTAGACAGAAAAACAGTAAGGCTACTGCTGTGTACTGAATTGTGTACCTCCAGAATTCATGTTGAAGCCTTAACCCCCATTGTGATGGTATTTGGAGCTAGGGCCTTTGGGAGGTAATTAGGTGTAGGTGGTTTACAAGGGCAGGGCCATTGTGATGGAATTAGTGCCCTTGCAGGAACAGACAGCAGACAGCTAGCTCTCTACTTTGCACCCTCCACCCCTACTGCCACGTGAGGACGTAAGAAGTTGGCCCTCTACAAGCCAGGAAGAGAGCTGTCACCAGAAACTGACCATGCCAGCACCTTGATCTTGGACTTCTAGCCTCCAGAACTGTGAGAAAATAAATTGCTCTTGTGTAAGACACCTGGTCTGTGTTGTTTTGTTACGGCGTCCTGAGCTAAGACAGCTATAGAATTTAATGACACTGTCAACAGAATGTACGTTCTTTTCCAGTGCATTTGGAGCATTCACCAACACAGATGATGTGCTGTGCTGTAAGACAGTTCTCAATAAGTTGAAGAGAATTGAAATTATGCAAACTGTGTTCTTGACCACAAAGGGATTAAGTTAGAAATATCATAAAAATAGCTGGAAAATTTCACAAATATTTGGAAGTTAAACAACACATTTCTAAATTATACGTAAGTCAAAGGAGAAATCACAAAGAATATCAGAAAAATATTTTGAACTAAATGAAGATGAAAATGAAATACTGAAATACAGTCATGCATTGCGTAACAATGTTTCAGTCAACAACAGACCACGTATATGATGGTGGTCCCATAAGATCGGTACCATATAGCCTAGGTGTATAAGTAGGCTATAGTGTCTAGGTTTGTATAAGTGCATTTTATGATGTTTACACAATGATGAAATTTCCTAATGGTGCATTTCTCAGAACATGTTCCCATCATTAAGTGACACATGAGTGTATGTGGGTGCAGCTAAAACAGTGCTTGGAGGGCAGTGTATAGCTTTAAATGCTTATATGAAGGGAAAAAATGTCCCAAATTAGTGCTTTAGGCTTCTACCTTAAGAAACTAGAAAAAGAAGAGCACGTTAAATCTAAAATACAGAGAAGGAAATAATAAAGATAGGAGCAGAAACCAATGAAATTGAAAATGGACAAACAATATAGAGAAATCAATGAAATCAAAAGCTGCTTGTGAGAAAAGTTTCATAAAATTGATAAATTTCTAGCTTGACTGAGAAAGGAGAGAAGGTGAGGTTACGTAACACCAATATCGGGAATAAAAGAGGGAATCCTACTTAACATTAAAAGAATCATAGGGGAACTTACAAATGACTTTATGTTTATAAATTTGACAACTTGGTTCAGTGGTTGGGGAACTGTTACTTGCAGCACAAAGTGTTAGTGGAACATAGCCGTGTCAATGCGTTTATGTATTGTCTGTGGCTGCTTTTGAACTCTACTGGCAGAGTTGAGTAGTTGTGACACACTGTATGACCTGCAAGCTTAAAATGTTTACTGTCTGGCCCTTTAAGGAATATTTGGCTGACCCCTGACTTAGATGGGTGAATTGGACAAACTATCTAAGAAGGAACAAGTTACCAAAACTGACTTAAAAACAAGTAGAAAAACCTCATTAACTGTATTAAAGTTGAATTTGTATTAGAAACTTTTCCACAAAGAAAACTTGAATCTCAAATGATTTCACTGATAAATTCTATCAAACCTTTGAGGAAGAAATAATCAGTACTTCAGAAAACAGGAGAAAAGAACACGTCCCAGCCCATTTTATGAGGCCAGCATTATCCTGATGGCAAAACCTGACAAGGAAAGAAAACTTGAGATCAGTATCCCTTGTGATGACAGATATGAAAATCTTTCACAAATACTAGCAAATTAAATTCAGCAAAATTTAAATAATGTGATACACCATGATGAAGTGAAGTTTATCTTAGGAAAGCATTAACCATATTAATAGAATAAAGGAGAAAAACCATATGAGCATCTTATCACTCAGAAAGAGCATTTGATGAAAGACAACAGTCATTCATGATACAGACTCATCAAAGTGGTAAAGGACTTCCCTGAACAACCTCTGGCTGACGTGTTTTATGGTGAACGACTGAACACTTGTAAGGTGAAGAACAAGGCAATGATGCACACTGTTATCACTTCTATTCAGCATTGTACTTGAGTTCTAGCAAGTGCAATAATAAGAGGAAATGGGAGAACATATTGGAAAAGAAGAAATAAAACTCTGTTTGCAAATGCCATGATCCTGTATGTAGAAAAGTCTAAGAAATAAAAAATGAAAAGCTACTGAAATAAGTGAGTTGAGCAGGGTCGCAGGATACAAAGTCGATATACAAAAAATCAACTGTAATATTACTATATAATAGTAATGAACAACTGGAAAATGAAAGTGAAACGTCATACTCAGGGCTAAACTTAATGAAATACGTGCATGACCTGTATACTGAAAGCTAAAAAATATTGCTCAGACAAATTAAAGAAGACTTGACATTATTAAGTTGTCAGTGCTCCCAAAGTTAACGTGCAGATGCAATGCAATCCCAACCAGAATTCTAGCAGGTGTTTTTTCAAATTGATGAAATAATATTAACATTTGCGTGGTGATGCAAAGACCTGCAATTGGCAAAACAGTTTTGAAAAGGATCAACAAATTTGGAGAGCTCACGGTACCTGACTTTAAAATTTGCTGTAAAGCTGCAGTAATCAAGACAGTGGAATATTGGCATGAGGAATGACATAAATCAGGGGAACAGAGTAGAACAGAGGTTGGCAAACTGTGGCTCATGGGCTACAGCTGGCTGGCTTGTTTTTGTGTGGCCTGCAAGCTCAGAATGATTTTTATGTTTTTAAATGGTTGGGGAAGAAAATCGAGAATGATATTTCCTAAGACATGAAATTTAGATAAAATTGAAATATTAGTGTCAGTAAAGTTTTATTGGAACACAGCCATGGTCATTTGTTTCTGTGTCGTCTGTAGCTGCTGTCAGGCTGCAACAGCCAACTTGAGTAGGTGTGATGGAGATTATATGGCTTGCAAAGTCCAAAATATTTGCTGTCTGGCCTTTTACAGAAAAAGTTTGCTCATTCTTGGAATATAGAGTCAAGCAATAGACCCACCTATATGTGGTCAGTTTTTTTCCAAAATTAATTTCAGCAAAGGTGCTAATAGGCAAAGAGGATACTCTTCCCCAAAATAGTGGTAAAACAATTAGATATCCGGATGGAAAAAAATGATCCTCAACCTTTACCTCACACCATGGACAAAAATTAGTTAGAAACAGATCATAGACTTACATGTAAAAGTTAAAGCTGTAAACTTTCCAGAAGAAAATACATTGTTACTTTTGAGATAGGCAAAGATATTTTTAGAGTTCAAAAAGCATGAATCATAATTTACAGAAGAAAATACTTTGCTATTTGGGAGATAGGCAAAGGTTTCTTAGACTGTAAATCATAAAAGAAAAAATTGAGAAATTAAACTTCCTCAAAATTTAAAACTTCTGGTACCTGAAAGTCACTGTTTAAAAAATGAAAAAGGAAGACATACACTGAAAGAAAACAGTTGAATACATACATTGATAGAATTTGTATCCAGGATAATTAAGTGAACATTTACAACTCAATAATAAGACAAACAAAAATGAGCGAAATATTTAAATATAAACTTCACTAAAGAAGAGATAAGAATGCTAATAAGCATGTGAAAAGATGCTGAAAATCATTAGTTATCAGGGAAATGCTGCTTAAAATCGTAGCTAAAATTTAAAAAGACTAATAATACCAAGTGTCATGGTGGGGCAACTGGAACTCTCGTAACATTGCTGCTGGGCATGTAAAATGCCACGCTCACTTTGTCATGGTTTGTCACTTTCTCATGAAGTTAAAGATACACTTAACAATACCGCCCAGCAATTCCACTCCTGGTATTTACCTAGGAGAAATGAAAATATATGGCCGTTCAAAGACTTGTACATGAATGTTTGTAGCGTCTTTCTTTAGAATAGCCCTAAACTGGTAATGTCCAGCAGCAGGTAAATGGTTAAAACAATTGTAATATAACCTTGCCATGGAATACTACTCAGTAGGAAAACTTCTGATCCACAATATGGATGAATCTCAAAAAGATGCTGAACGAAGGAAGCCGGGAGCATAGTGTATATACAGTGCGATTCTATTTTTGTGACATTCTAGAACAGGCAAAATTAATCTGTAGTGACAAAAAGCCGTTCATTTGTGGTCTAGGTCTGAAGGTGGGAATTTCTTTTACAAGGAAACTTTTTGAGGTGATAGAAATATTCTGCATCTTGGTTTTGGTGATTATTATATGGATGTATGTCAAAACTGATTAACTAGGAGCTTAAAATAGGCCCATTTTACCTAAATAATTTAAAGTTGACATTTTGTATTACAGATCTTCCTCAATATATGATGGGGTTACATCCCAATAAACCCATTGTAAGTTGGAAAAGCGTTTGTTTAATACACCTAACCTGTCAAACATTGTAGCTTAGCTTAGGCTACCTTAAATGTGCTCAGAACACTTATATTTGCCTACAGTCGGGAAGAATCATGTAATACAAAGCCTATTTTATAATAAAGTGTTGACTATCTCATGTAATTTATTGGCTGCTGTACTGAAAGTGAAAACAGAATGGTTGTCTGGGTACAGAGTGATTAAGTGTATCGGTTGTTTATCCTTGTGGTTGCTCACCGCTGCTGCCCAGCATCGGGAGAGAGTCTTAGCGCATATCACCAGCCCGGGAAAAGATCAAAATGCAAAATTCAAAGTACAGTATGGTTTCTACTGAATGCGTATTGCTTTTGCACCATCGTAAAGTTGAAAAATGCTAAGTGGGACCTTTGCAAATCAGGAACCGTCTGTGCTCAGTTTTCTTTGAAGCTAAAAGTACTTTTAAGAAAGCATCAGATTTTTGCCTCCCAAGCATTTAGCCAAAACTATTGTAAATGTCTTACTAGGGGCTAAAATAATATTTACCTCATAGAGTGTTTGAGGATAAAATGCTATGTCTGTAAATTGCCTAGCTTTTGCCTTTGCTAAATAAATGTGATTTAATTGTTAGCCTGTATTGTATTGTAGATCATATAGTGTGGTTGAAAGTACAGACCCTGGGGTTGGAAGGGCAGCTGTGTGCATTTGAGCAGCTTACTCAGCCTTCTGATTCTCAGTCAAGTCATCTGTGAGCTGAGAATAAATTACGCTTCCTCGTAGTGTTGTTTTCAGGATTAAATATGACAACTCTGTGATCACACGTGGCCCATTACCTTACTTTACCACAGTGTTTTTAGTTCCTTAGAAAGAATTTAAACATCAGTGTATTTGCACTGGGGCATTGTTATTTTGAGAGGTTTTTAAAACTTCACTGCTGCCCAATTAAAATAAATCAGGCTATGATTCTATTATTATTTCTGAGTATATGCTTTATAGAAGGAATGACTGATTCTGTGATACAAATATGCATACTTGGCCTCTTCTTGGAATTTACTTGACCCTGGAAAAATACTGCCATTGCAGCACAGAGAGCCATTTCTCTTGGAAAACTACTGTGCACATCAGCAGTTATTAATGTGGGATTTGAACACAAGCCTCGGAAAATCCGTGCCTTTTATGTAAGTGTTCGCAACAGTTTGTACACACACCTCTTCTGCCTTGGTAGCCATCCGTTTTACCTTTGACCTTTCAACTCTTTCACTTTCCTTCCCAAGGAAGGGCTAGTCTGTATTTTCTTGCCACTGAGTTAGAATTCAAGTACTGATCGCTTGGTAATAAATTTCCCATTATATAAATTCAGAACTCCATGCTCCTTTGTTCTGCTCTAACAGGCAGGCAGGCGGGCCCAAGGAACACCACTTAATTTTGGATTAGAGACTGTTTAAAATATCTGGTATGTTTATTAAATAAAAAACCTTTTTCCTGTCATACAAGTTTAACATTTTTCATATCTCCCTAAAACAAAAACAAAAGCAGAAGTAAACAAAGCCAGTTCTTAAATAAAAAAATGACTTTTTATAATTCTGGGTTGACCGTCTTATTTTATTTGGCCACTTTTTTTTTTATAACGCTCTTGAAATCCTTTTTGAGTTTTTCATGCTAAAAGTTTAAAAATTATTCTCCATAAAGGTGACTGAAGGAAAGTAGCACCAAAAGGATAGTTACTATAAGTTCCTCCCCTTCAAGTTTATCATGATTCTTTAGGAAAATGCAGCCATGACTTAAATGTGATAAATGCTAAGTTCCTGTTTTTTTTTTTTACAAGAAGTGATCTTTCTAGTCCTAAATTTGTTTTAAAAATTTTAACAATTTTTGTCCTAGATTAGGGGAAATAAACAGCATCCTCTATTCTTTTATTTGAGGTGAATTTTATTAATCTGTTGTTTAAGTGCTGAAAACCAAGCACAATATTTGGCTCCCTTTGTGTTTGCTGTCTCACAGATGTCTCTGTCTTTTTATTCAGTTGAGCAGAATGTTGTTTTAGCAATGCTTATCTACTTGTGTTTTAAAAAAATATCTGGGCAAAATGACAGTTCGATTTATGGAGATCTTTTTGATGTGGTATGTGACAAAGATGAGTGGGCTTTTTGTTTTTGGAATTGTGCAAAGAAGATTTTTACAGATTGCTAGTCTTACTAGCTCTGAGAAATTTGAAAAATTCTGAATTTTTCCTCTTTATTTTGGAGACTTCATGAATCGAAAAGCAATATTATCCCCCAGGTGTTTCTCCTTAATATTCAATCACTTTTAATGTTTTTTCTTCAACTACTGATTTTTGGTGAAAGGTTTGTGAAGTTTTTAATGTTAATTGGATTTAGAAAGAAATTTAAGTATGGTGTTTAATGCAAGTGCTGTGACTATTAATAATGAGAGTTTATATTACATGTTTATAGAAGTTGCTACAATAATAGGATTTCTTGGAAATGGAATATTGTGTCTAATAAATTCTGGGCAAGATTTTGGGTGATCATCAAAATAGGCCATGTTCCAAAGTTTGTTTTTATGTTGGTTACTGGAAACTTAGAATGTAATTTTCTCATAGAAAGATTGTGGTAAGTGGTGGCAGAGTTCCCAAGATAGCCCATAAAAACTGATTTTAATTACAGGGAGCAGTGTACCTTGTAGCTTGTTCTAACTTTGGCTTCCAAGGAACATTTTCCCCTCGATGCCACCTGATCAATAGGAGTGAGACACTTGCAACTTGGACAACAGCAGGAGTAGAAAAGAAAGGAGGGTTCCAGACACCATCGGGGGTGATGGAGAAAGGCAATCACACCCCCCCCCCAATTTAATTTCAAATTGTTTATTGATAGAAGCAAATTTAGTCAGCTCATGGAAGGGTCGGTGCGTTAAGTGTTGCGTATGCTTTGGGAGACTACTGAAAGTCAGGAGGGGGCTAAATAACCAGATGCAGAAGCATCAGAGGAGCAGCTGAAGATGGAAAAGGTGATAGAGGCAGAACCTCACTTGACTGCAACTCAAAGTTGATAAGGAGTGGAGATGGCACGTTGGAACAAAACAGTTCCTTCATTTTTGCGTAGACAGAAATTTCTGCTTTATAAAATGAAATCCGCGTCGTCCAAATTTGGTTTTGTACAAGGGTTCTGGTTTCTCCACATGTTTACCAAACTTGTTTTCTCGGGGTTTTTTTTTTTTTTCGGTAATAGCCATCCTGATGGGTGTGAAGTAGTCCCACCAGTTTGAACACCACTTCTCGGTCCCAGATTCTTGTCTGGAGACACATTTTATTCTCTGATTCATGGACAGTAGGAATATATTTATTCACAGATTGATGCATTCAACATGTTGGTGTCGATCAGTCAGTGGTTCTTGAGAATGAGATGCTGGTGAACATGAAGATGAGTAAGGCACTGCCCTTACTCTTGAGCTTATATCCCAGTTGGGGAGGATAGATGATTGTAACTCAGAATGATAAATGCCGTAATAGCGATTACCACCAACATCTTAAAGCTACATTGGAAGGCTGTTTAACTGATTTACCACCAAGATCAGGAATAAGGGACACCATCTCCAAAACTGTTCAGCATTGTCCTAGAGAATTAGCTGATGCAGTTAGAGGACAGAGCAATTTAGAGGCATAAGATTTAGAAAATAATTCAAGTAATAAAACAATTCAGTAAAGTAGCATGATATAAAATTAACATCTAGAATCAAAAGCCTTCAAATATACAAGGAATTATCAAGTAGAGTATACAATCGTAGATAACAACAATAAAGTAGGTAATAACAACAAAGAAGTGATAACAACAAAGAAGGTAAAATACTGAGAAATAAATTTATAAAGAGATATGCAGAAATACCTGAGGAGAACTTTAGAGTACTCTTGAAAGACAAAAGTATACTTCAACTAATGAAAAGACATTTTTTGCTCGTGTAGGATGACAGCAGCATAAAATCTAGTCAAAAAAAAAGTGAAAGTACAGAGAAAGAAAGAATGAAGATTAAAGCAGAAATGAGAAATAGAGAATGGAAAAACAATAGATCTAATTGATAAATCAAAACTCTGATTTTTTAAATTAACAAAATGAACAAAGCACTAGCTAACTATAATGGGGACAAAAAGGGAAAAATATAAATTAGAAAATGAGAAATGACAAGGAGGAAATGACCATTGGAACAGAGAAAAATTTTAACAAGTTACAAAAGACTACTTTGTAGATCTCTGTACAAATATATTTGAAAATCTAGATGAAATAGAGAGTTTCCTAGGAAAATACTGTTTACCAAAATTGACCCATTCGAGATAGAAAGCTTAAATGCATGGATATCCATTGGGGAAAAAAAATAAGTTAATAAACCCACAAAAAAAGCACCAGGCCCACATGGTTTCACAGAGAATTCTATCTACCAAATTATCAAAGACCAGATCATTTTAATGTTATGTAGGCTAGACGAAGATGGAGACAGAAGAGGAGTTTCCAAATTTTACTTTATGTAAATTTAAAACAAACGAGTCAATTTGAAAAGAAAAGGGAGAAATTTCCAAATTCTCTTTACAAAACAAGTGTAACATTGATACCTAAACCTGGTAAAGACAGTGCAGAAAAGGAAATTGCAATTCAATACCAAGTATAAATATATAAGAACAAATAAAGCATGAGCAAATGGAATGTAACACTCAATTAGTAATAATATATAACTTTTAGAAAGGTTTTTTGAATTGAATTCATTATTCTAATACTTCCATTTTTATTGATATAACTGTTGAAAGCTATGAAATTTTCTTTGATCATTGCTTTACATGTGTTCTGTAAATTCTGTTATATAGTATTCTCGTTATCATTTTTGTGAATAATTCTGTAATTCCAGTTTGTATTTACCCTTTCTGGTAAGAGTTGTTCAATAAAGGTTTAATTTTCAGGTAGAAGGGCTTTTTGTTTTTAAAATTTTGTTATTAACTTCTGGTTTATTATGATCTAAGTGTTTTTTGTAATATTTCTACTTTGTGGCATTTACTCATGCTTTCTCTGAGATCTAACATAGGATAAATGTGAATATTGCATATGCACTTGAGAAGAAATATCAAGTATATATACGTGTGTGTGTATATATATATATATATATATATATATATATATGGTCCTCCATAAGATTTTGTTACTTAAGTCTTCTGTATCTTTACTTTTTCCCCCCATTTGATCTGTCTTGCACCAAGAGGGGTATGTTAAAATGTCGGTATTTTTGTGTTTCTATCCTTATCTTCTTGCATCTCCTGTAGTTTCTGCTTCATAAAGGCGGTTGCTGTGTTATTTGGCACATAGATATTCATAACTGTTATGTATTATTTGAGAATTGCAGATTTTAGCGTTAAAAATGTCCTTTGACATGAATGCATTTAGCTGAAGTTCTACTTTGTGTGATATTAGGATAACAATTACTGTTTTCTTTTTGCTTCCATTTGCCTGTTCTACCTTTGTCTATCCTTTTATCTTTAGCCTTTCTCTCTTTTTTGTATGTCTTTTGTATATAATGGGGGTCTTGCTTTGTGACACAAATTAAAAACTTTCTTTTTAAGCTCTACACATATTTGACTTGAGAAACAAAGTGAGACTTTTTTTCCTAGCCTGATTTGAGATTGGTTGACAGTGTATACTCTTGGGTGTTTACCATAAATTAAATGAGCTAAGTCTGCTGCTCCAAAGTTTTGGTGAAAATATATTTGAAGTGCATGCTAAGATAAAAGCATTTCATGAAACAAATGTTGCATCAGCACAAGGGTATTGTAATTAACAAAATTTTTATTTTTCTATCCTTTCTGAGTATATCAAATTAAACAAGGTGTTGCTAAGTGGAAGAATAACCAATATAATTAATAGTCATTTCCTAAGACCTAGGAATGCCTTCTTGGACTACTTCCTAGAAACTGAAAAACTAAATAATTGTAATAAACATGTAACATCGTTTTGCAAGTCAGGTGGTTTCTAGTTCTTTGCTTTCAACAAATTACGAGAGGACCCAATTGAGTTGTCAGTTGCCACATCCTTAAAAATAATTTCTAATGGTAGATCACAATATAAATCATGACAGAAAAAAAACTTGCTATAACAAAATTCAGGGGTGACTTACTTATTAACATGCATAAAGTTTCTCAGTGACTGTACCTAGAAAACTGTGAAATAAGAATAAAATTGAGAACCTGTCTCATTTTGGCAATAAGAAATATTCCTTCTTAGATACAAGAGTATACATTCAAAAAGGAAAAGCCCTATCCATCTGACTAAGAAGTATGTTCACTAAGATTTTACTTTTGTTTAAAAATTATTTATAAGAATTTGTAATGTTTATGTTGTCTGTTAATTATTTGCTAATAATAATTGCAATAATGGCTCATTTCACAAAATTTTTTAACATACATGCTAATAGTCACAGGAAATGCAAACTTCTAAAAATTTTAATTAATATCTGTATTTTTGATACATAGAATTGTGATAGAGTAAGCAATAAAAGACTTTCTGGTATAAAATATAACATTAGGATACAATTCTTTGGAGAGTGAGGAATAAAATGCAAGTTCAAGAAGAAAAAGAATGATGTAAAATTCCTGATATATTTAATAGACTTTATGCATTTTTGAAGTAGATGAGGGTAGATGTCAACTCGTTATGATATTTAGAGTCCTTTGGATACATTTAAAGGAGAAACATAACATTTTTATTTTAAAATATCAGTATTTACAGTAAATCAGAAACTACATCTTTTGCAAGTATTTAAGCTTCTAATGAAAAAGTTTAGACGCTAATTAAAATTTTAGATGTAGTAAAAATGTGCAAGAATAGACACGGTTTTCAGAGTTCTTTATAGGGTATGAGCATTAACTTTGAGGACCGTTGCCCTAGAATTAATTGAAGAGGAGCTGAGTTTGAGATGGCAATTGCCGAATGCACAGAGGCGCATTGATTTTCACATGCGGAGGCAAGTGTGGTAGTTTGATGAAAATGGCTTGATAATTTTAAAAAGTCTTGAACCTGACTATAGCAGTCATAATTAATCTTTTGAGCTCAGTCGCTCCCAAAAGTGAAATCTTATTTTCCTTATGTGGTATTTAATATAATTTTCCCATTTATAAAATAATAAAATTGTATTCATAATCAGAATTTCTAGAGTAGTAGATGTAAAAATACTTATCTTGAGCCATTAGAGGGCAGCATGAATTTAATCTTTGGAATTAGGTTTTACAACATGTAAATCCTTTTTGAGTCACAGGCTTAATATAAGCATCATTTAAATAAACTGTGAAGTTTTTTGGTTGAAATTAAAATCTTTCATCTGGAATTTTGGTAATATAATAAAAAACATGATAGCAGTATAAAAGTAAGCTCCCCCTTTTTTTTCTTCTCTCACCTCCCCTGCCCCTAAGCACATTAGGGCTTTTATAAAGCTCAGAAAGTTGCACAGTTTGATTCTAAACTTAATATTTACCTTGATTTTCAGCTGAAGAATTGTCTAAGTTAGTATTATATGGTACTCCATGAAAAAAAGAATTTGAAGACAAATCTGGGAAATATTGCATACTGTATCCCTCTTAAAGATTTCTTAAAGATGTTACACAGAAAACTAAGTGATTCCCAACTCTGGCTGAACACCAGGCTCTCCTGGAAAGCTTTGACGAGTCTGATGCCAGGTTTATCTAGACTCGTTAAATTTCTGGTTGGGGAATTTGAACACTAGTGTTTTCACAAGCTCCCTGAGTGATTCTAATGTCCAGCCATTGGAATACCAACCCAAACACACTTTGCCCTCTGTTAACATCAAGGATTGTTTTATGATTGCTGGTTTAAGTAGCCTTAGAGCTTTTGAAAGAGTTAAAGTAGAAGGCAAAAATTAGAGTTAACCACAATCCTCAGGGAATCAACGTTCTGGGCAGCCAACTTTTCCATATTGTTGAAGATTTACACCTTTTTGAAAACTAAAACTTTTCTTATTTCAGTATTTGTGGATAGAAGTTTTTCTAAAAGTTATGGCATACATTTTTCAATTAAAAAATGCCACAATTATGAATATGAAGAATCCTTCATGTTGACTCAGTGTCAGCCTTATATATCACAACCATTATCAGAAGCCTTGCAAGATTCATCCTTAGGCCAGATACTCCTAGAGTGCTCAAGTCTGCTTTTGTTACTTTCTAAATCATCCTTGGAGGTCAGGATGTCATTGTGTCTCTTGCTGCATGTCACTGTACCTTTGTATAGCAATGCTTGCCCCACCACCTTAATTTAACGCTCTTCAACTGCTATTGTCTAGAAAACTGATATTATGGTTAGAACTGGGAGCAAAGTAAGAGTAACAAGGTTTTGGATTTCTCCCTAAGGTGCTTCTATAAGTGTAAAGTACATGAGTTTTATTCAGTTCAGGAATTTTTTGACTTCAGGGTTTATTTTTCCATTCATACATTTTGAGTTTCTTCTGTATTTCAGGTAGAATGAGGTTGCCAGTTAGCTGAAGACAGATTTGATGAATATATACATATATATTTGTATAAAATGACATGAAGTACTTTGCTTGGGGTTGGACAGAAATAGCAGTTCCTTTAGTAGACTTCATGAAATTACTTTCTCATATGTTAAAGGAGAAAGATAAGATTCATTTGTGCATGATTTTTCCCTTCTTTTGAATATAGGATTTCTTTCTTCTCTGTCTCTCTTTCTGTGTTTGGTAAAAAAAGAAAAAAAAGTCAAGTTTAC
The DNA here is from genome assembly GCF_041296235.1 of Equus asinus. NCBI lineage: Eukaryota > Metazoa > Chordata > Mammalia > Perissodactyla > Equidae > Equus > Equus asinus. The sequence continues at coordinate 12,833,930 of NC_091801.1, forward strand.
TTTCCAAAATGATAAGATTTGCTAGTAAGTAATGCAAAGTTTGATAGTTTTTTTCACGTCACGTCTACAGACATGTTCCTTTATTGACTTGACCTTTTTATTTGATATTGCTTCTCTTCTGCCATCTGAAGTCTTTATGTACGTTTTTTTCTGTTTTTCTTTTATTTCGCTTTGTTTCCAGAGTCTCTTCTTGGGAACCACAGAGGAAACTTTGTTTCGTAGCTTTCTGATTTTTAGGCGTAACAACCTCTGTTCACTGATTTAAAAAAGAAAAGAAAAAGAAACAGGACTCCAGGATATTTTTCTTTGGAAGAAAAAAACTTTTTCTGTGAGTCATGGATTAAAATCAACAGAGATAGATGTTGGTGCCACATCAGATATTTCCTAACGTTGCTGTCTGGAGTATAAGTAGAAGTGTCCTACCTTTGGTAGTATTTAAATGGAAGTAGTGTTGTCATCTGTCAGAGATGTTGAAGAGAGGTGTCCTTTTTTGGCTTGATGAGTGACCTTTTAAGCTATTTTGACTAACCTGTGGTAAGGAATATTTGTTAATGGTATGATTCAATACATACACATAGGCATATGCATATAGAACTAAAACAGAAGATTTATGAAACAGTAATACCCTTAACATATATGTCGTACTCTAATATTTTCTATTTGTTCTATTAAAAATGTCAGTCGTGATTTGTTAAGTTTGTTTCATGACCTGTTAACGGATCATGACTTGTACTTTGAAAAACACTAACTAGATGACTTCTGTGGTTCCTTCCAACAGTAAGATTCTGTGTTCTTTTGAATCCATATTCTTATAGAGAATCAAAGTTCGTCATAGAACAGCTGGGAACCAAATTAAATTACGAATGATATTAGGAATTCCCCCAAGACATCTGGATGTCTAGTTGCCTCAGAGGTATCATCACTTACTCAAAAAGTACAGAATCTTGGGGCTGGCCCTGTGGCCTAGTGGTTGAGTTCAGTGTACTTCTCTTCTGCAGCCCTGGTTCCGTTCCCGTCAGCAGCCATGCTGTGGCGGTGACCCACATACAAAATAGAGGAAGATTGGCAACAGATGTTAGCTCAGGGTGAATCTTCCTCAGAAAAAAAAACCCCCGAAAAGTACAGAATCTCCAAATAAAATCTGTGGTTTACTTAATACTCTTGTACCAATGTTCAGTTATTAGTTTTGACCAAGGTACTGTGGTTATGTAAGATACTAACATTAAAGAAAGCTGGATGAAGGGTATACGGGAACTCTTTGCACTATTTCTGCACTTTATTTATATGTGTGATATTATTCCAAAATGAAAGTTAAAAGTATAGAAGAGCATCTTTGAGTAACATGCTCTCAAAAGGATATCCAAAACCCTAGAGTTTTGTTTTGTTTGCAATTTTTTATTGTGATATATTGATGATAACACCTTGTACAATTAACTGTCCTCAACAGTAAGGTTTTAATATGACTGTTAGGAGTTAGGGAAACTTAGTAAGCAGTATTAAAGCTGAGTTTGCTAATCCTACTTGATAGTTACCTGGGAGTTCTTTTTGGGAGTTTAGAACTAACAGAATAATTAATAGAATAAATTTCTTTTTTTGAGGATGATTAGCCCTGAGCTAACTGCTGCCAATCCTCCTCTTTTTGCTGAGGAACACTGGCCCTGAGCTAACATCCATGCCCATCTTCCTCTGCTTTATATGTGGGACGCCTACCACAGCATGGCTTGATGAGCGGTGCCATGTCCGCACCTGGGATCTGAACCAGTGAACCCCAGGCCACCGAAGTGGAACATGCAAACTTAATTGCTGTGCCACCAGGTTGGCCCCTAGCAGAATAAATTTTTTGAAGAAGATTTTAAATTGTGGAGTCGGGGGGGACTGGTATTCAGTATCTTTTTTACAATTTCCATTGTGATGGAAAAATAAGATATAATGAGGAATATGTGAGTATAGAAATAACCTCTAGAAAATTGTAAAAGATCAGGGTCAGCAGCCTGGAGTTCTGTGTGGGAAAAACAATCATGGGGAACAGGATTAGCCAATCAAAATAAAAATAGGATTCTTTGTATAAAAATGTCAGGCAGGAATAATAACCTGCGTGTAGTGATGAGACATTGGAGGATGCAACTCATGGGCCATTAAAAAATATTTCTAGTGGCCAACCTGGTGGCATAGTGGTTAAGTTCGAGTGCTCCACTTCAGTGGCCTGGAGTTGGTGGGTTTGGATCCTGGGCCCAGACTTACACCGCTCATCACGCCATGCTGTGGCAGCATCCTACGTACAAAACAGAGGAGGATTGCCGCAGATGTTAGCTCAGGGACAATCCTCCTTGAGCAAAAAGGAAGATTGGCAATAGATGTTAGCTCAGAGCCAATCTTCCTCACCAAAAATAAAGAAAAAAGAAAAAACAATTAACTGACAGATTTAGAAACAAGAATATGGGATGTGTAGAATATTTGGACATCTTGTTTTGTGTTTTGCATTTCTAAACTATTACACCAGTTGAATTATTCTTTCTTGGTTTGATGCCTTTAGGAACTACATATTCACTTCATAAAAAACTCTTATTAAAGAAAACAATAAAACCCAGCTCTTTTCAGAAAGTAAGGGTATAATCATTTATGGTATAAGGAAATATGGTAATTTAAAAGGCAGAGGATAAAAGTTTGAAGAGAATTCAATGTATATTGAGTTTTTATTGTATTCCTCTCACTATGCTAAGAGCTGTAGGGTAATTCAAGGGAAGTATATGAAAGTGCTCCTGCTTTTGAGGAATGTCTGTCCCATTCAGGGAGATAAGATAACAGTGAGAGTTATTGTGATATTCTACCATGTATAGAACATTACCACCATCTGTATACACAGACAGGATAATTCTCTAAGGTATGTGTATTTATCCCCATTTTACCTATAAGGAAATTGATACTCAAGTTTAATTTGCTTAAGGTCATACATGTAGTAAATTATAGAATTGAGATTTAAATCTGTTTCTGTCTGACTCCAAAACCATTTCTATAAAATTTTGTTTTTGTGTGTTTTGGGTACTGTGAAGTAAAATCATCAAATTCTCATTTCAAAATTTTTTTTGGTAAAAATCACCATGAAGTAGTCATTCAAGAAAATAGATATTAGGAATGGTAGTGCATGTAGGTTGTAAATTTTCAGGATACATATAAGGAAAATTTAGAATGCAGATACTACTATTTCTTATTGATTTAATTATTCTTTCTACTGTATCCCCCCCCCTTTTTTTTTGGTGGGGAAGATTCACCCTGAGCTAACATCCATTGCCAATCTTTCTCTCTTTTTTTCACTTGAGGAAGATTAGCTCTGAGCTAACATCTGTGCCAGTCTTCCTCTGTTTTGTATGTGGGATACCTCAACAGCATGGCTGATGAGTGGAGTAGGTCGGCGCCTGGGATCCAAACCTGCAAACCTGGGCTGCTGAAGCGAAGCAAGCGGAACTTTAACCACTTGGCCAGGGGGCTGGACTCCCTTATTTCCCTGTAAAAAAAATTTTTATTTTGAAATAATTTTAGGTTCACAGGAAATTACCAGAATAATACAGAGAGATCCCGTGCACTTTACACCCAGTCTCCCCCAGTGGTTACATTTTGTATACTTATAGTATGGTCCCAACTGAGGATATTGACGTTGGTACAATGTAGATATTGTAGTTCTGTGCCAGTTTATCACATGTGTAGATTCATATAACCACCACTTCAATCAAAATAGAGAACTCTTCCATCGCTACAGAGATCTCCCTCCTGCTATCCTTTTATAGTCTTACCCTCACTCTTGCTTCTTCACTGTACCTAGCCTTTGGCAACCATTAATCTGTTTTCCATTTGTGTAATTTTGTCATCTCAAGAATGTTCTATAGATGAGATCATACAGTATGTGACTTTTTGAAATTGACTTTTATTCGCTCAGCCTAATGCCCTTGAGATACATCCAAGTTTTTGCACATATCAATAGTTCACTCCTTTCTCTTGTTGATAAGTATTCTATGGCATGGTTGTATCCCAGTTTGTTTAACCATTCACCTACTGAGGGACATTTTGGCTGCCTCCAGTTTTTAGCTATTACAAATGAAAGTGCTATGAACATTTGTGTGTAATTTTTCTGTGGACATGAATTTTCATTTCTTTTGGGATAAATGCCCAAGAGTGTGATAGCTGGGTCATATGGTAAATATATGTTTAGTTTTCTAGGAAGCTGCCAAGCTATTTTCCAGAGTGACTGAGCCATTTTGCATCACAACCAGGAATATATGACAGATCCAGTTTCTCCTCATCCTCACCAGCATTTATTGTTGCCACTATTTTTAATTTTAGTCATTCTGATAGGTGAGTAGTGATACATCATCATAGTCTTAGTTTACATTTCCCTGATGGCTCGGGATGTTGAATGCCTTTTTTTGTGTTTTTTGCCATTCATGTATCTTCTTTAGTGAAATGTCTCTTCATGTTCTTTGCTCATTTTCTCTTAGATTGTTTGTCTTTTTACTGTTGAGTTTTGAGAGTTTTTTATGTAGTCTAGATGTGAGTCCTTTTTTAGAGATGTGGTTTGCAAACCTTTTCTTGCTGTTTGTAGTTTGTCTTTTCATCCTCTTAGCAGAGTCTTTCATAGAGCACAAGTTTTTAATTTTGATGAAGTACAGTTCATCGGTTTTTTAATTGTGTGAGTATGCTTTTGTTGTCAGGTCTAAAACTTCTTCATTAAGCCCTAGATCCCCAAAGATTTTCTCCTAAAAGTCTTATAGTGTTGTGTTTTACATTTAATTCTATGATCCATTTTGAGTTTATTTTTAATTAGCTGTGATGTTTAGGTCAAAGTTCTTTTTTTTTAACGTATGGATATCCGCTTGTTCCAGCACCATTTGTGGAGTACACTGTCCTTCCTTCAATAGATTGCTTTTACACCTTTGTGAAAATCAGTTGGCTGTACTTGTGTAAATCTATTTGTTGGTTCTTTATTATGTTCTCTCGATCTCTCTGTCTGTCTTTTTGCCAATAACTCACAGTCTTGATTGCTATAGTTAAATAATAAGTGTTAAAATAATGCAGGCATACCTTGGAGATATTGCAGATTCTGTTGCAGACCACCACAATAAAGCGAATATCACAGTAAAGTGAGTCACACAAATTTTTTGGTTTCCCAGTACTTATAAAAGTTATATTTACTCAATATTGTAGTCTATTAGGAGGGCAATAGCATTATGTCTAAAAAAACAATGTATATACCATAATTAAAAAATCCTTTATTGCTAAAAAATGCTGACCATCATCTGAGCCTTCAGCGAGTCATCATCTTTTTTCTAGTGGAGGGTTTTGTAAAAAATGCAACATCTGCAAAGCTCGGTAAAGCAAAGTGCAACAAAACAAGGTATGTTTGTATAGAGTGATTCCTCACACTTTATTCTTCTTTCTCAAAGTTGTTTGAGCTATTCTAGTTTGCCTTTACGTATAAATTTTAGCATAAGTCTTGTATTTTCACTTTCATTTTCCATGTGTTCATTGGCGGTATAGAAATACAATTGATTTTTGTATTTCTATCTTGTATTCTATGACCTTGTTCAACTTGCTTATTCTAGGTGATTTTTAAAATATATTTCTTGAGACTTTCTACATAAACATGCCGTTTTTAAATAGGGATAGTTTTATTTCTTGCTTTCTGATCTGTATACCTTTCATTTACCTTTCTTGTCTTATTGCATTGGCTAGAACTTCTGGTACTATATTGAATAAAAGTGGTGAGAGCAGATCTCCTTGCCTCATTCTTGATCTTGGGGAGAAAAATTGAGTCTTTCACCATTAAGTATGACATTAGCTGTAGGTTTTTATAAATTTTTAAAGATCAAGTTGAGGATGTTCCTCTTTATTTCCAGTTTTTTGATAATTTTTATAATGAATGAGTGTTGAATTTTGTTAAATGCTTTTGCTGTGTCAATTGATCTGATCATGTAATTTGTCTTTTTTAGCCTGTTAATATGATTGATTACATTGATTGATTTTTGAATGTTGACTTTTGAATACTGCATGACTGCAGTAAATACCACTTGGTCATGGTCTATAATTCTTTATATATGTTGCTGAATTCTATTTGTTAATATTCTGTTAAGGATTTTTCCTCCTATAGTCATGAAGGCTATTTTTAATTTTATTATTTTTTTGGTACACTCTTTGATTTAAGAATTGAAAAGTGTTCCCTCTTCTATTTTCTGGAAAAGATGGTGCAGAAATAATGTTTGGTAGAATTCTGTGAAACCATCTGGCCCTGGAGATTTGTTTTTCAGGAGTTTTAAAATTATGACCTCAGTTTCTTGACTCTGTATGGGGCTATTCAAGTCATCTGTTTCATATTGGGTAAGTTGTGATAGTTTCTGCTTTTGGAAGATTTGGTCCGTTTTGTCTAAGTTGTCAAATTCTTGTGTGTAGAGTTGTTCTTTGTATTCCCTTACAATCTTTTTTATGTCTACAGAGTCCGTAGTGATATCTCATTTCATTCCTGATGGTGATAACTTGTGTTTTATTTATTTTTTTCTTTGCCAGTCTTGTTAGAGGTTTGTCAGTTTATTTGTTGATTATCAGTCTTTTCAAAGATCCAAGATTTTCTTTCATTGCTTTTCTCTCTAGTTTTTCTCTTTTTAGTTTTCTTGATTTCTCTTCTTAGATTTACTTCCTTCTGCTTGCTTTGGGTTTATTTTGCTTTTCTTCTTCTTTGTTCTTTAGATGGGAGCTTAGATTATTGATCTGAGACTTGCCTCTTTTCCGATTTATGCATTTACTGCTATAAATTTCTCTCTTGGCTCCGCTTTAGCTTCAGCTCACAAATTTTGATATGTTGTATTTCATTTTCATTCAGTTCAATATATTTTTAAACATTTCCCTTGATACTTCTTCTTTTACCCATGAATTATTTTAGAAGGGTGTTGTATGGTGTCCGAGTGTTTGGAGGTTTTTTCTGTTACATTTCCATTATTCATATTTAGTCTGATTCCGTTGTGGTCAGAGAATGCACTCTGTATCATTTCACTTCTTTTAAATTTGTCCTGTGGCCCAGGGTATGGTCTGTCCTGCTATATATATTCCATGGGTACTTGAAAGGAATATGTTTTCTGCCATTGTTGGTCGAGGGTTCTATAAATATTGATTAGATCCTCTTGTTTAATAATATTGTTGAGTTTGTCTATATCTTTGCTTATTTTCTTTCTGGTTATCAAGCATTGTGAAAAGCATGTTGAAGTTTCTAAGTAAAATTGTGGATTTGTCCATTTCTCTTTCAATTCTGTTTGTTTTTGCTTCACATATTTTGCATCTCTGTTGTTTGATGCATACACATTTAGGATTACTATGTCTTCTTGGTAGGTTGATACTCCTATCCTTATGTTTATGTCCCTTTTTGTTTCTGATAATTTTCTTTGCTCTGAGGTCTGCTCTTATCTAATATTAAAATAGCCAGTGCTACTTTATTTTGATTAATATTTGCGCAGTACATCTTTTTCCATCCTTTTACTTTCAACGTACCTATAATCTTATGTTTTGGGTGAGTATTTTATAGATAGCAAAAAATTGGGTTATGTTTTTAAATTGACTCTGACAATCTCTGTCTTTTAGTTGTAGTATTTTGACCATTTACATTTAATGTGATTATTGGTATATTAGGGCCCAAGTCTACCATTTTATTTTATTTTTTCTGTCATTTCTTTTTTGTCTTTGTTTTATATTTTATGTCACTTCATTTATTTCTGTTTTTCATTTCTCTATTTCTCTTTTTTCTTTTTCCTGCCTTCCTGTGAATTACTTGTACCTTTTTTAGAATTCCATTTTGATTTATTTTGTGTTTCAGGGTGTATCTCTTTGTATAGATTTCTTAGTGCTTGCTCTAGGTATTATGTTATACATAACTTATCAGCTTCTACTGGTATTGAACATTTTACCAGTGTGAGTAAAGTTAGAAACATTAACCTCCCCTTAAGTCCCATTACATTCTTTCATTGTAAATAATTATCTTAAATATTTCCTCTACATAGTTTGAGAACCATATCAGACAGTGTTATGATTTTTTGCTTCAAACGTCAAATATAACATAGAAACCACAAGAGGAGAAGGAACATCTCCTCTATTTACCCTTAATTTTTCCCATGTGCTTTTTTTCTTTTAGATGTTCCATTTTCCTTCCGTTTCAAGAACTTCTGTTGCTATTCTTTCAGGGTAGGTCCACTGCACTGGCAACAAACTCTCTTAGTTTTCCTTCATCTGCAAATGCTTTGATTCCCCCCTCATTCCTGAAAGATAAGTTTGTTGGATATAGAATTTTGTGTTCACAATTGTTTTTTTCCAGTATGTGATGAGTGTTGTGTCACTGTCTTCCAGCCCTCATGGTTTCTGATGTGATATCTACTGTCATTCAGCTTGGTTTTCCTTTATTGGCAGAATGGGTTAAAGTATCCTTTGTCTCTTGTGGCTTTTTTTTCTTTGCCTTCAGATTTCAGGAATTTGTCTTGGTGTAGATTTCTTTGGGTTTATCCTGTTTGGAATTTGCTCAGATTCTTGAATCGGTAAGTTTATATCTTTTGACAAACGTGGGAAATTTTCAGCCATTTTGAGGGGGGAATTATTTTTCAACTTTACCCACTTTTTCTCTTTTCCTTCTGAGACACGAGTTTACACAAATGTTAGATCTTTTGTGATAGCTGTGCAGTTCTCTGAGCCTTTGTTAATTGTTTTCCTGTGTATTTTTCTCTTTATTATTCAGATTAGGGAATTCATATTGTCCTACCTGCACATTCACTGATTCTCTGTCATCTGTATTGTACTGTTGAGCCTATCCAGTGAGCATTTCATTTTGCTTATTGTGTTTTTTCAGTTTTGAAATTTCCATTTGGTTCTTTATATTTTCTGGGTTATTTTTTTTTTTGCTGGAACTAGACTTTCTATTTCTTTGCTGAAACTTTCTATTTTTTTCATTTGTTTCAAGTGTGTTTGTAATTGTTTGTTGAAGTATTTTTATGATTTAAAATCTTTGTCAGGTGATTCCAACATTTGTATTATCTTGATTTGGTATCTGGTCTTTGTCTTTTCTTGTTAAAATTGAGATTTTCCCGGTTGTTGGTATGATGAGCGATTTTGATGTAATTTAGACATTTTGGGTGTTATGAGGTTGTGGATGTTATTTAAATCTTCAGTTTTAGTGGGCTTTCTTCTGACACTGTGCCAGCAGGGGAATGAGGACTCTATCATGTTATTACTAGGTTTGGATGGAATTCAGGTCCTCCATTTCGCCTTATTGACATCTTGTAGGGGAAAACGAGGCTCATTAACCCTGGAGCTGGGATGTAAGTCCCAGCTTCACCTGGCCTTCTCTGACATTGCAGCATTTTATATGTGTGTATGGAAGTCATATACTCCCCTTTCACTTAAAAATGCATTATAAGAATTTCCATGTAACCAAATATATATCTACTTAATAAATTTGCCTGGTGTTCCACTATGTTAATACACCATCATTTATTGTTGTTTTTTGTGGTGGAGTTTGTTGCTAATCACTATGAAGTAACAGACAGAAGCACAGATAACAAACATGGGGAAGTTATAAATAAAGCTTCCAGAAGTTTTTAAGCACAACAGTAGTTCCTAATCTGTAGTTCCCATTTCTTTTTAGACAGTGTAAAACTAAAGCTATTTGGGACATTGATCCTGCTTGGTGGGCTCACTGGACCTCTCACTTTTAGACTTAGACTGTCAGAGGCCATAAGGACCTCTTCCTCTATGACTGCTGCCTCCTAGCCTGAGGCTGTTAGGGGTAAACCCTAGGGACGTGTACTGTTTTGTGTTAGAATGACATTTGACGTTTCAGAGGATGCTCAGATTTAATGTCCCATTTCGTTTTTCTTTTTTAATTATTTTGTTGAGGTCATGTTGGTTTATAATGTTATATAATTTCAGGTGTACATTATTATATGTTATTAGGTGTACGTTTCTGTATAGATTGCATCTTGCTTACTCCCAATAGTCTAGTTTTTTTCCATCACCATACATATATGCCCCTTTACCTCTTTCACCCACCCCAAAACACATCCCCTCTGGTAACCACTAAACTGTTCTCTTTGTCTATGCCTCTTTGTTTATCTTCCACATATGAGTGAAATCATACAGTGTCTGCCTTCCTCTGTCTGGCTTATTTCACTTAACATAATACCTTCAACGTCCATCCGTGTTGTTGCAAATGGGACAATTTTATCTTTTTTTATGGCTGAGTAGTATTCGTGTGTGTGTGTGTGTGTGTGTGTGTGTGTGTGTGTGTGTGTATCACTTAATGTCCCATTTCACCCAGCCTCTGCCCCTGTTGTAATGTTAATTCATTATATGGGAATCAGATGCAAGTAATTTCCTTCCTGTACGTGTGTAATGCACACGTGGGAAGCAATACTCAGTGGAGTACTACATATATGGGATGAGGCTCTTCACCAAGTTTACTATGCTGGTCAAAGTATATTGCTACCTAGTGTGGGGGATGTTTTGTTGGAATTTTATGTCTATTCTCAGTTTAGTGGGAGGAGCTTTCAGGTTTCTGGCTCTGCTGTTGTTAGAGGTTACTGCCATTTACTGAGATGGGAAGAATGGAGGAGAAAGAGATTGGGAGTGGGAATTCAGACTTCAGCGTAAACATGCCGGTAAGACGTCCAAGAGGAATTGTCAAGCCTCTGTGTTATATGGGAGACTGGGCCTTGGAGGAGAGATCCAGATTGGAGAGGGAAATATGGGAGCTGACTGCGTGTACAATGCCACACAAGGCCCTGCTCTACCAGGTGTCCCACTACCACCCTAACCTCGTCTACTGCTCTCCACCGTGCCCCCACACTGGCTGCATTTTCCAAATGGGTCATCCACACTCAGGTTTTAGAGATAGTTATTTTCTATTCCCTCTCACTTGCCAAAGTCTAATGTAACCTTTTCAGTTGTGCCTTCCATGGCCACCTTAGTTAAAATTGCACCCCACCTCACCCCAGCCTGACATTCCCAGTCCCCTGCCCTTTATTCTCTCTACCGTCCAGTATTATCTGTCCTAGCTTTGTGTGGCTAAAGTGTATAAAGCAAAGAGGAGCAATGATAGGAGATGAAGCTGGAGAGGGTAGACAAAGGTTAGATCCTCGAGGGCTGTCCTAAGAAACTTGGTCTTCATCTCAAGAGCAGTTGGAGATGCACGTTTTTAGGGAGGAGGAAATGTGACCGCAGTTGCGTAGAGAGGCAATAGAAGAAGCGTAAGAGTGGTTATGAGTAGATCATGTAGAAGACTGTTGCGTTAGAGTAAAGACAGAAGCAAAAGGAAACGACATAACAGCATTTAATGATCCAGGCACTCTGCTCGGTGTTGAAGAAAAAGGATGATAGAGCATGATTCTGTCTCCCTCTTAAGGAGTTGAGTGGAGAAGGTTAGAGAGATGATTTCAATCCAAAGATGAATGCTCTGAAAGAGGAGGGTCAGAGTTTTGTGGGAGCCTAAAGAGTACATTTGGTCCAAAGTGTGCAGGTTTGTAAACCTGAATTTAGTACATGAAAAGCTTTCACAGAATTACTACTTGGAAATAGTCTCACATTATTTTAAAATTTAGAACCTGAAGGGTTATTTATCTAATCTGTACTGATAAGAAAATTTTCCAAAGTGCGCTTTAAGGAATTTTAGGTTTTGGGATGTTAATAAGTACTGCACTAAAAAAGTAAGTTTGTAGAGAACTAGATTAAATCAAAGGATTTCTTTACTACAGCACTTCTCAGAACTCGTGATATGCTTACGTACATTAGAAATCTTCTAGAAATGTATGTAACATATAGCGTTTCCCAAACTTGTTTGGCCATGGATCCTGTTACGTTAATGAATCACCTGTGGAAACACAAGAATCTTTAGGAAATGCTGGCTTACATGATTTGCTCAAAATCTTACAAGTAGTGAGAGGTAAGCTACAACTACAGTATAATTTCTATGACTGTCCTGCGGTTTTTCTAAGACATTTCAGCATTACAGTATAGAACAGCATTAACTCTGAAAATGCTACGGTTCTTGTGGCCACATTTTAATACTGTTTTACATGTGGGGTGAATGAAATACCAAATTTGGCATAAATATAATGACTCCATTATAGTTGAATGGGCAGATATTATATAGATGAGTTTAATTTCATGTGAAATTTATAACCTAGGAATGTGTAATGAAATAACACTTTTCTGTTTTATTACCTCTTTTCTTCTGGTTTTGAAATATTAAGAATACTTCATTTTAGCTTTCTGAGTTTTGGTTCCGTCGTTATTTTGGTGTATAATACTGGTTTTAGAACTTAATATATTGGAAAAATAATGGTATAGTAAAAATTCAACAGCATTTATGTTCTATTATGAAGAAGAATGTTTGGGAAGTATTACTGGAAACTACTTTTCCTGTGTTTCTGGATCAGGGCTTGGCACACTACAGCCCACGGGTCAAATCCAGCCGGCTGCCTGCTCCTGTATGGTTTGCAGTCTGAGGTTGTACTTTTAAAAATTTTTGAGAAAAACCAACAGAAGAAGAATATTTTGTGATATGTGAAAATTGTACGAAATTCCGATTTCAGTGACCATAAATAAACTTTTCTTTGAGCACAGCTACACTCTTTCATTGACATGTTGTCTGTGGCTGCCTCAGTTTACACCAGCAGTGTTGAGCAGATGTGACAGAACCCGTCCGGCCTGCAAAGCCTGACAGATTTACTCTCTGGCTCTTTTCAGAAAAAGTTTGCTGACCCCTGATCGAGATTAATGAGTAATAGAGTTTATGGGGTTATTTTATAAATCTGAGTATATAAAATATAGGGAACTGTGTTTTATGTATAACCGATTCTCTAAATAAATGTCTTCTATAAATTCCATTTATTTGTCCCTGCTGGTTCTGTTCTTTCCTTGTTTCTGGTAGAAAATGTATATTTATTTTAATTTTCTTTGTTTTTCCTATTAATCAGTAAATAGTTTATAAGGTCATATATTGTGATAGGAAGCACTTGGATTTGGGAAGTATTTCTTTGTAGAATAAACAGAAGTTTGAAATAATTTTATGTTTTTCCCATATACTTGATTTATGTGAAAACTCTGCTGTGTTTGAAGTTGACTTCAATAGACTGTGTCTTTTTAAAAACTAATTATTTCAAATGATCAGATAAGCAGTGGGGTGGCATTCTCATTGGATTTAGTTGGCCCCGTGAATCAATAATTGATTTTTTTTCTCCTAATGCAACTAGAGTAAATATTCTTAGAATACCTCTTTGGTTTGAATGGTGCTACCTGTTTAATTTTATATAATTTTAAGTTTCTATTGTGTATTCTTTTTTTTTTTTAAAGATTGACACCTGAGCTAACAACTTTTGCCAATCTTCGTTTTTTATTCTTCTTCTTCTCCCCAAATCTCCTGAGTACATAGGTGTATATTCTAGTTGTGAGTGCCTCTGGTTGTGCTATGTGGCACACCGCCTCAGCATGGCCTGATGAGCGGTGCCGGGTCCATGCCCGGGATCCAAACCTGTGAACCCTGGGCCTCCGCAGCAGAGCACGTGAACTTAACCACTCAGCCACGGGGCCGGCCCCCCTCTATTGTGTATTCTGTTTGGTAACCCTCTTCTTGTCTCTTAAGAGGGTTGATTTCACTTTTGTTTCCAAATATATAAACACCTTTGCAGGTGAATTTATTTCTTTTTGTAAGTTTTATGGTTTTGGAGAGGTAAAAACAGTATCAAAGGAAGAATAGTGGAATTCTGGCTATCTTGTTCAAAGTTATCTAAAACATGAAGTTTTTAAGAAGCAGCTTAAATTTGTAGGTACCTCAAAGATGCTTAGTCATGTTCTTTTAAGTATAATTTTTGGTTTCTGTTGTAATACAGGAATTTATTTTCATCCTGAATCATCTGAGAGGGTTATAGACAATAGGTACCAAATATGGGTCGTTAACACCTCACTATTACGCTTGAAGAAAACTAGCTGAATGTGGTAGGCTTCCATGTCTCTGATTTTAGCATCTCATTCCTCTCCAAGATCTTCTCATAATAAATTCTCCTTGTTAGCACAAATGAAACTAGGATCATGTCTTTCCTTCAAAGAGCATAAAAACATTGGACACAGTCTTCATGATTTAAAAAACCCTGAGTATTCACTAATTGTGGTCTTGTTCCTTTGTTGGTGTAGGTACAAAGATAAATTGAGTCAAACACTCTATTAAAGAAGATTGGCCAGTGGATTTAAAACCCAAAGCAAGACAAACCCAAAGTAACTAGTAAAATTAGTGTATAATCACATAGAAAAGATGTTCTATATGAAAGAATCATATCAAGTTGGATATAGTCTAATAGTATCAGTTGAACTTTAAGCAAAAAGAATTTGGAATTCTATGTGTTTTTTGTTTTTGCACTAAAATAATGATTATAATTCATGTCAATCTTTAGGAATTAAAAAGTAATATTGGGGCGTTTTCTTAGGGAAACGATTTGTATGTTTAACAGATAGTTTTTTTGTGTTCCAGAGATAGTTAATTTCATTCCATTTGGCCAGGAATGTCAGAGAAATACCCAGTGAAGACTTTTTAAAATAAATTGCCATGGGACAGTGACTACATTTCAGAATATCTTTGGAAAATATTGAGTCTAGAATTTTAGTGGATGCAACTTTGTTAAACTGTCAGTGAAATTGCGATTATATTTGAAGTTACTCTGATGGACTAAGTTTTTCTTTTTTTTCTTTAACTGTATTTCAGATGACCCAAGTAGTATTCTTACTGTATTTACTTGGCTCAGTTAATCAAAAAGTGATTTAAAAAAAAATCTGCCTGCAATACTAGTCTCTCTTGGGATAGAATAGCTCTTGTTTGAAAAAAGGGAGAGTCTATTTCTTTTAGGCATATAAATCAAGGAGAGTTTCAACCTTTTCTTATTGTAGAACTTTTACTTTTTAGTATTTGTGTATTTTTACACTTTTTTGTATTACTTTTACATAGTACAGAATTTTTAAAATTTGAATATTAATATAAAATTGTCCACTCCTGCATTCCAGGACACAATCTGCCCTTGCTAGTTCCATGTGTCTCTTGTCCAGGATATTCCCTGGCTGTATGTGTGTTTTTACTTTAAGAGAGTGTCGTTCTGTAACAATATTCTGATTCTTTTTTAATTTGAAATGTATCTTAAAGATCATTCCGTATTTGTACATAAGGAGCTGCATCATTTTTTCTAACTTTAAACCATATAGGTCTGGTTAACCCGTCAACACATCCATTATACATAGTTGGCATTCGTATTACATGTATATCCATTGTGAACCCCACGTTATAATTTTGGCCTTAAATACTCTACATATCTTAAAGAAATTAAGAGGAAGAAAATAGTCTTTCACGATTACTCTCAAATTTGCTATAGCTTGTGCTATTCGTTCCTCTCTGAAGATCCAGGTTTCCACCTGGCTTTACTACCGTTCAGCCTGGGCTTTCTTTAGCATTTCTTATAGTACAGGTCTTCTGGCAATGAATTCTTTTAATTTTCATTAGCTGAAAATGTCTTTATTTTGCCTTCGTTTTTGAAGGATGTTTTCAGTGAATACATCTTTTCAGTTGATAGCTTTTTTACTTGCAGCATTTTAAAGATGTTGTTCCACTGTCTTCTTGGCCTCAGTTTTTTCTCATGAGAAATCAACCATTTAAAAAATAAATAAATAAAAGCATAACTGACCAAAAGAATAAATAAATAAGGAAGTAAACCATCGTTTGAATTATTGTTCTCTGATTGCAATATATTGTTTTAGTTTTTAGCAGTTCAAGTCTAATGTGTCTTGTATGGTTGTTTTGTATTAATGTAGCTCACTTAACTTGTTGACCATGTAAATATGTCCTTTACCAACAGATGTTTCAGGCTCCTATGTCTTTTAATATTTT
This sequence comes from Equus asinus, assembly GCF_041296235.1. NCBI lineage: Eukaryota > Metazoa > Chordata > Mammalia > Perissodactyla > Equidae > Equus > Equus asinus. Next base: position 12,849,870 of record NC_091801.1, read on the forward strand.
TCTGCCTCCTTTTTTTCACTTCTTTCCTTCTGTTAGGTCTTTTAATATTGTCTCACAGGTCTCTAAGGCACTGTTAGTTTTTTCAATCTTTTTTCCCCTTTGTTCTTTAGATTGTGTGATTTCTATTGCTTTATCTTGACTCCTTTGTAATCTCCTCTCTGGTATTATACCTATCTAGTGAATTTTCAATTTGAATATTATATTTTTCAGTTCTAGAATTCTCTTTTATTTTTTTTTTGGTGAGGAAGAATGACCCTGAGCTAACATCTGTTGCTAATCTTCCTCTTTTTGCTTGAGGAAGATTGTCCCTGAACTAACGTCTGGACCAATCTTCCTCTACTTTGTATGCAGGATGCTGCCTCAGCATGCCCTGATGAGCAGTGTGTAGGTCTGTGCCTGGGATCTGAACCCACAAACCCCAGGCCACTAAAGCGGAGCGTGTGAACATAACTAGTATGCTACCAGGCCAGCCCCGATTTGGTTGTTTTTTTATAGTTCTCTTCTGAGATTTCCCATACATTTATTCATTAAAAGCATATTTTCTTTCATGTCTTTGAGCATAGTATAACTTAGTCTGCTGATTCTAACATCTGGGTCATTTCAGGGTTGTTTTCTGTTGATTACCTTTTATTATGAGAATGGATAATTTTTTTCCTGCTTGGTATGTTGAGTAATTTTAGATTATATTCTGGACATTGTGAATCACATGTTGTAGAAACTAGATTCTAGTATGTTCCTCTGAAGTGTAGTAATTTTTCTAAGCAGGCAGTGAATTTGGCTGAAGTCTACCAACACCGTTTTTCAACATTGGCAGCAGCTCACATTTCAGTCTCTTAGCCATGTTGCTTTGAGTCTGTCCCACGCCTGTGTGGCTCAGGGCTCCGGTGCAGATTTGGGCAGAGTTTCACACACAGAATTTGGGGCTCCTCTTTGATCTGTTATTTCTAGAATTTCCTCCTTATTTTTCAGTAACTAAGGTTGCTTTGAACCCTTATCTCTGGGGCTTCAAGCCAGTAAGGCTGTTTGTTGTCTACTGTCATTTTAGCTGCCCCATATGGAGCAGACTGGGATCTGCCCTCAAGTTTAAACTGTTTAAAAAAAACAGGAAACTCATCCTGTGCTGTTCCCTTTTTTCCAGGTGTTAACTCCTTTCCAGTATCACCTGTTTTGTTCACTCTTCAGTGTCTTCAGATAATTGTTTTTTATATTTTGTTCAGAGTTTATAGTTTCCTTGAGGAGCATTGGTCCAATCAGAGCTTACTTGGCCATACTAGAAACAGGGCTCCTGTTTCATTTATTTATTTATTTGTTTGCTTGAGGAAGATTAGCCCTGAGCTAACATCTGCTGTCAATCCTCCTCTTTTTGCTGAGGAAGATCGGCCCTGAGCCAACATCAGTGCCCATCTTCTTCTATTTTATATGTGGGATGCCTACCACAGCATGGCTTGATAAGTGATGCATAGGTCCATGCCTGGGATCCGAACCAGTGAACCCCAGGCTGCCAAAGTGGAGCGCATGAACTTAACCACTAGGCCACTGGGCCGGCCCTTACTGTTTCATTTATTTTAAGAACTGTTTAGTATTCTGGTGTGTGATTGTTTTATAATTGAGTTAACCAATTCTGAATTCATGGACATTCAGTTTTTTTGAATGTTTTGCTGTGACAATGTTGTAGTATGTATCTTTGTACATACATTTTAGCCAAGTGTGATATATTCTTATAGATACTTTGGTACATCAATAAATAAAATAGACATTCCTACCCTGATGAAGCTTATATTCTAGTTAGGAGAGATGGACAATAACAAATATATATAATAAGTGCATTCTGTTGTAGATCTGAAAATGAACATTGCTATGGACAACTGGGAAAGTCGAACAGAGTAAAGGATGAGGATTACAGTTTTAAGTAGAGAAGTCTTATTGAGAAGGTGAGATTTGAGCAGACTTAGGGAGGAGAGAGCATGAGCTTTGAGGCTCTCTGGGGGAGAAGCAAGAGGTCAGCCGTTCCCGAGGCCCTAAAGTGGAAACATGTCTGGTGAGTTTGAGGAGCAGGAAGGAGGCCACTGTGGCTGGAGTGGAGTAAGTGAAGTGGTGAGTGACGTGAGTCGAAGTCAGTGGTGTGACTAGGAGCCAGATTTATGTGAGGCCTTGTAGGCCATTGTAAGGATGTTGACATTGACTATGAATGAGACATGGAACCATTGCAAAGTTTTGAGCAAATAGTGACATGATCTGACTTATATTTCGAAAGCATCACTTTAATGACTGAGAGAATAGTGAGGAAGGTATTACCATAATCCAGACTAAAGATGAGGCTGTTTTGAATCTTTTGGAGTTTTTTTGCTGATATGATTAGGTGAAAAATGATACTTCTTTGGCATTTTAATTTTCGTTTCTTTATGAATGAAGAGCATCTTCTCCTATGTGTAAAGTCGTTTATATTTCCTTTTCTGTGAACTGTGTTTATAACCTTCGCTTATTTTTATATTGATTTAATTGTCTTTTTCCTGCTGATTTGTAAGTCTGGTGATTTCAATGGATAGCCAAGGGTGAAAACTACAGATCTAGCCTGTCGTCATCAATATGTCCCGCAGCCCCGTCAAAGTCATTGATCACGCCACATGTTGGGAAGTACTCGGAGCCCACCATCACAACCAAGTACGTCCACTCCTAGCACTTCCCCAGCTGGTCCCACATGCATCCTTTTATTCTGAACTCATCCTGCTGTGAAGCCTGATTTGCTTTACCCCCTCATAGCTTCGAGCCTGGCCCTTGCTGGTCCGGTTTCCTCCCTCCCAGTCATTCACTGTCACATTGAGAGGACTGTGGTAGTGTAGTGTAGTGGTTAAAGGGGGCTGTGGATACAGTCCACCTTCGTTTGAAACCTGACTCCACCCAGGCCATGTTACTTAACTTCTCTGTTCTTCAGTTTCCTCAGCTCTGAACTGGAAATCATAGTGGTATTTACCTCTTAGGGCTGTTGTGAGGATTGGCTGAGGTACTGTAGCTACAATGCTGACATAGAGTAAATTGCTCAGTAAATACCAGCTATGATCACTCCCTCAATTAACACATATTTATTGGGCTCCTTGTAAATGCTAGGTGTCATGCCAGATGCAAGACACCAGGACTTGAGTGAGTAAGACTCCCTTTTCCTCTACATATGAGCAGAAATCAGTCCCTTTACAGCCTTCCTAGAATTCCACCCCCAGAATAGTATGTGAATCATTCACTCTAAACTTTTTACTTTATTGAAGAAATTAATGTTCTAATACAGGGTTCACAAACATTTGAGGAGAGTCCTGTCCTTCTTAAATTTGAGAATTAAAAGAATATACTTATTTTGATTTTATTCGAATTACATTTTGATAAAACAAGAGTCAAATGACAACTAAGATTCTGGGTTTAGCTCTCCATCTAGTTGGCTTCATCATAAGTTCACTGATTCTGAAGTGTTCAGTTTCTGGGCAGAATTTCTTGTGCGTTTCTGGGGTGATTTGGCTTCCTGAGAGACCACCATGGTCATGCTCTTGTCAGTCTTGATCACTCTCCTGCTTTGGAGTTCTCAGAGCCTTGGAGTCTCGGGTTGCATTGCAGGTTTCTCTCCTTGTCTCACAAGAAGTGTCCTTCTCCACAAATAAGATTGTATAGTCTCCTTTGCAGGCCTTTCTTTTGTTCTCTTGGGGGAATTTTTCAGGAGAATAACAAAAAGAATAATAAGTAAAATTTGTTCAAGATGCATTCTTACTTTACTCCCATGTGGGTCTCAAATTTTTGGAATTCTCCATAGTGCTTCCTCAAGTCCTTTTGGAACATTGTGCACACTGGGTTTCAATGACTCATTGATTTTGCTTGACAACCTGTCTTTTTAAGAATATCTGGAAAGCTTTCTCCAAATCAGCTTACTAGTTGTCTACATATCCCATCTGAAAACAAAAATAAGGGTGAAGGAGAACGCTTATATGATGATGGACAAGAAATAATGTGCAGCTGAAATTTCACAATGATGTAGACTATGAACTCAATAAAAACAAAAAAAACCCGAAACAACAACAAAAACAAAAAGAAGACCGTCTTAGGTTCTGATCTTTCCTAAATCCAAATAAATTCTGTATGTTATCTTTCAATAACTTATATTTCTAATATAGTATAGTAAAATAGTCTTAATATCATACCTAATAGCATCAAGTATTTTTCACCTTTGTTTGTGTGTATGCTTTTTCTCTCTCTTTCTCGTCTCTCATCCCCCATCTCCCCTCCTCTCTCTCATTGAGATGAAAATGAGCAACTTCAGCTGTTTAGCCAACCTCTTTACCTCTGGGTCAGGGTTAGGATCTTATACAGTGATGTTTGGACTACAGTCATGCCCTGCATATGGACATTTTGGTCAACGATGGACCACATTTACGATAGTGGTTCCATAAGGTTAGTAGCATATAGCTTATGTGTGTAGTAGGCTATTCCACCCATGTTTTCATAAGTACACTATATGATGTTTGCACAACAACAACGTCACCTAATGACGCATTTCTCAGAACATATGTCTGTCGTTAAGCGACACATGACTGTATATATTTAATTATTTCAGGTATTATTCTCATCATGGCTTACTGCTTTTCTCAGTTCAGGCTTCCTGGGAGCTTGTTATTCACTAGTTTCCCAGGCTTTTTCTTGGCTTTAGTTATCAGAACCTTGACCCACTCACTTTCTTTATTTTCTTACTATTTGTTGACATTCTCACATTCTCAGGTCAAGACGCACTTCTCCAAAGATAAATGAGTTACTAGACTCTTACACTGTGGTTGACTGACAGGTCACAGAACAGTCTATATAGATAGAACATAACCCCAAACATGTAAATAAATGTCCTTTGAGACTTAAGACAAAGAGAATTTAAAAAGCTGTAGTAAAAGTAACATTATTCATTATGTTACATTAAATTCTTCTGATTTATTTAGTTGATTTTTACTGGTTTTCATAATATCTGAACTTACCAGTTTATCTCCTGAACACTTGCTGTTGTTTTGAGGTACATTGGCATTCTTGAATGACTGATAAGCCAAATGTTGGGTTTCTTAGGGAGGCACGAAGTGGTGTTCTCCCTGGTGTGGTACGAGCACTGGCAGAGGATGCAACTGAGCATGTGAAATGAAAGGCTAGAGATCAGCCAGCATAACTGCAGGCCTTGTCTGCACCTCCCCCAAGCAGACATCATCATGTGGAGCTTGTGGATGGTCCCGAGGTTTGAGGAGCTGGTGGCAAAGCCCCTAGGTTATTTATAGGGAAGGACAAACAGCACAAGAGGTGCTGGAGCATCATAGAAACACTGTGACATGTCTTAAGAAGTTTTATGGGCTGGTTGCCATGAAAGAAGGAGGGCAACTGTGATTTCCTCCTACGTTGTGGCCCAGTGTGTAACTTGTCCAGAGTTACATGGCCAGTGAAGGACTGAACTGGCTCTCCAGCCCAGAGTTCTGTGTCTCCAAAGTTTTTTTCTCTACACTATGCTAACTCATGTAAACATTGGCTCCTTGGGAATATTAGGATATCACGACAGACTTATTTAAGAATATTCTCAGAAGCTATTTTGCCCACAGAAAAGAATTTGCAGTGTGACTAAAATGCAATCTCTTAGCCATATTGTGAGTAGGAATAAGCCGTCATAATCAGAGGTCAGAGCTGTTAGCCTTTCAAAGCTCTAAGTATTACTAGACCTGTTCCCATGTGTTGTAGTCAGACGGAACATCAGCGTCGTATCTTTACCAATATCATCTTTCTTGTTTGCTGCCGTGTTTTTGCTTTCGAGTACATGGCAGAGATAAAGAGGTTTTTTTAATTAATTAATTATTTTTTTCCTTTTTCTCCCGAAAGCCCCCCGGTACATAGTTGTATATTCTTTGTTGTGGGTCCTTCTAGTTGTGGCATGTGGGATGCCGCCTCAGCGTGGTTTGATGAGCAGTGCCATGTCCGTGCCCAGGATTCGAACCAACGAAACACTGGGCCCCCTGCAGCGGAGCGCGCAAACTTAACCACTCGGCCACGGGGCCAGCCCCAAGAGGTTTTGATGATTAGTATACATCCTGGAATAGGACACATTTCACACTGACTCATTGATGAAAAGCATACCTAGATTATGTGCAGCAATCCAGGGAAAGGAGAGCATAGATCACTGCAGTCCACATAGGATTCCCCAGAGGATTTGTGCAGAAAAATTTAAAAATTAATTGGAAATGACTAAAAGTTAAATTGTTTAGCGTTACTTCAAAGTACTTGTGGTTAAAAGTAGGCGAGTTTTCTAAAAGTCCCAGGTACTCTTCTCTAGCAGAAAGGTGCTTTTTACACTTATTATACTGTAAAAGGATCTAGGTAGTTGAGCAAGTCCTTTTTCCCATTTCTTTGGAAAAAAGTCTTTGAATCAGATGATAGTTTTGGCTCCAAAGGATCTGTATAATTCCAAAAATCATCTAGTATGAATTATAATAAAATGCCAAAGTGTATTACCAATAGCAGAGGAAGTTTCTGAGACCCTTAAATGACTATTATCAATAATCTGAGACTACCTGTATTGCCTGAATCTATCTGATGTAGCATATCTCCATGTAGCAATTCCAGCTAATAAATTGTATTTCTACTTTCAGTTTCTATGAAGTCACCCAAAACTATGCAAATTTTAAAATATATACGTCCTTCTAATGATTGTGGGAATATGAAACAAAATGATTATCCATTTGATTAATCCTTACTGCAGGTGAGAGGATAAAATGTATTTTATAAAATAGTTGGTTAAATGTCCCTATTCCTTGGCATACATGTTTAGATGTTGAATTATAATTTTTATGATGTGTCAGAGCCAACATTTTCCTATAGAAATAAAACTCAAGATTTAATATTGGGCAACAGTGGGAAAATGAGATTTAGTATGAAAATATTTGCTTTATGTAAACCTTTTTATGAATGCAGCTAATGCATAAGTGAAGTCAAGCTGTAAAAACAATTAGCTGGTAAAATGCCAAGTAAATTTTTTATATTCTACTGAGTACCTGTTAACTACACATTATTGTTATCATTAAACTATATGCAAATATACAGCTAACTAGATTGACTTAGATTTGGGTAAAAAAGATAAAATACTAGAAGTATGCAGAAAGTATAATTACTGTTTGCATCTCCAAACAAAGCACATTAATCTTTCTGCAATACCGCTGATGTAATGTCTCCATGTTACTTTTGGGAGTATTTGAAGTGGGCAGGCATCCAAGGTTGATAGTTAATTCTGATCAGCAAAGGCACTGGAGTAGATGTCTGGTTTGGACATTGTAGCAAAGCAAACAATTTCTAAAGCTCTTGGAAGATTCCAGTGCAAACACAATCATCCATTTCAATCTCTTATTCTAGACATTACAAAATTTATTTATCCAAAAAGGATGTGAAATCCCTTCTAAAAAATATTATCTGATAGGTTTTTTTTTTTAATTTAAACTTCTGAAAGCATATACTTTTTGGTTTAAGATAACAAGGAAACAGAAGCATTTAAAATATTTCCTAGAACCAGTTTCAGGGACCATTTTGTTGCTGGAAAGGACTTGAGAGATTCTCTACACTAATGGTTTTCAAAGAACTCAGACAACCCTTAACCAAAGATGATCTGTTGATGGAACTGAATAATGAGAATCTTGTTACAACTCAAAGAAAAAATAAGCCATATTTTCCATAATTTTCTTAAACTTAGGCATTGGCTGTTAGACTACTAGCATGCTGTATTTAGTAAATACATATTAAAACTTAAAGTTGTACTTCTTTAAAACACATTACCAATGTTTTTGAAGTGCATTTTGGACTTCAAAAGCGCACACACACATATATCTATTTGAAAATTGTCCCTAGGTAAATACACAGATATACCATGATATTTTGTGAAAAATACAGTAATTTCCTCCTGGTTTTCCACTTGAGTAAGGTCAAGAAGTTGGTACAGACAAAATCTTTCCTATTACTTATGAGTCTTAGAGAGAGTAAGTCCTCTTAACCAAAGTTGTTATGGATCTAGTAGTTGGAACTTAAATCCAGTTGATCTTAGCGTAAATCCAAGATCTTTTCCTCTATCCACACACTCTCAGTGTTTATTTACTCCAAGTTTATAAAAAGTTTTTGGCAAACATTTTTAATTGTATTCCTTAAAATGTTAAGTAATCTTCATTGCATTCAAGATAAAAAGCTTTTAGCAGATTAATTAAACAGGTAACCTAGAGAATGCACAGACTCTTAACTAAGGCAGAGTGCCTAAAACTGCATATCTCAAAGTGTGTTTCGTAGAATACACATGCTAGTTCACTAAAAACGGTGTTTCATTACCAGAATATTTAAGAAACACTGTCTAGTGTATTTCCCGCTTTAAGGCATTATGGTGCAAACAACATAAAGCTTATAAGAAGGCAGTTCGTTAACCTTATATCTATCTTACCAGTATGTATCCAACATGAGAAGTTAGAAAAGGAACAACAAAATAAGTCTGAGGAAGGAAAATGAATGCAGAAATAGATTAATTAGAAATCAGAAGAAGAATAGGAAAAACTTGTGGAATCCAATATCTTAGGAAGAACCAGTAAAATATATATATAAATATGTAATCTAATCAAGGTAAGCAAATGTGAGTTTAAAGCACAAATGTGCACAATATAGTCTGATAATGGGGGGAAGACTACAGGTGCACAGGGAATGAAAATTCTCACAAAGGGCTACTTTGTTCAACTTAGGAAATACATAAAATTGTTTCACTATTAGAAAATATGTTAATAAAATTCACCTTATTAAGAGATAAAAAATTAAAATTGTTAAATATACACTGATGCTAAGAAGACATTAAAAATTGATTCTTTTTGAAAACTTAATAGGTTGTAATTGAGTACTTCTTGAACATTATAAAATATATACTCTATGGATGCACACACATATAGTCTTCTCCCCACTCACACACCCATCCCATCTCAGCCCAATCCAATAGCCAGCATTAATCTTAATGAAGATACACTAGCCGCATTCCCATTAAAGTAAGAAACAAGACAAGAACGTCCGTTAGTTGCTATTTAGTATTCTTTTGGAGGTATGGACCAATACAGTTAGAGAAAATAAAAGGAATAAAATGTAGAAAGAAATAGGAAAAATTGTCACTTTTTTTTCCCAGCAGATATGATTATCTGGAAAATTGCAAGAGAATCAACTAAAAACCTATGAAAGGCAGCAAGAGAATTCAATAAGGGAGATGAGTACAATGTTAATATTCAGGAATCAAAAGCCTTCATATATTCACAAACGTGGGAAGGGAAGAAGACACGTGTAAGGGGGTGCTTCTCAATCTTTGGCATGCATAAAAGTCATGAGGCTGTTTACTGGTAGGGAGATTCCTGGACACCACCCCAACAGTCCGATTCAGTCAGCCTTGAATCTGCATTTTAACAGGTATTCCTAGACCCCACCAAGAGAACTCTGATGGGGTCTGTGTGGGGCGTCTGAGAAATGCTGCCCTCGGGAACTCGCATTCTGGCAGCACCCTGCCTTATTTCTGCTCACTTTCACAGTGCTGTCTGTGGTGCCAGTCATCTACCCATCTTAGACGACGTGCGTCAGGACGCGGAAGGACACAGTGACAGAAGCCTCTGGAAGGAGAGCCCCCATAGGTTGCTCTGCCAGAGACCCTTAACAATTACCAAGTGGAAACACTTCCAGCACTGCTCTGCTGGTCAGCCACCACACGGGACACATGCATTGCTGCTCCTGCTCCATGCTGTCTGTCCAGCGGGAGGGCAGCGGGTAGGGCGACGTCCCCTGTGATCTGTGCTTTGGAAAAACGTTGAGCAAGAAGCTCCAGGATGGGTGCACCCTTCACTAACCTGCCAGATCTGGTGGGGCTGTATTTCAATGGAGTTTATCACTCATTCACAGTCCTGTAGTCCGTTACTTCCTGTGTTCTCTTGCACCTCCCAGTTTGAATGGTCACTCATGCTTGGCGAAACTGTAACTGGTTAAGTCCAGCTCCTCTGACTCTGCGCTGACACCCAGGAAGCTACAGAAGAACAACTGTGCTGACTAGTTCCATCTTGGAATAGTGACCACAATCCTTAGGTGGACTTTCAGCGCTGACTGCAATCCTACTGTATTCTCCTAGTCAATTCAGTGTCCTCTTTTCAGAGATGACTTGCCTAGGCTATGCAGGGGCCCGCCAGCTGCTTTCTTGCCTGTCTTTGGGCAAACAGCAGCGAGAGACTTTGAAGTCATAAGTCAGATTATGTCACTCCCCTACTTAAAAACCTTCCAGTGGCTCCCAGCACGTGTGAGATTAAGTTCTGATTTGCTGCCTGGCTACTTCTCAGACCTAGTTTCCTACCACTCACCCCTTGACTGACTGCTTTCCAGGTATGAGCAAACTGGCTGTTTCAATGCCAATTGAAATGTCCAATGTGTTACCTCCCCAGGGCTTTTGTACTTCCTGTTCCATTTTCTTGGAATACTTTTCCCTCCAGGCATTCCCGTGCCTAGCATTTTTACTCCGTCACCTCTTTAGGCATTTGAGTCACCTCCTAAAGGAGCCCTTATTACTCTGTTCCCTTACTCTGCTTTATTTTTCTTCCTAGCCTCAGTTGATGTTCTTCCTAGTTGATATTATTTTATTAATTGATTGTTTGATTGTCTCCTGAGGGTGGTCCACCATCCCTTGGGACTAAAACAGTCCCTGACATGAATTACACCCTTAATAAATATTTTTTGAACTAATAATTTAGTTTACATATCTGCCTGGCAATCAAACAAGGGCAGGAAGAAAACCAGGTCATTAATTTCCCAGAGTGCAAAGGGAGGGCTGCCTCTTATTCCCTCCCCTTCAATTTGGTAGGCTTATTTCTGGGAGTCTGCCAAGAATGTAAATAGGAGTAGGTGAGATCACCTAGGAAGACTGTCTTATCTATGAGAAACAGAAGATTGAACCCTAGGGAACATCAACATTGTTTGAAAAGATTGTTTTTTATTGAGGTATAATTCACATAACATAAAATTTACCTTTTTAACCATTTTAAAATGTTCACTTCTGTGGCTTTTATTACATTCACAGTGATGTGCAACCATCACCAATTCCAGAACATTTCATCTCCCCCAAAAGAAACCCCATACTCATTAACAGTTACTCCCCATTCCCCTTTCCAGCCTCTGGCATATGAGCCATAAGAGTAAAGAATTTGTACCATGTCGCTGACACTAGCACCACAATAGGACTATTGTTTAATCTCATCTGCTTTCTGTCTCTATGGATTTGCCCATTCTGAACATTTCTTCTAAATGGAGTCATACAATATGTAGTGTAGCCTTTTGTGTCTAGCTTTCACTTAGCATAATATTTCCAAAGTTCATCCACATTATAGCATGTGTCAGTACTTCATTCCTTTGTATGGCTTGATTCATCAGTTAATGGCCCTCCGGGTTATTTCCTCTTTTGGTCTAGTATGAATAATGCTGCTATGAACATTTGTATACACGTTTTTGTTTTAACACCTGTTTTAGTATCTCTTAGGTTTATATATCTAGGAGTGGAATTGATGGGTCAAATGGTAACTCTATGTTTAACCACCAAACTTTTTTCCATGGTGACTGCACCATTTTACATTTCCACCAGAGTGTACGAAGGTTCCAATTTCTCTACATCCTTGTCAACACTTGTTTTCTGTTTTTGTTAGTTTGACTCTAGCCATCGTAATGGGTGTGAAGTGTATCTCATTGTGGTTTTAATTTGCAGTTCCCTAATGGGAACATCAACATTTAAGCATGGACTCCGGAAAGGTGGGTTAAGAGAGGAGACAAAGACTATGAGAAACTAGTAGGACTGCAGTCAAGTGGATCTCCTGGACTTATAGTGCCCCCAGCATTCTCTTTGGTAACCCATGTGACCATTGGCCTACAGAGATCTTCAACATCTGCCAGATCTCTTGTATCTGGTTTGACTTAAATTGCTTGATGTTCCAAGTCTGACATGACTTCTCCAAAAGCTTATAGGTAGTACTTCTGCATTTTATAATGCTTATTTATGCAGTTCATTCAGAGGCAGCATAGTGTAGAGATGAAGTCTCTTGAGTGAGACTGCCTGGGTTAAGTATTGTGGCCTTGGGCAAGTTAGTTATCATCTCTATTCCTCATTTCCTTATATGTAAAATGATGTTGGGTTGCTATGGTGACTGAATGAGATTAGTCTTTAAAGTGCTTGGAATAGTGCCTGGCACATAGTGAGGGCTTTGTATGTTTTTTCTGTAATCACGGTAATGGTGATGGTGGTGATGATGATGATTTATCTAGATAACCATATAGGACAAGGGCGAAAATAGGTTGATGCTGGATCCAAGTGTGGAATTGAGGGATTGTGTGTTTACAAAATGGGCTCTTTGATGACATGCTCTGCTTTCCATAGTCCTATTGTGGTGCTAGTGTCAGCAACACAGTATAATTGTTTACTCTTACGGTTCATATTCTATATTCCAGAAGTCATTCCACTTAGATTTATATTTTGAACACAGATTTACCTTTACTTGTTTGGGCAGGGATAGACTTGCTACAATTAAATATTTTCTTCTGTTTATACTTCAGTACAACCATATTATTTTTTAAAACTGGAAATTATGAAAGGAAAACATCATTTATAATTCCATCACTTCAAGACACCCTATCCCAGCTTTTCGTGCATATCTTTCTGTATTTTTCTTTAGATATTTTAAACATAATTACCGTAATTCTACAAATAGAATATAACATTTTTACACCTCTTTTAAAGCTTATTTTCAGCTGCTCTGTGAATCTTTCCTAATAGGTCCTAATTTTTGAAATTCTTCAACACTTAACATTCAGATCCCATAAAAGATACATTTTCAGAATTTATAGATGTGAATAGAGAAAGAACCGTCTCCTATCTAGACATTTTATATACATACAAGCTTGAAAATGTGCCAAGGACTATTTTATAGCTTTATGATAAAACATATTATTTTTCGTAGCAGGAAAAAGAATACTTAGCAGTGCCAAAAAGTGTACAGAGTCAAAATAATCAACATGTCATTTGAATTCTAAGTTTTGGCCTTTAGGGTTTTTTAAACATAGATTCTGCAAATATTTTACAGATAAGTAAACTGAGATAGAAAGATTAAGTGACATTTCTGTTTTCAGTCAATGTTAGAAATAAACACAGAAATCCAAAGCCTCTCCTTATTAGATCAGAAGATAACGTATTCATATATTTTAAGACATAAACCTGTAGAGGAGATATGAACGCTTAAGCTGTGCTGAGATTTATGGATAATGCTATCAAATAAAATGAGGCAATCATTTTTCAATTTTTAAAAGTTCTGATGTTATTTGGAATGTGTCTTTCTCTCCTTGTAAAAATGATGCTTAGGAAAGTGGAGATGTTGGAGAATAAGGCAGTCGTGGAATGGTAGGGGGCACATGTGGATTTCAGTTGTTTAGAAAGATAACACAAAGTGAGTCCATGAAGAGGGCATTAATGAAGTGACTTTGGGGGGATGGCGAGGACATATGATATAGAAAGTTGTTATAAACAACGGTCAAATGTAAGAAAAAGAATAGGAATACTTGTATAAGAATGTAAAATCTTCCCTTGGCGCAAAAAACCCCACAAAACTGTATAAGGATTGTCAGGTATTAATTCAAAGGAAGCAAATATACATTCTTTACGTATTTTTGTATTGACTTGTGATGTCTTGAAGACAGACCAGAGGTAAAGACTTTTTGGGGATCTAAAGAGAGGGAAGCTTTTTAAAATTTTTATTTGAAATTTTATTTGTTTGTGTCCTTTTTGTAAGATTTCCAGCAGACAGAGGGCAAAGGCATGGGGAACAGAAGGGCTTACGAGCAACCTTTATAAAATTTAGATTGTTAGGCAGTGTGGTGCATGGCACCCATTATTCTGACTTTTCGCTCCTGATGGGTCACTCAGTTGTGTCTATTTTTGATCCTGCTTGGCTTGACGTACTGTAAAAACATAGAATTTCATCATAGAGTTCTGTGTATTTCAGCAGCTATTCAGTAAAACGCCTCTGAAGTCTATCAGTGGACCTTGGGTTTAGAAAGGACCTTTGCATTAGGTTCTCTGGCCTGCTAAAGACATAGCCAGTTTAATAAACAAATATGAACCAAAACAGAAGAGAATAAAGCAGATTTTCAGGAGACTACTTAAGAGTTTCCTGAGCTCTGAAGTTAGGCTGACTTGAGTTTGACTCCCAGCCACTCTTTTGGGGAGATTTGTTACCTCTCAAGGTAACCATGGGGACGTCAGTCTCACCAGGGTGCTGTGAGGATTAAATGAGAAAGAAATGCAAGAAACCTAACCCTGGTGCTACAAGGAATGTATGTGGTCCTTTGCTTGCATGGATTTGAAAGTAATTGTCCAGTCTCATAAGCCATATTGTAGGATGTGGTAATATCATGGAGCAGTGGCTCTCAGACTTCAGTGTGCCAAGTCTCACCAGGGAAACTTGTGAAGTGAAGGTTCTTGTTCCATCCCCAGAGACTGAGTCAGTGATCAGGGTTGGAGCACAGGAATCTGCTTTTTTAACAAGAACTAAAGATGATTCTGATAAAAGTGGGATCACACTTTGCAGAATACACTTTGGAGGCTGTGGGTAGACATCATTTGACCCTGGAGCTTTAATAGCTTGGACGGGTGAGTTTTCATGGCTCATCTTTTAACAGTAATCACTATGGGGATCTAAGCGTTGACCACAAAATTATAATTGAGAAAAATCATTCAAGAATGGCAATGCAAGATTAGGTAAATAGATACTAATTTGTAAAAATATGTACATCACTTATTATAGGTACTTTACCAAAAATGAGCTTCATATGTGAAGTGAATAAAAATAGAAAAATGAGCTTCATGTTTAAAGTAAATAAAAATAGAAAGAGGAACTCCATTAAATAGAACGTCAACCTTTAAAGTTAGTAAACTTTGAGTGTTTTTTTACCAAATGAAATAAACTTTTCGAGAACAGGACCTAACATACAAAAAAACATTCTGTATCATCTTTCTTATAATTTAATCTGGGTGCTGTTAATGAGATTGCTCTGGTTAGTCTTAATTGTCACGATGATGTGAGGAGATGTGATATATAAGGTATTCAAACCACGGTGGGTAGATATTTAGGAATCATTGTTAAGTAAGAAGATGGAGTGAAACTGGAATGAAACGAGTCAGGCGTCCGGTCTTGGTATTTCCTGTTGTTAGTGCTAGAATGTTCTATTTTTTAATGTTCAGAATACGACATACCCAATTTTCCCTCTGATATTTATACAATATAATTTATGTATACATATGTATCCACATGCACACACACACACATACATAGAGCCATATTTGATGACTAAAAAGGAAGAGACCCCAAGGGCTCTTTAGTGTGCAATTAATATTTTGGTCAGAAAATCAGCAGATTGTTTCAGTATGGTTATGTGTTATGACATCATATTCCAGTAAAGTTATAATGAACAGAAATTTTGTTTGTCTCTGTGGCCAACCGAAATGAGTTTTATAATTGTCAGCAGGCCTTGGTGATTATGGTGGCGCCCACTCCCTCTACTGTAGTTAAAGGTCTGTTAGCATTCCAGTTGTGGACCTCTACTTTCAGAAGTCTATAATTAATTGTAAACATTTGCTCTATGGTGAAAGCTTGCCATATAAGATCTCAGTGCAGGAATAAATTTGTGATTTCAGGTTGTCTGTCTTAAAGTTTTATAGTGGAACCAGTTAAAAATATGCGTAAAAGTTCTGTGGAGGTGGGAAAACTGAATTTTGTGGACACAAAGTGAAGATAACCTGCATTTATCATATTGGTCTATCAAAATTCCTGCATTAAAGGGATCTAAAATTAAATAGGTAATAGGAAATTGTGCACTTCAGTACACCAGTTATTGTAATCAAAGAGCAAAAAAGATTGTGGTTTCTAATGCTTTTTAATCTTTGCATGTTAAAAATAGTCCTTTACAATAAGTGATTTTTTTCTTCTTTTAACTTTTTTATGTTTGCCAATTAAAAATGAGAGCATATGACATATAATAAAAACACTTTTAAAATACTTTATCTTAAAACAAATTAATAGAAAACTGTGGGCCAAGAAAATTGACCTTAAGAATTTGAAACAGTGATTTTTTTTTGTTTTTCATAGCCTGGATTTCTCCTCTACGTTTGACACTGTTGATTATGCCTTTCCCTGACATTGTGTTGTAATTTCTTTTCTGACTCTGACCCTCTTTCATCTCCTTCACTGCTGTCTATTATTTCCCCTGCCTTTTGATCATGGGCATTAATCAGCTCCTAGCCTTGGGCTCTCTTTTTTTGGTTCCTTTACACTTGCCCTTTCCAGGTGCTTATCCACTCACATGGTTTCAGTTACTGCCGCCTAAATCTGCATCTTCAGTCTCGATGTACATTTCCAGTCCCTCACCTTCAGGAAACCTTCACTGATTAGTGCTGTCTGCCTGGTGAATTCTTATATGATGGATTCTGTCCAGTTTATCTCAGGTTGGATATAGAACACTGCCACTTGGCTGTCCACTAATCATCTAATACTTACTAGGACCTCGATTAGACTGCTCTTTGCTTGGAAATAGACATTTTTTTGACCCTGGAGTGATTTTTAACTTAGTATTTTAGTGTTACAGTTATGGATCCGCCACTCCATCAAAATCAATCCCACTAGTTTTGCTAAATTGTCCAATTCAATGGTCGTATTTCTCAGTCATCCTTTTACTTGACCTGAGAGTAGCATTTGACACAGTCGCCCCCTCTCTCCTCCTAGATAGACTTTTTCCCATTTGGCTTTTAGGAAGGACACCATGCTTGCCTGGTTTTCCTCCTTTCACTCCCTCCCACTGAGTTATCACTGTCTTGTGGCTTTGAATTCCATTTCTATATATTGATGATTCACACATTTTATCTCCATGTTAGACCTCTTTGCTGGAGTCCAGACTCATAAATCTGTCCATTTGACATCTCCACTTGGGTGTCTACCAGGCTGAATAATTTAACATCTCCAAACCAGAGCTGCTGATATCTACCCCCAGTAAACTCATTTCTTTTGCAGTCTTCATCAGCTCAGTATATGGGCACTCCATTTTCCAGTTGCTGAGGTTAGAAACCTGGGGTCATCCTTGACTCCTCTCTCATATTCCATAGGTCGTCCTTGGGTAAGCCCATCATCTCTACTTTTGAAATTCATCCAGAATCCAACTACTTCTCATCTCTTCCACTGCTACAACCCTGGTTTAGGCCACTGTTACCTTTCCCCTGTAATATTGCTGTCACCTCCTAAGAGATCTCCTTGCTTTGATCATCATTCCTGTGTAGTCTGTTCTCAACATAATAGTCAGATGATCCCTCCAAAATGTCAGTCCGATCATGTCACTTTTCTGCTCACAACTTTCTATTGCCTGGCCATTTCACTAGGGAAAAGTCAGATCCTTCCAGTGATTTCTAAGGAAGGCCCTATGGAGTCTGGCCACCTCTCCTCTCATCTCTTACCTCTCCTTCCCTCACTCCCTCAATTCTAACCAGATGGGCATCTTCCGAATTACTTGACCACGCTCGGCACACTGCTGCCTCAGGGCTTTGCACTCAAGTGTTTTCTCTGCCTCAAGTGCACTGTTGCAGATATCTGTGTGGTTTCCTCCCGCACTTGTTTCAGGTCTCTACACAGCTGTCGTCTTCTCAGTGAGACCCTCCCTGGCACCCTGTCTAAAACCCAGCTCCCTGACACTTCTGAACCTTTCCTTCGTCTATTTAAATAGATATTCTACATATTTATCTTTTTGTTGTCTGTCTTCCCCAATATAATGTGTATTTTTTTCATTGTCATATTCCTGTGCCATATAAAAGGTACTCCATAAATAATTGTTGAATTAATGGATTTTAGTGCATATCCTCTTAATTTCTTCTAGGTTTATTCTTTCTTCTTACAGCCCCTTTTATCCCCTCATGTCTGCATCATTGCAGCTTTCTAGTCGTGTCTCCTTACCTTAGTCTCGTTAAACACAAACCTGCTAAAAATTTTCACCTTAAATACATTTTATTATGATACTTGGTGCTTAAGAGTTGTCTTAAACTCCCTGTTCTTCCTTACATTGAATCTGATCTCCTCATGGCTTTGGATTGGTAGCTCCATCTCTCTGCCCCTCCTGTTTTTCATCACACCTGTCTTCTGCTGAAGCCACCGTAATCTGCATGTTGTCACCCAAATGGACTTGCTCATCTCCAGTGCGGTGGCTTCCCATCCAGCAGTACCAGGCCACCGGGCTCACTTCTGTCAAAATCTGACTGAAAACTTCCCTCCAGAAAGCCTTCTATGATATAATCAATTTTTACTATATTAATTTGTGTTTAATGTTGTTTTCTATAGTATGTTTTTCATGAAGATCAATATATACTCTTTATTCTCTATAGATATATTCACATATTTTATCTTTTATAGGTAAATTCATGAGGTTAAAACGTTACTGGGGTTAATTAGAGGGTATGGTACATTATATGGTTGATATCATTTTAAAGCAAACAAATCTTAATGATTATAGAGCGATTTTATTGGAATAACATTAATATTTTCATTTTCTTATTTTAGGTATCATTGCCCAATGCCCAAGATCTTTTATGTTCAGCTGACTGTAGGAAATAATGAATTTTTTGGAGAAGGAAAGACTCGGCAGGCTGCTAGACACAACGCTGCAATGAAAGCCCTTCAAGCATTGCAGAATGAACCTATTCCAGAAAAATCACCTCAGGTGCGGGCCTGCGTCGACAGTCTCTTTCTTGCAGTTCCCCAGTGAGGTTATTGAGAAGGCAAATAAATGCATTTTTCCAAATAAAAGAAATAATCTCTTCCGATAGGAGAGAATACTAAAGTGGTGATCTGCTGTGACTTGCTTCTCGGATGACCTGTCTACTGGGCTAGACCCCTATGTTCCTGCTGGGATGGCCTTACCTTTGAGAACTTTGGTTCAACTACAGAGTTCGCTTCCCAGGCAGCACGCAATTTGGGGATGTGAACAAGGATGAGAAATAACTTTCACTTACCTTGCATTTAAGGCGACCTTTATTGAGCATAGATAACGTCGTATTAATCTAGAATCAAGGAATTTAAAGGGCAGGAGATCTTTATGGATTTTTCAGTCCTACTTTATTTTACCAATGAGGATGTTGAGTCTAATCTTGGGGAGTTTCACCCATTCTCGTGGCTCTAGCTGCTTTCTTGATGGGCTCCAGCTCAGGCACGTCTTCTAAGTCACCTTCCTATGAGTTCTCCATGTAGTTATTTCAGACTGTACAGTTCAACCTCTGCACTTCCCCCTTCCTCAAACCCATTATTCATCCCTCTTTGAGATTTATCATAGTTAATGGCAGAGTTAGGTATTTTTCTCCTTGTAAATTTTCATTATGACTCTTATCTGCTTGCTTATCTGTTTTCCCACTAAGTCATAAGCTTCTTGGCAGCAGGAATACTGTCTCTTGATCTCTTTATCTCTAACACTTACACTGTGTTCAGCGTATATGAGGCCCTCCAGAAGTGTGTGTTAAATAAGTGGATAAGTAAATTAGTACCAGAGCCAGGCACAGAGCTCCAAAATCCTGGTTTGCATCCTGTACTCTTTCTACAACTTAGTCTTCGTAGAAGATTAAAGATCATATTAGAACATCAGTGGCGACATTATGGGGGCGGTGGAGGCGGGGGCGCCTGGAGATCTTTAAAGAGAACTGGGTTGGGGGATGTAGGATAAACTCAAATTAGTGTACAGTTGAGTAAAAAATTGCCACACTCAGCATTTATCCTTTTACTTTAAGGGAAAAAACTGAAAACCAAATGACAAAAAGCCTCACCGCCAAGCCCTGAACTACTGTGGTTACATGGGAATCCACAAGATCCAGGCTCTGGTTTCCTGTTTCTTTACTGTATTTTAGATCGGCCTGCTTGGTTGTAGAATATGTGTAAAGTTTGTTACCGAGTGAAGATTCAACATCATCTTCTTTTTTGTGATTTAGAATGGCGAATCAGGAAAAGAGATGGATGATGACAAAGATGCAAATAAATCTGAGATCAGCTTAGTGTTTGAAATTGCTCTGAAGCGAAATATGCCCGTCAGTTTTGAGGTACGTGCTCAATAGAGATCTCGCAGTTTTCCCACCTCACCGCTCCTCATTATTTTAAATAAACAAACAAGTAAACACAGTTGAACAGCATACTAGTATCCTGAAGGAGTTAATGTGCTTCCTCATATCCAGACTCTCTGTCGTGAAATGTTATAGGCCCTGGGGAAAATAGTACTTATTATGATTTCATGGATTCCTGCTGGTTTCTTTGCCTTTTCTGTGTTAAGCCATTTATATATATATATGTGCTATTTTAATTTTCATCATAAAATTTATTTTCTGAGTGTAGGATAATTTGTAGTACTCTATAAGGTTTTGGTGTTTTTAGTAGGATCAAACTGAAAATATTCAAGTTAATATTTAATGACACAAAGACTAATGTTCAATTTCTTCAAATTTGTGGAGACCAAAATATGTTTAAATTTAACCTTTACTAGTAAGTCGCTAAGAAGTAATTAAGCAGCTCACAAATTATTTGTAAAGTGATGTGAAATTTAAAAGAGAAAATAATTTTAAATTATTATAATACCTCCTTTATTAAGAGGTCACTAATTTTGCGACTCAGATATCTAGAAAATAGGCAAAACCCAGGAAATAAGCTGAAACAGTCATGTAGCATCTCCTTCAAATTGTGTGACTTTCACCTACTAGAAAGCTCGTACGTTTCACTCGCTGTCAGCATCAGCCGACCTCGACTGCAAACCTGTTTGCTTTCTTCTTAGACAATTCTAACAAGTTGAGTTATCTGATTTCTCAGCCCACAGCAGATTCAAAGCAGCAAAATGAGGAAGGCAGGGAGAAAATGCACTTGAGGGCCTTTTGGTTCCAGCAAAAAATAATCTGGAAAACAGGGAAAACTTATCAAAAGTAATTGCATACCCTCAAAAATTATTGAAACCTGGAGCCTTTTAAAGGCTACAACAAAATTGGAAGTTTTGTAAGTCTTAGAAGCATCAGTATGATTACAGAATAGAATATTCGATGTTCATGATGGTGATACAATGTCAGCAATAAAGGGTTAAATATTTAGTATTCTCTAAGTCAGCGAAGTATATACTTTTTAAAAATTTTTAACTGAGGAGGATGTCCATCAGAGTGCTGAAACGAAACAGTTTTCATGTTGCAACTAGTAAAGTTAAATTACTTGAAAAGTATGCTTATCATAAATTCCTTATCCCCAGTAGTGGTGGATTATCGAGATACTGTGTTGTTTTTCTTTTCTTTTCCTAGTTGGTACCCAATATTAGAAGATAAAATTTTCATGTAATGTTAAATGGTCAACTGTGTAACTAAGCAGGGTCTCTTTTATAGGTCAGAGTTTTGGAGGAGACTGAAAGTTTGAGCACTCAGGGTTTGGAAGACATCTTTCCTCCAAAAGCTGGCATGGTTTAGAAGAGCACATTAGTACAGGCTTTAGGAACTTTCATAGCTGACAGATTCGTAATCCATTACTCTAGAAGGCTAGGTATTTTTATGGCATATCTACTTACCTTTTTAAGATCATGTCACAGAGAGTAAACATTCCTTTCTGTGTAACAACCTTTGAGGCCTCTGTCAAAATGGGTTGTTTCTCTCCCATCAGCTGGTTTTCAGAGCCTTCCTCACACGGGATGCTTAATGGCCTGTATAACTCCAGTGAGACAAGGTCCTTGTACTCTGGTAACTTACTCCTGCAGAGCAGGAAATTAGCTATGCACACAGTTGTATACAAATTATCATTCTGGATGGCCTGTGTATCTAATCTAGTATGATATGGTTTATATTCTTAATTTTCTGTTCCATAAGAAGTAGGGTGACCTTAATTAGAATTGCCTGTTTTAAGCTCGTAAAACACAATTTTGACTATGAATTGGATATATTTATTTAGATTTCTGTTCTTTCAACTTCAGTTCATTAAGCATCATATGTATCATAAATGAATAGTCCCCATATAATACCTTCATAATAGTTTTATTAAAGAAATCTATAGTTTTGGCATAATTCTTAATAATTAAAATTCTGATTATAGTATGAACATTAAGAAAGATTCATGCTAGAAGAATGCATCGTTAAGTGCCTATATGAAACATTTTACTTATATTTAATAGGTTATTAAAGAAAGTGGGCCACCACATATGAAAAGCTTTGTTACTCGGGTGTCGGTGGGAGAGTTCTCTGCAGAAGGAGAGGGAAATAGCAAAAAGCTCTCCAAGAAGCGTGCTGCCACCACCGTCTTACAGGAGCTGAAGAAACTTCCACCCCTTCCTGTGGTTGAAAAGCCAAAACTATTTTTTAAAAAACGCCCTAAAACAATAGTCAAGGTAAGTGTATGCTTGTGAGCGTTAGTCAGTTTTACTGTATAAATATTATAGTTACTCTAGATAAAAGTTTTTCCATAGGGCACTACCTAAACTTATGGATTATACACAGTCCCAGAATCAGGATCGGACATGTGACTATAAATTAATAACGATTCTGTTTTGCTTTTTAGACATTTGTATACCTACATTTGTTCATCACATACCTCCCATATTTATGGTTTTTTATGGCTTAAAAAATGCTTTCCCGTTCGTGATCACCTTTAGTATCATTCTCATCATGACTGTGTAAGGTAGATGGCATTACTCCTCATTTTACAAGTAAGGTTTTACAAAGCATCTTCAAAGAATTTGCTCATTTTTATTCACCTATCATACAGAGCCACCTGAACTCTGATCTCTAATCCAGTGATCTTTCTGTACACCACACTGCTATGTGGTGACTTCTTAGGATACCGTGAAATGCTGATAGGGTTCAGAGTGTAATCGTGAGTGATACTAACACTGGTGACGACAGCAGCAGCTAGTGCATGTGAAGCCCTCTGTGCCAGACTGTCCCAGCGCTTTGCGTGCTTTGTCCCATTTAATCCTCACAGCAGCCCTGTGAGTGAACAGTATAGTTTAGTTTCCATTCTTTCAGGTGTGTGTACCTCACCAAAGAAGAATACAGAGCACACAGCTTTTCAAGATACAGTGACTCTTTCTTTTACTGGATCAGATTTTATTTACATTAACAAACAAACAAAAAGGCACAGGTGAGAGGACTGAGATGAATCAGCACTCAGTACAGGACAGTGCCCATGAGTGCTCAGTATGTGTGACATGAATGGAGCTAGAGTTCTGTTTCCAGAGAAAGCCTGGAATTGCCAGCATGTCACTTGCCAGCTCAGCCTCACATATTTAGCAGACTCCTTTTGATTAAGCTCTAAAACCAAGGATTACAGGAATGACGTACATTTTATTGATGAATTTCTTTTGTTTAGATTGTGCAGTGGCATAATTGAAGTATTTCTATAGGTTGTATACCTTGTACCTTTGGTTTATTTAAAAATATGTGCACACAGGGGCCGGCCCGGTAGTGCAGCAGTTAAGTTCGCACATTCCACTTCGGCGGCCCGGGGTTCACCAGTTCGGATCCTGGGTGTGGACATGGCAACGCTTGGCAGGCCATGCTGTGGTAGGGCGTCCCACATGTAAAGGAGAGGAAGATGGTCACGGATGTTAGCTCAGGGCCAGTCTTCCTCAGCACAAACAGGAGGATTGGCAGCAGTTAGCTCAGGGCTAATCTTCCTCAAAAAAAAAAAATACATGCACACACATTTATATTAATAAATAACTACATAAGTAACTTGTTCTTTTTAATGAATACTGTCACTACTTCACTGAGAAGATGTAGGTTATACATTCCTTGAAATAGCATTCTACATTATATGTAAGGTAGACTAAAAATAAATGGCAAATAGGTCCACTCGTTGTGGGTCACAGCGGTTCCTGGACGACTGCCTTTCGCTCATATGCTCTGACCACACGGTCAGGGGATGGGATGTGCTATTAGGAACACAAACTTTGCAGTCAATTTTGAGTGTGAATCCCTGTGACCTGAGCAAGTTACCTAACATTTTAATCTTACTTTTCTTCATTTATAAAGTAGGAAGAATAATTGAATTTGCTTCATAGTATTATTATAAGTATTAACTGAAATAGTACTCAAAATGCATTAGTAATTATTATTAAATATTTATTAGCTACAAATAATAAGTACTTAGTAAATTTTAACTGTTGTTATTTTGTACCTAATTCTGTCCACGTTTTATATGTACATGAATATATCCGTGGTCTATTTCCTTAAATCTTTTTATATATAAAATCTATACCTTCTCCTTGTTGAAAGAACAGTGCTCTACATCAGAATGGCAGCACAAAACTGGCACAATAACTCCCATCTAATCTATTAAATTAAATCTGATCTTAATAAATAAGGAATAATAAGCCATCAGACTAGGAAAGATCTATAGATTTTTATAGTAGGATATAAATAGGACTCTTGTGACTTTTAACTATAGACATTAAGAGCAAGATTATTGTTTAAATGTTGTTCCCCAGAGCAAGAAGAAACATACTGAGTTCTCAGAATTACTTGCTACTACTTCTAGTATATAAGCATATTATTCTAGAACTTTCTTCCTACCCACCATTCAGATCTCATCTTGAACTTGACTTCTTCAGGGAAGCCTTCTCTGGTCCTCCCCAACTCCCAGATTAGGTTAGCCCCTGCATTTTTCCTCACATACATCACATTTGGAATTACTTGTACTACGTCTGTCTTATGTTAAAATAAAGCCTATAGATATCCTCTGAAATGTAAGATTATTTTGAGAAAGCAGCATGCATACAATGAGTTGGAATCTAGATAATTTTAAGCACGATCATACCTTATAGTGGGCCAATAAATGGATCAGTTTGGAATAGTGTCTTGTTTTTCAGCATTTTCATCACTTCCTTTTATGTCTTATATATCTAGGGTCTTCTGTTTCTTACACACAATAGAAGGAGAGAAAATATTTGTTGATGATTTGCCTTGATTTTATTTAAAATAATAAAACTATCACATTGTCTCATTTGATCCTCTTAATCACTCTGTGATGTAGCTACTATCCCCATTTTACAGATGAGGTCCTTGGTGTTTAAGAAATTTGCCCAGGATCGTGTAGCAGAGTCAGATTTCAGGTCCTCTCGTGTCTGACTCCAGTGCCCATCTGAAACTGGTTAGTTGTGAACTCCTTTTGGATTTTAAGATTTAAAGAAGGCTTTCCGATGCTGGAGGTAAAATTTTCTGGACACAGCTGTTACAAGACTGTCCTCCCTGGTTTGTGGAATGATAACCTAAGACTTGATATCCAAAGAAGAACTTAATTGTCAAGGGTGCCAGCAGTTAATTTCAATCAAGGGAAGAAACCAGCCATTCTGAATGTTCTCAGAACTCCATTATTATCTAATTGGATTTGTGCATCTGGTTCTGTCATTGGAATTCATGTCAGCAACAATGTCTTTGGAACTGACAGACATTCTTATAAAAGAGCCAAATTAAACAGGAATAAAGACAGCATACCGTTGGAAATACTTATTTATTTGAACGTCTTCATGAGCCAGGCGTACTACTTCTGGTGCTAGACTCAAAAGCTTCCCTTTACCATTTCATTGGTATCTCAATCTTAGACTTAAAAGTTATTGTCTGTATTTGTCTTTTCTCATCAGTCCTTCTTTACTTCCTTTATAATTTATTTAGTTTTCATTTTTGGTATATAAGTAGAAGTGAAACCAGTATTTTGTCAAAAGCTAAAATTGTCCTCTTCTCTCTCCTCTCCCTCCACTAACTTTCGCAGTGTTGAAGTTCTCCATCCTTTTCCTCTCTTACGCTTGCCCTCGGCTGCTCTTCAGACTTCTGGGGCTTCAGTTCCGTCTTTATATGGATGATTCCCAAATACTCTACCGTGCTCTCTGCTGCCTATAAGACATCTTCACTTAATATTTCATAGGTACCTCAAATTCTGTGTCCAAAACTCATCACGTTCCCTTCGAAACCTCTTTCTCCTCCAGCATACCTTACCACAGTGACTGGCACCGCCATTCGCCTGCTGAAATAGAAGCCTAGGAGTCGTTTTTAGTTTATCTCTTACAGACCCTTGTATCCAATCAATCATTAAGTCCTACTGATTCTATCACTTAACTATTTCTTAAGTTGGTCCATTTCTTTCCATTCCTTTGCCACCCTTTTGGTCCAACTCACAAGTGTTTCTTGCCTGAGCTTACTACAGTAGGTTTTTCATTGGCCTTCTACAAGTACTCTTGACATCAAATGATCTTTTTAAAAGTATTATCTTTTAGAGACACCGATCGGATCATGTCATGCCTCTGCTTAAAATCTTTTAGTAATTTCCCATTGCTCTTTGGATAAAGTCCAAAATCCTAAACATAATTTAAAAGGCCCTGCAGGATCTGACCTGGAGGCTGTCCCTGCAGCACCGAAGTGGACACGGTTGAGACTCAACAGTTCTCACAAAGAGCTGAGATGATAGAGTGGCTCTGACAGTTTAGTGTAAGT
Organism: Equus asinus; assembly: GCF_041296235.1. Lineage (NCBI taxonomy): Eukaryota > Metazoa > Chordata > Mammalia > Perissodactyla > Equidae > Equus > Equus asinus. The sequence continues at coordinate 12,876,448 of NC_091801.1, forward strand.
ATATAGTCTGTAACATAGTGACATAGTGTAACATAGTGTCTCTAATACTTGTTTTAGAAGAGATTTTCACAGGTGGAAATAAAGTTCTGATTATATGATACATGCAGACCTTCATTTCTAAGAATAATATATGAAGAAAGTTAGTTTGCATGCAGAAAGAATATTTGATTTGCAAAGGTTTTTTGTTTTCAAACCTTTCAGAAGGCGCTAAGAAAAAGCTGTATATAAACTTTTTTTAAAAGATAAACTTTATCATAAACGTTACCCAATATAAAGTTAAAAATAAAGAGAGTGACTTCTAAAATGTTTATATAGAACTCGTATGTAAGTTAAAAAGCATACTAAGCAAGAGTAAGCAAGACGCAGCACCCAACTTGAACATAGAACATTTCTAGTAAGGTAGAAGCTATCCGTGTGCCCCTCTTCTGCCACATCCTGATAGCACCTCCCATAGGTAACCATCGTCCCTAGTTTTGTGTTTAACATTTCTTTACCTTACAGTTGTACTACATGTTTTTCTGAAAAGTGGTATTTGGTTAGTTTTTAAAACAGCTTTATTGAGGTATAATTGACATGTGGTGAATTGTACATATTTAAAATGTGCTGTTTGATATGTTTTGATATATGTCTACACTTATGAAACCATGACCACAACCAAGATAATGAACCTATCCACTGCTCCCGAAGTTTCCTCGTGCCTCTTTCTAGTCCCCCCACCCTCACTTCCCAAGTAACCGCTTGTTTTTCGGCTGGCTTCTTTCACTCAGCGTAATCATTTTGAGATTCATCCATGTTGTTTCATGTATCAATTGTTGGTTCTATTTTATTGCTTAGTAGTATTCTGTTGTATAGATAAACTATCATTTGTTTATCCATTCTCCCTTTAGTGGATATTTGGGATGTTTCTAGTTTTGGCTTTTACAAATAAAGCTGCTATGAACATTTATATATAAGTCTTATGGGCATATGCTTTCATTTCTCTTGAGTAAATACTTAGGAGTGGAATGGCTTGGTCATTTAGTAGGTATGTATTCAACATTTTAAGAAACCCTCAATTGTTTTTCAAAGTAATTGTTCCATCTTACATTCTCATCAGTCGTGTGTGAGAATTCTAGTTGCCGCACATCGTTCCGAGCACGTAGTGTAGTCTTAAATTTCCATTGTTCAAATACGTGTGGATTGATATCTCACTGTGGTTTCAATTCGCATTTCTCCAGTGGCTAATGATATTGAGCAATTTTTTTAAATTCTTTTTTTTTTCTGTTTTTTCTCCCCAAATCTCCCCAGTACATAGTTGTATATTTTAGTTATGGGTCCTTCTAGTTGTGACATGTGGGACGCCACCTCAAGGTGGCCTGATGAACGGTGCCACGTCCTCACCAAGGATCTGAACTGGTGAAACGCTGGGCCGCCGAAGTGGAGCGTGCGACCTTAACCACTCAGCCACGGGGCGGCCCCTGAGCAGTTTTGTGTGTTTAGTGCTACATGAAACTCAGTGAAGTGTTGTTCAAACCTTTTTCCCACCTAAAATATTCTAAGCAATAATTCAAATAATAATAAATTATAATAAATTTTAAATAATAACAAATTTATTATTGGATTTTGAAAGGTCTTTATACATTCTGGATACAAGTTCTTTATCAGATGTGTGGTTTATAAATATTTTCTCCAAGCCTGTGACTTATCCTTTTCAAAGAATAGACGTTATTAATTTTGAAGAAGTCTAATTTATTAGGAGGAGGAGGAGCAGTGTTTTTATGAAATGTGATTCTGGTGTGGTATCTGAGAAATTGTCACCTAACCAAGGCGCAAAAATTTCCCTTACATTTTCTTCTGGAAGTTTTATAGTTTTAGATATTACCAGTTAAGTCTGTGAGCCATTTTGCATTAGTTTTTGTAACTGTATGGGCTGAAGGGGTTTTTTGCATACGTATATCCAGTTGTTCCAGTACCATTAGTTGAGAAGGCTAGCCTTTCTCCGCTGAAGTACTTTTGCACCTTTGTCGAAAATCAGTTGACCATGATTTGTTATGTGTGGATCTGTTTCTAGACACGGTTCTGTTTCATCGATCTCTTTGTCTCTCGTTTTGCCAATGCTGCACATACTGTGTTGATTACCATAGCTTTATAATAAATTCTGAAATCAGGCAGTCTGTGTCCTCCAACTTTGTTCTTTTTTCAAAGTTGTTTTGGTTATTTGTCCTTTGCATTTCCATGTGAATTTTAGTATTGCCTTATTAATTATTACCCAAAAAAGCCTGCTGGGATTTTGATTGAGATTGTAATGAGTTGATAGATCAGTTTGAGGAGAATTGACATTTTAAGAATATTGAGTCTTCTGATCCATGAACATATATCTGCCCATTTATTGAGACCTTATTTAATTTCAGCAGAGTTTTGTGGTTTTAGTGGGCTTTGCATAAATTATTTCACACTATATGTATTCTTCTGTGCTTGCTTGTCCCACTTAACTTTTTTTTCCCTGAAAGTCATTCATCTTGATGCATGTAGCAATACTTAATTCATCTTCACTGTTATATGCCATTCCATTGTATGAACATGCCATAATTTATATTCTTTTATTGATGAATGTTTAGGTTGTTTCCATTTTTTTGCTATTTAAAATAGCAAAAACACCTGTGGATATCCCTGTACACATAAGGTAGCATATATCAGTAACAGTTTTCTAGGGTATATACAGGCCTACAAAAAGGCTACTGGGGAGTGGATGTACCATCTTTGGCTTTACTAGACATAGCCAAGTGGTTTTCTAATTTATGTTACTATCAGCACCATTAAGTTTTTGTTACTCCCCATCTTCACCAACTGGGTCTGTCGGACTTCTCAATTTTTGCTAAATTGATGGGTGTGAAATAGTATCTCATTGTGGTTTTAATATGCATCTTCTGAGTCTAATGAGATTGATTATCTTTTCCTGGTTTTTTCTTCTGTTAAATATCTGTTCATATCTTTTGCCCATTTTTTAGATTGTCTTTTAATACTTTTTAGGAGTTTTAAAATGTATATTTTGGATGCCAGATGTATCTTTTTTTAGTTATATGTATTGCAAATATCTCTTCCCAGTTCGTGACTTGCTTCTCATGTTCTTTTTGGTGTTTTTGATGAATAGAAGTTATGAAGCAACTCGACTGTACGGAAAAGTTTAAGAGCATAGTTGACTCAACTTATCACTAATACCTCTGAGCCCTACATCCTATAGAAACCTTAGTTTCAGATCCATTTTATGATTTTCTATTATAAATCTTCATAAATGACTCTCATTTTCTTCTTTAGTCACAGTTTTGGGGTCCAGGGGAGGAGGAGAGAACCACTGTTTCTTCAAGGATCCAATAACAAGTTTTCCAAGCATGGTTTGAAATTTTTTCTTAAATTATTTTTTAGGCTGGACCAGAATATGGTCAAGGAATGAACCCCATTAGCCGCCTGGCTCAGATTCAACAGGCCAAAAAGGAGAAGGAGCCGGATTACGTTTTGCTTTCAGAAAGGGGAATGCCTCGGCGTCGGGAATTTGTGATGCAGGTATTTCTAACTTTTATGTTCGAAGAGTTTTTTTGAAATTGAAAAAATTTGGAAATCCTCAGGTTGGAATAGAGATACGGGGGGGAAGACAAACTAGGAGTTAATAGCAGAAAGTGAAGCTGTTTATACTCAAAGTCTTTGTGCCCTCCAGGCCCACCTACCAACTCGGCTGAAACATTTGAGTGTCAAGGACATGTTAGAACAGATAGGATGAGTCTCTGAAAGGACGGCGAGTTCACACAGGTTATTTGCCGCGGAGTTTATCTTTTAGAATGCCTATTTCTAATTTATTGTGTTACGGTTTGCAGTCGGAGGTTATTAACTACTGGGAATAGGAGACAGATGGCGTTAGAAACAAAATTTAGAAGGATGGGTGTTGTAGATGGAACCGGGCCAAGAGCATGAGCTTTTGGGTTATCAGGAAAATTAGGGAAACAGAGTAGCTGGCTGCCTAACTGTGGCGAGGACTCAGAGATTTAACTGCTGCCTTGTGCAGCCAAGAAAACTGAAGAATGGTTGCTAATGTGTTGGCTGATGGGTGGGACCCAGGAATGAGGTAGAATGCCTCAAGTCCTCTCCTGTTTAAATCTTACCTATCCATCTTCATTTGCCACTCAGGCCCCAGTATTGAAGAAACCTCTAATTTTTATTATGAAAATTTCAAACATATCCAAAGGTGGACATACTTAATAGTTCACTATAAAAAGAATAGTATAATGGAATGGTATAATGGCATATTGGGAAATATGCCCATCGTCCAAACACAGACAATTAAGATTTTTGCCACACTTGTTTCCGCTATCAGTTTTTCTTTTCTCCCTCCCTCCTTTCCTTCCTTTCCCCCTCCCTTCCTTCTTTTCCTGAAATATTTCAAAGCTAATTTCTAACCAAATGTCATTTCAGCCTACATACTTAGTACGTATCTCTAAAAAATATGCAAGTTTTCCTTGTATTTTCTTACATTAGGCATGATTCATTGGAGTCCTCTAATACCCAGTCTGTATTTAAATCCTCCTTGTTGTTGCAAAACTGTTTTTTGTTGTAATTGAGTTATCAAATAAACTTTTCCAGTCAAACTTATGGATCTCACCTTTAATATAATACAATGAAAAGCAACAGATATTTATTAAGTGCTGACGTTGTGGCGGACATTTTGGCACTCAAACATAGTATCTCATATTGATTAACTTTTCACGCATATCTCAATTTTACCTTTCTTCCTAATTTATAGTCTCCATGTTTCTTCGTCTCACCTCACAGTACCCCATCCAGTGGTATGGATATAGTAGGACCTCAGTAAACCTTTGATGTATGTTCGCTGCTTTCCTCCCTGATTGAGAGCTGTCTGTTTGGCTTTTGTTGGAAATGTGAACTTAGGATATAGTCACAGATACACCATGATTAGGAGCCTACATATCCAAAGAGGGGGCTATTCTTCTGCGGTTAGTGAACACGTTATTGTCTAGATGTCCTTAGGACACAGAACAATGTTGTTCTAGTATTCTCACTTTGATAAAATATGTGCATCATTTTTCTTTTTACTTTCTTAGCTTTGAAGAATTCTAGAAAGTATTCTTTGAACTCCAAAGCTTGAAGGGAGAAAAGTCACCTAAATTCTAGACCTGTATTAAGAATAAAAACTGGCTTTCATTTTATTAAACAATTCCTTTTCTATGCAGTATATTGAGTACCCCTTTTGAAAGAGGAATTTAGAATATCTTAAGCGAGCTTCTATTTTATGGGTATTCATAAACATTCTTGTCAAACAGGAACATTTGGCTGTGCTTTTAAATGTTTTCACACTGAATTCATATTGTTTTCTCTCCCTTCTGGAAGCCCCAGTGGATTCATTATAGTGTTGCAGCAACTTTATCAAAGTAAAGGCTTTTGTATAAACTACTTAAGCAATGTTATCATTTGTTATAATTGAATGTGGAAGTAAAATATCCAGGGATGATATACTCCTATTTATCTATCACCAAAAAAAAAAAAGTAAGTTTATATGTTATAAAGGGATGTATTACTTGTGTTGGTTACTAGATACAAGGAAGTCTCTGATGGAGGTATTTGGGTGTTTAGTTCCAGAGCAAATTTCTTTATTTTTTGGAGAGGGATATTTTAATTTTTGAAAGAGAAAATAATGATAACTAAACTAAGTTGTATATCAGCACATTCTATTACTATGTATCATATGATGTTAGTTTTTCTACACATTAAGATCTCCAGGTTTTTAAAAACTACATCAAGCAAATTTCATCAATTTTATTTGTGACCCAGTGAAAGATAATGAATTAAGTTTTTGGTAAATGCTATTTTAGAACTTTTTTGTTAGTTTTTTGAAGACTTGATTCATTTAAATGATTTGTTTAAAGACAAAAATCTGGAAGTCTTAAATTTATTGCATAGCAAAATAATTGAGCTTCTTTGCAGACAAATTAACATTTTAATGTAAAAATCTTATTTATAATAGTTATAAAGTTTGTGAGCTTTCTAGGAAGATGACTCACGAAGTTTACTTAACATACTTACTTGACTTTTATAATGAAGTGATTTTTTTTGAGTGACCGTTGTGTTGGTTAGCAGGGAATCAAAATCCTTCAGCACAGCGGTTGTTTTCAGTACTAACAAATAACTCTGGGATAACCACTCACAAACTGTTCAACCATGCAACTATAAAAACTTACTTGAGGCAAAGGGTGGGTGAATGGGAAAAATGAATCTGGAAGCATCTGTTCTAAAAGTAAGTCTTGAAGGTATCAGAATAGGTCAGATGGAAACCTGGCAGACCCAGATCCAAGGTGAATGCTGAGATGGGAACAGCGTTACCCTAGAGCAGGAGCCTGGAGCCCAGGGCCATCAGGACTGGGTAGATAAATGAGATTTAGGGATGCAGCAACGTAACAATTGAATGAGAACGAGTGAGGTGTACATAGTGTGTAAAACAGATGAAATGTTTTCTGCTGCTCCGTGATCTTTTGCTTCCGTTTACTTTGGCAAGTCTTTTGACCCTTAGAGCTGTCGAGGAAGCTTCTGACGTCGCTGGCCTAATCTTTTAGCTAGCAGGCATTCCAGCAACAACACAAGTGTTGGTGAAGCTGGGGAACAACCCAAGCCCTGGAAAAAATAACAAGTAGCAGAGGCTGGCTCTAGCCGGGGACTCAAGTTTGTTGTCCACAGGGCCTGTTGTGTTCAAATCAGGTCCAGGCAACACAGATATGGGAGGTGGTGTGTGTTCACTCAGTTCCAAGGATCTGCCGTGAACAGTACGAGATCAGTGCTTCTGCGTGAGGTCTGTGGACTACTGCTGATTTGTCATAATGTGGTGGTTTCTGATTTCAGAAGAAAAAGCAATGAATTGTTTCAAAAACATTGTTCAGATGTGAGCTATAAGATTTCTGATAATTGTTACAGAAATTCTACAATGAATACATTTTCAATGTTTCATATACTACAAGAACTATGTCATTTAGCTCATCTTGATTGACTAAGATTCTGTTAAAAGAGTCCAGTTTCTTTGTCTTGTAATTTGCACATTGTTTATATTTGTTGTTTTTGTTATTTTTTTTTTTACTGCTGTGTTGTATATCCCTAGTTCCTTAAAAGTAGTTCATTCACTGAAGCTTAAAAGTAGTGATGGCAATAGTAACACAAATAAAACTCTAAATATCGGTGTAAGAATAAATGGCAAACAGTATACAGGTGTGAATATAGATGGGCATGTATATGTTCTGCGACAAGTGAGATAGCCAATGTTACGATTTCTCACAAGAGCCAAAAAGCAAAATATGGGTAGAAGTATCATACTTTGTATCAGAAAACTGGATTTAGTTCTACCGTGTACCCATTCGTTGCTGGTGCCCAGTATATTGTCATTGTGAAATTTTATTAAAGTGGCATTAAGCTATTGAAGCTTTCTAAAATTTTTTTTAAACAAAGCACAGTGACATCTGGTAAAACAGTCCAAGTTTTCAGAGACAGATTGCCTGTTCAGCTCTCTTGCTCATTTTTTACTTGATTTTTAAAGAGTTGATTTATAAGAATCCACTATATATTCTGGAATGTGAGCTTTTTGAAGTTACGTGGCATTTCAAATATCTTCTCTTATGTTGTGTCTTTCCTTTTTTAAGATGCTTTTGGAGGAACAGAAGTAATACATTTTAATGCAGTCAAATTTTCCTGTCTTTTCCCTTATGTTAATTTTATAATAAGTCTAGACATCCAGAAGAACATGGTCCCCACCTTGTTCTTCCTCAGAATGATCTTGGCTGTTCTTAGCACTTTGCATTTCCATGTGAATTTTGGGATCAGCTTTTCAAATATTGTAAAAATATGTGTGGGATTTTGATGGAAAGTCATTGAGTTTATAGGTCAATTTGAAGAGAACTGATATTATAATATTGAGTCTTCTATATGTGAGTATGGCATAATTCTATTTATTAGGTTTATCTTAATTTTTCTCAATAATTGCTTATTGTTTTCTGTGTAAAGGTCTTAAACATCATAGGTATTTGATTTTCATTTAATGTAAATAGTATCTTTTAATGTTTTTCATTTTCTACTTGATTGTCGATGTGACATACAAATGCAGTTAGCTTTTGTGTATGACCTTTTATATAGAGAACTTACTAATTGTCATAAAGTCTTATAGTTTATAGATTTTCTTGGATTTCCTATATAAGTATCATATCTGCAAATAACAGGTTTATTTTTACCCTTCTAATTCTGATACCTTTTCTTTTTCTTGCCTTATTGTTCTGTCCAGGATTTGTAGTAAGATGTTAAATACTAGTAAAAATAGAGGTCATCCTTGTCTTGTTTCTAGTTTCAAAATTTCAACATTAAGTATAATATTTGCTGAGGTTTTTTGTAAAATACCCTTTATCATATTAAGGAAGTCTTCTTCTTTCCCTAGTTTGCTAAAATTTTTTATTATGAATGGATGTGGAGTTTTATCAAATGCTTTTGCTCCATTTATTAGGATGACCATAGGGTTTGTCTCCTCAGCCTATTAATATAGCAACTTCTATTGATTGATTTTGTCTGAGTTTCAAATGTTAGACCAACCTTGCATTTCTGGAATAAACCTAACTTCATGAATTTTCTTTTTATATATTGCTTTGTTCAGTTTACTGTTATGTGGTTTAAACTTTAGCATTTATGTTCATGAGTGAAACTGGTCTGTAAATTTCCTTTCTTGCACTGTTCTTGTTGGATTTTGGAATCAAAGTGATGCTTCACTCACTGAATAAGTGGAGACATTCTTCTTTTTCTATTCTTGGATGAAATTTTGAAAGTTAGCATTATTTTTCTGTAAATATTGAGTAGAACTTACTGGAGAAGCTCTCAGGAGTTTTCTTTGTGTAAAAGTTTTTAATTATAGTTTTAATTTCTTTAGTAGTTTTAGGCCTATACAGTTATGGGTTTATTCCGTGCCAGTTTTGGTAATTTGTATTGTCTAGAAGTTTTTCCATTTTATCCAAATATTCAAAAAATTTTAGTTAAAATACTCTATATCCCTTATTATTTTGTAATGCTACAGAAGCTATTAGTAATCTCCTGTTTTCATTTTATTTGTGTCTTCTCTTATTTTTTCACAATCAGTCTTAGCATTTTATTCGTCTCTTCAGGGAACCAACTTTTGGCTTTTTGAACTTCTCTCTTGTAATTTGTTTGCTATTTCCTTAATTTCTGCTCTTGTCTTTACTGTTCTGTTTTCTTTGGATTTATTTTGCTGTTAATAAATTCTTGAGATGGATTTTTAGCTCATTACTTTTCTGCCTTTCTCCAAGCTTTTATTGATATATATTTTCTTCTAGACCTTTCTTTAGCTACATCCTTTGAGTTTTGATATATTTCCATTATTTATCGAAAATATTTTCTAATTTCCAGTGGGATGTCTTCTTTGGCCCATAGATTACTTAGATTACATTAATTTCAAAAGTTGTGATTATCTTCTTGTCTGCATTGTTGATCACTTGTTGAGACTAATGTTTAAAAACAAATCCCACTCTAGTTGTATGTTCTATTTCTGCTTATAATTCTGTTCTTTTTTGCTTTCTAATTTACTTTTCATATTTGTATTATCTCTTGGCACATGCATCTCTAAAAGAGCATTACCCAACTCAGAAAATGTCTGTGTGGATATGAGATGGCTGATGTGTATTTAAATACATGTATATACATACATACATATATCATCACGTGTTCACAAAAGATAACTGTGGGATAGTTCTAATGATAAAAAATTACTGTTTATTGAACAATTTTGATTTATTATACACTGCAGTTTGCATCCATTTTCTTGTTTAATTTTCCAAGCAACACTGTGAGGTAGTTGTGTTACCCCTCTTTTACTGATGAAAAACCTGAGGCTTAGAGATGTTAAAGAATTAGAATCGGTTCCTATAGTAGTGGGGTTGAATTTCATACCCAAATCTGACTTGGAAGTCTTTATTCTTAACCACAATATTGTACTAACCCTTGTATATTAATTCTCGTTGGAAACTATTTAGTATAAAGCTTTGTAAACTTGGGATGCAATGTGAACATTATTTTAAATGGCACCAACGTGAATTTTAGCCTTTTCAGGTTATTAATTTAAATAGAGAATACTAAACATAGTCATAACCAACATAAACTCTGTTACAATGTGAATTTTATTTTTCTGCTTATATAAATAATACATGTTTATTGTTTTAAAAAATCAAATAATACAGAAATATTTAAGGAAGTAAAAATCTTCTAAGATTCTATCATCCTGAGATAAACTCCACTGACATCTAGAGGACCATATTTCATATTTTTCTACATGTATATGTTCACTTGTATAGATACTATTACATAAATGGGATCTTCATTGCTGTTTTTATTATGGATGGACCTTTATATTTTTGAATGGTAGGAAGCAGAATACTTTCTTTATGGCGTTAAAGGAGTTCTTGTTTACCAAAGCAACTATTAATTTCTTACTTTAATCTTATCAGGTCAAGGTAGGCAATGAAGTTGCTACTGGAACAGGACCTAATAAAAAGATAGCCAAAAAAAATGCTGCGGAAGCAATGCTGTTGCAACTTGGTTACAAAGCATCCACTAGTCTTCAAGATCAACTCGACAAGGTGAGAGTTAAGTTTGCATGTGCGTGTCCTATCCTGTCAGAATGGAAAGTGGTGAACAAACTCTGTTTCAGTGTTCCTTGACTCCAAGTAATGTCTTAACTGGTGTTAAAGTAGGTGTCAAGTTTTGACTTTTCTAAGGCAGAACTCTGTATCTTTGAGATAGATTCTCCAGGTACAAAATGACATCGTCTCTGGGGTCAAGGTGAAATATTAATTATAATCTTACAATTAACAAATATGAAAAATTTCTTGTACTGTTGTACATATTTTATATAAAACCAATTTAATAATTTTTAGCTTATTCACTAGTGGGTTTTTGGCATATAGACACAGTTTTAGTTTGTGCTTTTTAAGAACAGAGGTTGTTAGCCTTTCTTTCTGGAATACAGCTGAAAACACTGGAAATAAAGATCCTGAGTTACCCCTGTAGGGCAGGAACTATATTGGACAGACACTCTATAAATTAATTTTTCTATTTACTTTAAATTTAAAAATAAACTCAGAGGGTGTTTATTTTCTGCCAAGACTTGTGTTCATGGTCCCCTATTTCTTCTGCAGCAGTTAATGACGTCATTAACACCTCCCTCTGTTGCAAAAGAAGCAGAGAACCCTGAATTCAGGGCTTGGCAGGATACTGGCTGAATTTCGTTTTGTATTAAATTATCATTTTATCTATGCATATGTAGAAATTATTTTTAGTAAACATTTTATTTACATGAAAATTTATAAAACAGGCTTAATAATCATTTCTATCAAAAGTAATAGGCTGCTTTCCATTCCATTTTCTCCCATAAGGATTCCGTTTCAGAGATATTTTCAGTTTCTGCAGGAACACATTTCTGAAGTTTAGAGTAGAAACAAAATCGTCCATTAAAAAACATTTAGACATACTTTTGTTTTTAAGGCAGCTATGCATATCTAGTTAGTTATTTTGAGTGATTAAAAAATTATTTGTCTGTGTGGTATCGCTAGAGATTTCAATTTTGTTTTTATAACCTGGCTAGTCAGTGCTTTTTCTTCTTTTAAAAGTATTTGTAACATGAAACCTAACATGTGTTCAAGTTTCTGTGGTTCTTATGTTGTATATATGTTGTTTTAACTTAACACATTTGTATTGACTTAAAACTGGTGAGTGATTTATAAAAATAGGTCAAAATAGATTTCCTCATAGACATTTATTTGTAAGTTAAGTGAAAACAAAACAGAACAAAAAACCAGCATTAATTTCATTAATTTGAAAAACGTTTTTTGCATACCCACAGTATTATGTTAGGGGTCCCCAAGAAACAGAGCCCCACGGGATATACGTGTGTATATATGTATATACACACGTATACATATACACACATAAATCACACACAGATACTTATTTTAAGGAATTGGCCCCATCAATTGTGGAGGCTTGGCTCGTCCAAAATCTGATGAGGAGGCCAGCAGGCTGGAGACTCAGGGAAGAGTTGCAGTTGGAGTCCAGATTGTGTGCTGCAGAGTTCCCTCTTCCTCCAGGGGCGGTCAGCTGTTTCTTCTAGTCAGGCCTTCAACTGATGAGGCCCACCCACCTTACGGAGAGCAATCTACTTTACTCCAAGTACAATGATTTAAATGTAAATCTCCTGCAAAAACACCATCACAGAAACTCCCAGAATAATATTTGACCAAATATCTGGACACCGTAGCCAAGACAAGTTGACACATAAAATTAACCATCATACCCACTAAATGCCAGGCACTTATAGCTGAAGATAACAAGATGACTCAAACTTGGTTCCTGTGCTTGAGGAACTGACCAGTAAGTGTTAGGAGTGAGGAGCTTTAATTGTATAACAAAAATCGTAGTATCTTGGAACCTAGAGAGCATGAAGGTGAATCTGGAAAGTCAGGAAAAGCTGACATCACTGTTTTTATGTGAAGTAAAGAGTTTGACAAATTAATAATTTAAGATTTGAGCATGAAAGTGACGTGATCTGGTTTGCATTCTTCAAAAGACACCCTGTCGGTAATGTAGTGAATGGATTTGAGCAGGATGAGGCTGAAGGGAGGGAGGCCAATTAGGAGATGAGCAGAATTGTTCAGGTGTTCCTCAGGGTCTGCACGAAGGCGGTGGTGGTAGAGAGGAGAGGGGAAAGACACCAGAGATATATCTGAAGTGTAAGTGATAAGATTTCAGTAGCAGGTAACATGCCTGGGAGAAACAGGAGGAAGGAGGAGGAAAGAACACCTGCAAAAAGGAGACGTGGCGAACGGCTTTGAGAAATGGGTGGCAGTCCTATGCCGCAGAGGGAGCAAAAAAGAGGAGGACTGAGTACATTGATTTGTCAATAAGAAGATCTCTGGTGGATGTGGCAAAAGCAATTTAAAAAACCCTGCAAAAGCTGTTTTTAAAAGCTTGCTTTTAAATAAGCAAGATATATACATGATTAAAAGAATTCAAATAGCACAAAAGAGTAAACAGTGAAAAAAATGTTAGTCTCACTTCACCCTGAGACTCTCAGTCTCTTAGTCTCTCTTCCTAAAGGCATCTCCTACAATAAGTTAATATTTGTACAGCATTTAGAATAGTGTCTGAAATATAATGAATATTATGTAAGGGTTTGATAAATAAAAATAAAATGAATATCCTTACAGAGATATTCTGTGTGTATACACTAATATAGCCCCATTTTATAAAAATGCATATTTATTAAGGTGCAGTTCAGTGAATTTTGATAAATATGTGTGTATATGTTCATTAACCACCACCACAATTAAGATTTATAACATTTCTGTTAGCCCAAAATGTTCCTTAGTGCCCATTCATAGTTAATCTCCTTGCCTCTCCTCAGCCCCTGACAAGTATTGATCTGATTTCTGTTTCTATAATTTTGCCTTTTCCAGAATATCATAAAATTGAATCATACATTATGTAGCCCTTTGTGTCTGGCTTCGTATTGCTGAGATTCATCCATATTGTTGCATTTATTGTTAGCTTGTTCTTTTTTATTATTTGTTATTTTATTCTTCACTAACATTTGGGTTGTTTCCAGTTTGAGGCTATTATAAATCAAAAGGTCATAAACATTCATGTGTAAGTCTTTATATGTACATATTCCTTTCGTATATCCTATATGTACATATTCATATAATAAGTGCATGTATAACTATAAGAAACTGAAAATACTTTCTAGAGAGGCTGTACCATTTTGCATTCCTACCAGCAATGTTTGAGAGTTCCAGTTACTCCTCTTTAGCTCTTGATACCGTCTTTTTTATGGCTTTGATCATACTAGTAGGGTATAATGTTACCTTATTGAGTTTTAATTTGCATATCCCTAATAACCAATAATGTTGAGTATCTTATCATGTGTTTGTTTACCATTCATATCTCTAACTTGAAGTATCTGTCTTTTTAAAAATTGAATGATTTGCTTTCTTATTACTGAGTTGTAAGAGTTCTTTATGTACTTTTGGAAACAAGTCCTTGATCAGATAAAGGATTCCCCTACCTTCCCCTCCTCTCCTCTCCCGGTCCATCATGTCCCGTCCTGTCCTCTCCTCTCCTCCTTTTGTACGTAGGTCATCCAGTTGTCTAGCACCATTTGTTGAAAAGATTAATGCTTTTTCCATTGAATTCCCTTAGCACCTTTGTGGAAAATCAATTGACTACATATGTGTGTGTCTGTTTCTAAATTCTCTATTCTGTTCCATTAATTTATGTGTCTGTCTTTAAGCTATTACATCTGTATGTAGATTGCAGCTTTTTTAGTAAGGTTGGAAATCAGATAAAGAACTCCATCTTTGTTCTGGTTTTTTTTTTTTTTAAAGATTGGGCACCTGAGCTAACATCTGTTGCCAATCTTCTTTTTTTTTTTCCTTCTTCTCTCCCCAAAGACACCCAGTACATAGTTGTATATTCTAGTTGTAGGTCCTTCTGGTTGTGCTCTGTGGGACGCCACCTCAGCATGGCCTGATGAGCAGTGTCATGTCTGTGCCCGGGATCCCAACCAGTGAAACCCTGGGCCGCCAAAGTGGAGCATGCGGGCTTAACCACTCTTCTACTGGGCTGGCCCCTCTTTGTTCTGTTTTTTAAAAATTGTTTTTGCTAGTCTAGAGCCTTTGCGTTTTCATATAAATTTTAGAATCAATTTCTAACAAAAGAAAAAAAAAGCCAGTTGGGATTTTTCTTCAGGATTGTGTTGAATATATAGGTCGGTTTCACATAAATTGCTATCTTAAGCATATCGAGTCTTCCAGTCCATGAAGAAGATCTAGCTCTCCGTTTATTTGGTTTGTACTTTTTCGTTGAAATATCTTTCATAGTGTTTATGTTTATCCCTTAGTGTTCTCATGTTTTAGAATGCTATTGTTGATGGTATTGGTTTTTAATTTCAATTTCTAATTTCTCTTTTCTAGCATATAGAAGTACAATTGGTTTTTTATGTTGACCTTATATGCTGTGACGTTGCTAAACTGACTTATCAGTTATAGTAGCTTATTTTGTAGATTATTTGTGATTTTCTGCTTTGATGATCATGTCATCTGTGAATAAGGACAGTTTTATTTTTTCCTTTCTAATCTTTGTGCTTTTATCTATTTGTCTTGCTTTATTGCTTTGAGTAGAACATCCTGTACAGTGTTAATAGAAATGATTGATTGTTGAATAGAAAAGCAGATATTCTTGCCTTGTTCCCGATCTTAGAGGGAAATCATTCAGTCTTTCACCATTATATACCATGATCATTATAGGTTTTTTTATAGATGCTTTATATCAAGTTGATATTTCCTTGTATTCCTGCTTTGCTGAGAGGTTTTATTTTTCCGTAGTTATCAATGAATATTGAATTTTGTCAGTGTTTTTCTCTGTACCTATTGAGATGCTCATACTTTTTTTTCTGTTTAGTTTTTGATGTGGAGAATTTCATTGATGGATTTTTAAAAATTTAATGTATACATGACCAAAAAAATAACCATTTTGATCATTTTTAGGTGTACATTTCAGTGGCATTAAGTTCATTCACAATGTTGTACAGCTGTGACCACTATCCATTTCCGGAATGTTTCATCATCCGTAGTAGAAACTGTGTACCTATCAAACACTAACTCCTCATTCTCCCCTCTCCCCAGCCCCTGGTAACCTCTGTTCTACTTTCTGTTTCTGTGGATTTACCTATTCTAGGAACCTCATATAAGTGGAATCATACATATTTGTCCTTTTTTGTCTGGCTTGTTTCATTTTTTCAAGGTTCATCCATGTTATAGCATTTATCAGAATTTCATTCCTTTTTAAGGCTGAATAATATTCCATTTTATGGATATATCACATTTTGTTTATCTGTTCATCTGTGGATGGACATTTGGGTTATTTTCAACTTTTGGCTGTTGTGAATAAAGCTGCTGTACACATGGGTGTACACGTATCTGTTTCAGGTTCCTGCTTTCAGTTCTTTAGAGTATAAATACATGTGGGATTGCTGGATCGTATGGTAATTCTATGTTAATATTTTAAGGAATTGCCAAACTCTTTTCTGTAGTGACTGTAACATTTTATATTCCCACCAGCAATGTACAGGGTTACAGTTTCTTCACATCCTTGCCAACACTTGTTTTGTGTGTGTGTGTGTGTGTCTGTGTGTCTTGGTTTTTCTTTGTCTTACTTTTTAAATAGCTATCTTAATGGATATCAGGTGATATTGATTGATTTTTGAATGTTGAACTAAGCTTGCATGACTAGCATAAACCCCACTAGGCTGTTATGTATTACCTATATTTTAGTATATTTCTGGAATAGATCTGCTAATATTTTTAAAGAATTTTTATGGCTATGTGTATGAGAGATACTGATCTATATTTTCCTTTTGTTGTAATATCCTTGTCTATTTTTCGTGTCGGTATCAGGGTAATGCTTACATCATTTAGTAAGTTTGGAAGTATCCCCTCCTCTTCCATAGTCTGGAAGAGTTTGGTATTGTTGCTTCCTTAATTGTTGGGTAGAATTTTCCAGAGAGTCATCTGGGCTTAGAATTTTCTCTGTGGGAAGGTTTTAACTACAAATTGAGTTTTAAAAAATAGATATAGGGCTATTCAGGCTACTTCTACTTAAATGATCTTTGGCAGTTTGAATATTTCAAGGAATTAGTCCATTTCATCTAAGTTGTTGAATTTATTTGTATGAAATTGTTTATAACGTACCCTTATTGTCCTTTCAACGGCTGTAGCATCAGTAGTGATATTCCCTCTCTCGTCCCTGATATTGGTCATTTGTTTCTTTTCTGTTTTTCTCCTGATTAATCTGGCTAGGAGTTTATTGATTTTTTATCTTTGTCAACCAACCAGGTTTTGGTTTCATTGATTTTTCTCTGTTTTTCTATTTTCAGTTTTGCTGATTTCTGCTCTTGATTTTATCCTTCCGTCACTTGCTTTGAATTTAGTTTTCTGTTCTTTTTCTGGTTTTGTAAACTAGGACCTTAGATGAATCTGAGAACTTTCTTGTTTTCTAATATAAGAATTTACTGCTAAATATTTCTCTTTAAGCACTGCTTTAGCTCTGTCCCACAGATTTTGGTAAGTTGAGTTTTTATTTTTATTGAACTCGAAATATGTGCTAATTTCCCTTTTGACTTCTTCTTTCAAGTCCTATATCCCTTCTGATTTTCTGTCTACTTCTTTTGTCAGGTGTTAATATCTGAAGCTCTGTTGTTACATACATATATATTTAGGATCGTTATGTCTTTTTGATGATTTGACCACTTTATTATTATGTGATTCTTTTTTCTTTATCCCAGGTAACATTTCTTGTTCTAAATTCTGCTTTGTCTGATATTTATACAGACACTCCAGTTTTATTAGTATTTGCATAGGATATTTTTTTTCCCATCATTTTACTTTTAGCTGACCTGTGTCTTTATATTTAATTTAGTTTCTCTTAGGAAGCATAAAGTTGGGTCTTTCTTTTTAAAATCTAGTTTGGTAATCTCTGCCTTTTAGTTGGGGATGATTAGACCATTCACAATTATTGTAGTTATTGATATAGTTGGATTTAAATCTACCATATTACTAGTTGTTACTATTTATTCCATTTATTCTTTCTTCTTCTTTTTCTCTTTGACCTCTAATGTGGTCATACGTTTTACCCTTCTGTGTCTTTATGACCTCCTGTTGTAATCATACTATGTTTCTATGACCTTCTATTGTGGTCAGACATTTTACTTCTATGTAGAGTATAAAACTCACAATTCATTGTTACTAATTTTACTTTATATGGTCAGTTATCTTTTTATGGGGTTAAAAGCAGACAAATGTCTTATATTTACCTTCATTTTTTATCGTTTTCCATACTCTTCATTCATTCTGTAGATCCATATTTCTTTCTGGTATGATACTCTTGCTTGTTGAACTTGCGTTAATACTGCTTGTATTAGCAGATCTTCTGGCAATGATTTCTCCCAGCTTTTCTTTGATGAAAAAGTCTGTTGCATCTTCATTTTTGGAAGTTATTTTTGTCTGAATGTAGGATTCTAGGTTTTTCTGTTTCTTTCTGTGTGTTAAAAGATCTTTATCCATTATCTTCTGACTTCCATAGTGTTTAATATGAAATCTGCCAGAATTCTTATCTGCTGTTTCCTCTTGTATTTTTTTTTCCATTCAAAGTTGGGGCCTTCAAAATTTTCCTTTTTCATTGGTTCTCAAAAATTTGATTGTGGTATGTCTGAGTCTTTTCTTTCTTCCTTCCTCCTTCTTTTCTGCTCTCTCACCCCTCTTTCCTCTCCCCTTCCTTCCTTTCTCCTCCTTTTCTTCCTCTACCTCCTCCCTTTCTTCTCCTTTTTGTATATTTCCTTCTTAGTGGTCTCTGAACACGTTGGATCTATGATTTGTTATCATTCAGTTATTTTGTCAAATTCTCAGCTATTACATTTTCAAATATTTCTTTTTTTTTTTTTTATAAGATTTCATTTTTCCTTTTTCTCCCCAAAGCCCCCTGGTACATAGTTGTATATTTTTAGTTGTGGGTCCTTCTAGTTGTGGCATGTGGGATGCCACCTCAGCATGGCTTGATGAGTGGTGCCATGTCTGCGCCCAGGATTCGAACCGGCGAAACCCTGGGCCACTGAAGCGGGGTGCGTGAACTTAACTACTCGGCCGTGGGGCTGGCCCCTCAGATATTTCTTATTCGATGTTTTCTCTGTCCTTTGGAGTTTCCAGTAACACATTTGTTAGACCATTAGGATTGTCTTATAGCCATGGGGTTTTCTGTTCCTTTTTATTTTCCACTCTTTTTTTTTTTTCTGTGTCTCAGTTTGAGTAATTTCTATTGATTTATCTTCAGTTTTACTGATTATTTCTTCAGCTGTGTCCATCTGTTAATAATGACATCAACATTAACTTTCATCTGTGATATTTTTTCCCCAAGAATACCCATTTGCTTTTGTTCTGGAGTTCCTATTTCTCTGCTGAAATTCACCATGTGTTCGTGTGTGTTGTCTGCCTTTTACATTAGATCTTTTAGCCTATTAATCATAGGTATTGTAAAATTTATTTCTTATAGTTCTAGCACCTGGGTCATCTCTGGGTCCTGTTTTGTTTTCTTCTCAATCTTTTGACAGTGGGTTATTTCTTCTTGAAATTTTGGGTGTCTCATGATTTTTTAACAAATGTTCAACATCATGTATCAAGAAACATTAGAAACACTGCTTGTTACTTGGTCATAGGATTATGGTGGGTCTGGGGCCATCGTTCTTGATTTTCCTGTCCAACATCATTGTTAGGCAGACTCTGTGTGCCTGGGTCTCAGAGGTGGGTTTTTCTCAATGTTTCTGCCTCCTTCCCCTTGGTAGCTGAACTTTACTCTGGATCTGTGGGTGGTCTTGGGTGCAGCGGAGTTTCCCATCCCTCTCCCAGCATTTTCAGGCCTCTCCTTTATATTGGTACAGGGCCTTCTCTCAAGGGGGTTTTCTACCCTCGTTTTTGCTTTTTCCGAGGGGCAGGTAGCTTTTGCTTCTACTCTTTTTCCACAAGCAGTGAGTCTTTGCCTGAGCCTGGGCAACAGGATTTCATGTTTCTACTCCAGAGGCGGACGGGGGTTTGTTTCTCCCCTTCCTCTCACTAGAGGAAGAACTAGGACAGCAACTTGAGCTGTTTGCTTTGTACGAGAGGAGAGTCTATAGAAGTGTGTAAAGCTCCCTGCCTTTCTTCCAGTGGCACACGTTCACCTGCTGCGCACACGCACCACTGAGGGTGCCCTCTCTGGTTTCCAGCTGTACTGCCGGTGGTCCTCCTGAGGACCCAGGGAGGCCTGTGGAAGAGAGCTTCTGTGTGGAGTTCCTAGTTTTTCTAAGGTGTCATACTACCCTACACCCAGTCTTTTAGACTTTCTCGATGTTTCATATGCTTTTTTCTTGCCTGCGGTTTTGGCATCCATCCTTTTCTTACTTGCTCTGCCAATGTTGAAAGCTTTTGTGAGCTCTTCCGCTCCCCAGAGAGGTTTGTCTCTCTCTAGAGCTCATTTTACTTGGTTGCTTACAATCTCAGAACTCTGACGGCTCAAGAAAAGTTATGATTTTTTGCATTATCTGATTCTTTCTCATTGTTACATTTCTACATTCTAAGGAAAAGTGGAACACTGTTTCCACCCCTTTTAAAGTACACTGTTCTTGGGGCCGGCCCTGTGGTGCAGCAGTTAAGTTTGCATGCTGGCTTTGGCGGCCCAGGGCTCGCCGGTTCAGATCCCGGGTGTGGACATGGCACCGCTTGGCACGCTATGCTGTGGTAGGAGTCCCACATATAAAGCAGAGGAAGATGGGCACAGATGTTAGCTCAGGGCCAGTCTTCCTCAGCAAAAAGAGGAGGATTGGCAGCCAATGTTAGCTCAGGGCTAATCTTCCTCAAAAAAGAAAAATGCACTGTTCTTTCAGTTTTGATTTTTTTTTTCACCCGTATGTTGTATTTTCACTTCTGTTTTGGAGTTTGTTCTATGTCAAGATGCAACTGGCGTGTGTTTCATTCTTTTTTATATTTGATTATTATATTGGTCAAAGTAATACTCATGTATGTATAAAAAGTCAAGATTTATTCAATATTAATGGTATGAAGACTCAAGATTTGTAATAAAAAACCATTCTATCCTGCCCTGCCACTGGCCATTTCTGCTTCCCCTTTTCCAGAGGCAACCACTTACCACCTGTTTTAGCTGTTTATTCTATTAGTTTCTACTGTCAGTAGCTTGTACTGCTATTTCTTGATTTTTTGTTTTTAGATATTATCTGAGTTCCTGCTATAAAACAAGGATTTAACTCTCTTATACAGACCCCACATGTACACTTTTCTGCATCTTTCTAACTTATCCCTAAACTGTCTGCCAAGGAAACACATCATGTAATTTTCTGGTTTCTTTTTTTTCTCTTTCTTGGAGCTCTCGCTCCTCCTCTTGTGGTTTGGATTGGTCGTTTGCTAGGTCTGCTGAAGAGCCACTCTGTTGGTTCTCTTCTTCGCCATTATCCTGAAAATTCCTTTTGCCCCTCTCTCTCGTGGAGTTGCCTGTTTTCTGGACAGTTTCCTCTGTTGTGGATTTTCTTCCTTGTTTTGATGGAGCGCATACTTCAGTAGCTTCCTGATAGACGATACATTGGAAGTAAATTTTTTTGAGATCTTGTAAGTCTGAAATATTTTTCCTTTCCAGACACTTAGTTGATGGTTTTTCTGAGAGATGATTCTGAATTGGAAATAATACTTTGACAGAGTTTGAAGGGCATCAACCCGCTGATTTCTGCCTCCCAGCGTTACTCTTGGAGCTCCAGAGCCTTCTGATTCTCACCATGTCTATAAAACTTTGCATTTCTTCCCCCTCTTGATGCTTTTCTGACTGTTTATTTTCCCAGGGGTTTTGAAATTTCATGGATGATTGACTTGATGTGTATATTCTTTGATAAATTGTGTTGAGTGGGTGGGTTTCAATCCAGAAATGCATACACTTTAAAAGTGGGAAATCTCTTATATTATTTCTTTGATAATTTCTATCCTTCCTTTTTTGCTGTTAGTTCTTTCTGGGACATCTGGATGATCTTCAGATTTTTCTTTCTTTGTTCCTTTGGTTTTTTCTTTCTCTTTTCTATTTCTATATTTTTCTCTTTTTGTTCTGTTTTCTAGGAGATTTCTTTAAGTTTGTCTTTCAGTCCGTTTTTTGAATTTTTTTGCTTTGGCTATTGTATTTTTTGTTTTCCAGAGCTCTTCCTCATTCTCAAAATATTTCTTTCTTAGCCTCCTGTTCTTGTTTAATGGGTATAGTATTTTTTTTATGTCTCTGAAAACTTTTTCTTTTACCTTTTTTTGAAGTTTTATTCTGTTCCCTGTGTTATCCTTACTATTCCTGGTGGGTCAGAAGCCTGGCTGTCGTCTTCTGAAGCCCAGATGAGGACGGGAGCTGGGATTTCATCTTCCAGGATGTAATTTTGGACTCCATTGCCTTATTTGCAGTGTGGCGTGTTGATCCCACCCTCAGCCCTGCCTGGTGTTCAGAGTCCCTCTGTTTTAGCCTTTCCTGAGGGGGAACCTCTTAGGAAATCTGTCTCTTTGGGGTCAAAGAGGTGACCTGGAGATTTCATAGCACTCTGAAAAACTTCCAAACAATCCTTCTGTTTTCAAGCCCTTCCAGGATTCATTTTTAGAGGTACCAGGTATGTTCCTAATTCCTGAGGCCTTCCAGGGTCCTAGGGCACAAATCGGTTTACTCTTTGTAAGCTCTTTGTTGGCTTCCTGCTCTGCGGGTTAGGTTTCAGCCTGCTTACATCTGCTAAGTCAGACACAACTTGTCATCTGCTTTCCAGGTTCCACACTTTGACTTCTCTCTTCTTCTGTTGACTCCTTTTCATATTCTGTGAGGAGGGAGGGGGAGACAGGAGGGAGAGAGAGTTTATGGATTATTGGATTATCAGTTTAGAGAGGTTTCAGGAGACAGGAGAGGTTACGAGTTGTGTTTACTCTGTCATGTTTAAGTAGGAACCTTACAAAAGTAGTCTCATTAGAGTGTTGGGGTAAAAATCAGAGAGGGGTAAGCTTGGGATTCAGATGAAGGTGAAAAATTAGGCCTAGGGAATATAACCTAATATTTAAATAGCCTTGGTTATGAGAGGAAGGGAGGGTTGAAATGCTAAATTTATTATTACCAACTTCAGCTAAGCTCTCAAATGCCTGAGAATCTGCATTCTTCCTTCAGCCTGCTCCTCCCCTCCCTAAAGTAACTTAGTCCTGCTGTGTACACGTTCCTCAAATTTATAACCCCCTCAGTCAGCTTTCCTCTCCTTCCGTGGTCTTGTCTCGTACCTGACAGGGAGCATATAAGTGAGAGTCTCCCCAGCCTTCCCTTCATAATCTATTTGCATTTACAAACATTTGCTCCTCCTCCATCCTTTCACAATGGTAAACTGTTTGCTAGAATTGTATTTTGTGTTGATATCTGGATTAAATTTATCCATTTGCTCTTTGACAGCTGATAACATAAAATGCTAATTATAATAGGAAATATGTCTTTTTTTCCCCCTGGAGTACTTCATATCGATAATAGCAGCTCCACAGAAAGAGAACATAACCAGTTAAAGTCACTTATTAATTTGATTAAAATGGTACTACAAAATAGTCATGCGTCGCTTAATGACAAAGTTATGTTCTGAGAACTGCATTGTGAGATGATTTTGTCATTGTGTGAACATCACAGAGTGTATTTACCCAGACCTAGATGGTATAGCCTACTACACACCTAGGCTCTATGGTACTAACGTTATGGGACCACCGTCGTATATGGTCTGTTGTTGACCGATACATCGTTATGAAGTGCATGACTGTGTCTGAGTTTCAGAATGTATTTTACACCAAACATAGATCATATCATCTGGAAAAAGTCAGGATATTACAAATTTTACTTCAAATTAGGGCTTAGTTTTCAATTTTTTGTGTATGTCATTGGCAATATTTGGTGACCCTTGTCATGCTTTTCCAGAATAGACATAGTAACATTTCTGTTGTTAGTTTGACCTCAGGAGTGATAAAGAAGCTCTTTTAATAACTTTAGCACTTGTGATTATTGTTTACTGTTTGAGTAAGAATTGTTTACTTTTTAATCACCTAGACAGAGCCCATTTTGGACATAGTACATATAGTGAATATGGGACTTTCTCGATGACTTAAATTATAAATTTAAATGAACGGATAAAAGCAGAAGGAGACATGAGGAGCAGATTCAAATGCAGAAAAGGGGTGACTGATACTGTTCATGTTAGTTACTCTTGTGTCCATGGTCCTGGAGTTGCACTTGGAGAGAATAAGTAGAATAACTATGTGAGAGACCTTTGCCCTTGCTTAATTGATTAGTTAACTTTTTTTCTTTTTGAATAAGTCTATTTCTCCAGATTTAAAAAACTGACTTAATCTTTCAGACTGGGGAAAACAAAGGATGGAGTGGTCCAAAGGCTGGGTTTCCGGAACCAACAAGTAACAGTAAGTCTTCAGTTTTACGTTAACTGCACTTGGTTTCCTCAGTTGTTCAGTGATTAGTCCGTCGCTGGGTGTACATTGGGTCTGTTTGGGCCCGAGATGCCAGGTTGAGTGTTGTGGGGGATACAAGGAAGTCATGGTGTTTGCTTGCTGGAGCTGACAGAAGACGCAGGCACTCATATCCTTAACGTGGTTAAGTCATTGCACACACACTACCGTTTAATCCACAAAGGGGTGACATTCTTTTTTTAAGGTTGATTTTATTGCAACATTATTATGATATAAAAGAACCAAAAAAGAAAAGCAATTATCTACAAGCCCATTATACTCTAAAATCACTTGTTTTGCGGTTCTGATTCTGTTTTAGGTACACACACATTTTTGTGTAATTATAATATAGACAAAAGTTTGTACTATGTTGTTTTCATTTAACATTGTAATAAGCATTTTTCATGTTATGCTGAGTCATTAGAATTTCTAATGTTTTGTTAAAGCCACTAATTGAAGTATTGGAAATGTCAGAATAAAATTGCTGACAGTTTCATTCCAATTATAGTATTTTTAGGGACTTAAAAATCCACTTTAGTTTGTTTTTTTCCAAAGGTACGTGATCAAGCCGTTATGCATTGGAAGCATAACTTCCTCCCCGTCTCTTTCAAAAAGCATCTATTTTCACTGAAGTGACCATTTTACTGTAACTCAGTGGAACACAGCCAGCCAGTAAAGACCCTGTCAAAGTGACGTCCCCAGTGAAGTCAAATCAATCTCATTTCTAACCCTATTTTTCTTCCTTAGAACCTCTGGAAGCTGAATAAGCTTCAATATGTAAATTGTCGTAATGAAAAGTATTCCTTGATGTTAGCAGCTCAACTCTTGATGTATAATGAAATTAGTAAAAAAAGAAACTCTTATGAAAGCATGCTTATGAGAATTGAATTCTTGGATCATCAAAACTAGCCTCTTGAAAAGAATAGTTCAGTGAGGTAATGGTAATCATGGATTACTTTCTGGGAGTAATTTAATATGACTCTGAGCCATTGGTCTACATCTGTATATCAGGATGATGAATGTGAAAGGCTTAGCACATAGCCCAAAGGAAAAATGGACTCAGTTCAGGATTCTCAGAGAGTTTGTGTTTAATTCTTTAGATGGTTGAATATATAGGTTTATAACTGCTTGGTAAGGGAATGTGGGAAAACATTAAATTGATTTCAGTTTTATGTGAAATACTTAGCACAGTACCCGTTTCTAGTAAGCACATGAATGTTGATTTCCTTCCATGCCTTCTCTCTCCCTGTTTGAATAAAAATTATATAATTCTGTGTAGGCTTGCCAAAAATTCCATTCTTATACTTTTTATCTGTTGGATGTTTTTTGCATATACAAGGTGACCAAAGAATATATAGTTTATAATTGAAAAGTTACTTTTGGCGCTGGATAGTTTTTCAAAGAATATAAACGTTGTATTTAAATATGGAAGTCAAATAGTTATTAACTTGGCAGTTTTAACATGAAATCACATTATAGATAACCTGCAAACTTATATCATTAAACAGTGGTGTTTTGACTTTTAGCTTTCTGTGTTTGTTGATTTTTTTTTAACTTGCTAAGGGATTTTGGAACTCCTTTGCAAGTATGGGAAGACTTACTACAAAGAAGCCAATGAGTTTTAGCGGTCAGAAATGTGTAAGAATACATAAAAGATTTTCTTTTGACATAATGTTAGAAGTGATAAAGCTATTTGAAGTCAGCTTGAAACTTAACCAAATTGTTAACACTTTAGGATTTCCTCTCGTCTACAGTAGTTCAGAATGAGAATCTGAAAGAATAATGATCTTTCAACTCTTCCCCACTGCGAGGGGGTAAGAAAGCTGAATACGAGGGTTCTTCCCTCTGAGCACGGAGTGGCCCCTGCCTCAGGTTACCACAGAGGGTGAGGGCAGCCCAGCTCTGAACAGTAACTGTGGCATTCCCCGAGGGCTGCTTCTCTTGAGTCTGGCCCTGGCGTCCTCTTGAACCAGCTCTTTAATATAATATTAGGAAAAAGTTAGTCTCTTCTTAGGGATTGATCACTCAGATGATGAATCCGTTAGCTGAAAATTAATTTAAATCCATATATTTGGTAACTTTGGTTAAGTTCTCTTCTATTTAATCAATTCCTTAAGTTGAAATTCTGCCCTAAGTGGTTTCTGTCCTATGAAGAATACCAGTGTTAGCATTTGGCAGGCAGAGGCTAGAGCCTGGATCTCTCAGGATGGCACGTGTTGGGGAAGAAAGGAATTGGAGACTGGCCATGCTGGTCGCCTCTCTGACATATTGTCTGACCTTGAACAACTCATTTTACAGCTTACTATTCAATGTGCTCTGTTAAGAGTTGTATACCAATCTACAATGTTGGGTATCTTTAATTATCTAACATTTGTAAAATGATTAACCATTCTTGGATCACATCTGAAAAGGTAACATACTACTTTGTAAAAAAAGAGAATGCCATTATAAAGTGATTGTTTTCTTTGTTAAACTCTACATTACTTCACGAATTGTAGTTGAAAAGATGAAATTTGTAGCCAACCATTGTTTGGATAAATATGAAATTAACTTGGAACCATAGTGTACAAGAATTAAAAGAAAGGCATGCAGAATTAGAAAGGGGAAAGAAGACCATTTTAACCTGGCATAGCTAGTACCTGACTATAAGTAGACGAAAAAAAGTTAATGTACATGTGCGTTTAATTTTTTAAAGTGGGAGATATGTTTTTAAAGATTACAGTCTTTAAAATAGAAACTGCTAACAATTACAACTAAAAAATAGTTTAAATGGTTTTGCAAGCGATTGTGATTACATAGCCTGGTTCCTGGCTTGATTGCCTGCAGATTTAAAATATGGACCTAATTTTTGCCTGCTTCTCAGGCTTTCTTCATTGTACTGAGTTGCCGTGGAAGGTAGACTATTCTGTGCTTTTACCCTTTGAATCACTGTCGTAGGCATGTCGAAGTGCAGGAACACATAACTGTAATGTGAGGTTTGTGTTAAATTTAGCATGGGGCAATTTTATACTTGGCATACACATAAAAAGCTAGATTTTTACAGATGAATGACTAACAAATTTTTTAAAAGATCATGCATTTAAA
Source organism: Equus asinus (assembly GCF_041296235.1). Taxonomy (NCBI): domain Eukaryota; kingdom Metazoa; phylum Chordata; class Mammalia; order Perissodactyla; family Equidae; genus Equus; species Equus asinus. Next base: position 12,903,690 of record NC_091801.1, read on the forward strand.
AGATCTACTGACGGCTCTTGGAAAACTTTGTAAAATATTTAGATGCAGTGCAGTTGATAATATCTTTTTTATTTTGTATTCACATTCCATGTTTTTTTTTTTTTTAATACAGGGTTTTACTTAAAAACAGGTTCATTGTTTCTTAAAGGTGAACTCTAGCTTAATTCAAAATTGGACTAAGCTCAAAGGTATTCACTGGTATGTGCCGAATCCACCCACTAAAAGATTATTTGGAAGCATTTTTCACATAAATATTTTTCCGTTAACCTTTTAAAAAGTTTTATTTAGCCCCTGTGAAATATGCTGGCTCTTCTAGGTTCATTAGAGATGACCCAAGACAAATACTTTTGGGATGGAATAGAGTTCTTACTGACCTTTTCGGTATCATAGTTGACTTACCAAAATTCTTGTCACTTTTGTGTCATATCCATATTTTACTAAATTCTGTACATTCTGAACCCAGGAGACTAAACCATCCCCGTGATGTGACTTTAGATAGATTGCATGCTTGTTTCCCATATGCTGTGTACTGTACTTAGAACCTCTCTCTCTCTATATATATATATGTGTGTGTGTGTGTGTATATATGCATAATTGTGTGTGTATATATATAGTTGTGTTTTTTTTGTTTTGGTTGTTTTTTTTTTTTTTGCTGGGTGAGGGTTATATTACTTTTAAGATAATAGATTAATAGATTCTTTAAGTGTTTTGGGCGAATTCCCTGAACAGTTTCCTTTTGGGGCTCCTGTAATGGAAACCACTTTGTAATGAGACAGTTGAATTAGTTGGAGCCAATTGGATTTAAACATAAAGCAGAGTGACCCAACTTAATTGTTTATTTAGACATAAATACTGTGTTGGAAATCTAGGAGTGTAGCTGACTTGTAGCAATCTATCTTTTTTTTCGCTTTTTGTCCACAAATCCCCCCAGTACATAGTTGTATGTTTTGGTTGTGGGATCCTTCTAGTTGTGGCATGTGGGACACCAACCCCACGTGGCCCAACAAGCGGTGCCATGTCTGCGCCCAGGATCCAAACCAGTGAAACCCCAGGCTACTGAAGCGGAGCACACAAACTTAACCATTCGGCCACGGGGCCGGCCCCAACAGAATCTATTTTTAAAAGATTGGTGGGTTACTCATGCCCAGACAGCCCAGTCCCTGCATGGCTGATTGCCTTTGAACAGATTCGGGGGCAACAAGACATACACATCCTCATTGCTGTTGCCCCTGCTTAGACTGCAGATGGAAATGCTGTTTCTCCCCTGGGCAAAGGAAGAAAGATCCAAATGTTCCAGAAAGACACGCTTGCCCCTTTACACTGGTGGCTGAGTGGTGAGAAGCCATAGCCCTTTTTATTACTTTGACTAGGATTCTCTGTTCTTGTTTCATAAATCTAGGGCGATGAGACGCAACATTAAGCTTGCTTCTGTTTCTGTCACACCAGTTGAGCTTTTAGTTAAAGACCCGTTCACTTAAGGAAAAAGAACCTGAAACTAGAAAGTAAGTCTTTAATCAGATTAACACAGATAGTATGTTTTTCTTAAATATTCTCAGGAAAGATTGAGTAAATTTAAATTTTCATTTTTTTAAAAACATTCTTGACATATTTTTACACACATGATTTCAGATATATGTTTTTAAAAAAATGAAATCAGTTGCGCAATTTAAGGCTGCATTTATTGATCTCTGCGTGAGTGTTTTTAAGCATAAGTCAAAGGATGAAATCCTAAAGAAAAAAGAGATGGATTTAGGTTCATAAAGACCAACAGTGAATTCGAGGAACAGCATAAGAAAATAAAAAGAAAAATGGCAAACAGAAAGCATAAATTGCAGCATATATAGAAACAGGTTAAATATACACAAAGGACATATACAGGTTAATAGTAAAAAGAAAAAGGTAAACATCCCAATAGAAAAATAGCCACAGGACTTAAGACAGCATTTAAAAAGAACAGACATTATATAATGAAAAATTGTTCAGCAATCAGGAAAGTATGGATTAAAAATGAATGTGATGTAATTTCTGATCCATAGAAATTGGTAAGGATTTAAAAATGATGATTCCTACTGTTGGGGAACCCGGCACTCACATTCTGCTGGTGGGATTGTGCCTGCTGAAGCTATAAGAATACGAAGCTGAGGCCTGCTTGTTTCTGAAGCTTAACTAAACATATGGAAAAATAGAAGAGAATATTTTTTCCATAATAAACGTGTACTGGTTTTGAGGTTGGCCCCGTGGCCGAGTGGTTAAGTTCATGCACTCTGCTTCGGAGGCCCAGGGTTTCACTGGTTTGGGTCCTGGGCACAGACCTGGCACTGCTCATCAAACCATGCTGAGGTGGCATCCCACATAGCACCACCAGAAGGACCTACAACTAGAATATCCAACTAGATACTGGGGGGCTTTGGGGAGAAGAAGAAGACAACAAAAATTGGCAATGGATGTTGCTTAGGGCCAATTTAAAAAAAAAAACAAAAACATATACTGGTTTTATAATCAGAAAAAAAAAGTATATTTAAAACACTCGTGGATACACAAATCTTGGCCTGAATTGCACAATCTGGCTGAGTTTAAACAAATAGTGTGTGTATGTATATATATACACCTAGGGACGCAGTTATCTATATACTGAAATCCACTTGGGGAACCTTTTATGAATCTTTTTAAGAGAACAAGAGAGAGACCTGCCCGGTGGTGCAGTGGTGAAGTTCGCATGTTCTGCTTTGGCAGCCCAGGGTTTGCTGGTTCAGATCCCGGGTTCGGACATGGCACTGCTTATCAAGCCATGCTGTGGTAGGCGTCCCACATATAAAATAGAGGAAGATGGGCATAGATGTTAGCTCAGAGCCAGTCTTCCTCAACAAAAAGAGGAGGATTGGCAGCAGATGTTAGCTCAGGGCTAACCTTCCTCAAAAAAAAAAAAAAATGTGTAGTTTTCTAAAGTCTGAATGAAATTTCAGTTTCTGAAATTTGTCCTGGAAATCTGAAATATACGCTCTTTATTTTCAGAGCTCAATGAGGATCGAAAGGTTAACTAGTATTTTCACAATTGGAATAGGGCATAACAATGACACACAGATGAAAGTTGGAGTATTAAGAATTACTTAATTGATTTTCTATGTTATCAGAGAAACTCTACAGTAAGCATCAGGAGAAAATAAGGATAATGCTCATAATTACTTGTTCATCAGCTTATCTAGAAAGATGGAGTTTTATAACTCCAGTGTATTATATTACAATTTGCCAAGAAATGTTAAACTTGTGTTACCATTTTAAAAGAAAAAAATATATATACTTGATACATAAGGTACTTAATACATATAAGTTATGAAGCGTGATAATAAAATAAACACTTATGAACCCACCACTCCATTTAAGAGCCAGAACATGACCAATATTATTACCTCACCTTTATCCTCCTCTTTCTTATCCCTTGGCCTACCCTGCCTCTCCTCAACAGAGGTAACCACTCTCTCTGGATTTTCTATATAGTCACCCCACCCTTGATTTCTGATAGTTTTGTCAAATGAGCATGAGTCCTTAACAGTATTTGTTTAGTTTTGCTTTTTTGTTTTTAACTTTAGAAAAATGACAAAATGCTCTATATTTTCTGGAACATTTTTCTCTCACTTAGCATTGTAATTTAAAAGTAATTTATTTTATTACATATTTCATCCATTATGTGCATATCCTGTAATTGATTTATCCATTCTGTTGATCCACATTTGGGGTATTTTTAGCATTTTTTTATTATAAGACAATATTACTGTGAACACTTTGGAACATATCTCCTGGTGCAAAGGTCTAAGAGTTTCTGGAACACACCTCGGAGTTGAATTTATGCATTATAGGGTAGGTGTGAGTTCAGATTTACAAGAAATACTAGTTGCTTTGTAGTGGGCGAGCCGAGAGCCCTTCATAGTGCTTGGAAGTAGAAGTTTTAAAAATCACTTCTATACCTTTGATTTTATTTTCAATGATGAATTTAGTTAGAGTTAGTTCAAATTCCACTATTTCATTAATCTTCTTTATTTTTCTTTTCTATTTTTACTTCGTTTTTTGAATGGATAAAAATTAAAAATGCAAAAAAGTGGAAAATCTCGCCCTACTTTGTCCCCATTAGCATAATTTTCACCCTGTCTTGCAAGCCACTTATGATTGGTTAGTTTCTTTTGTATTGTTCCAGAATCTTTTTATACATATACAAGCAAGTTCAAATAAATTTTATTTTATCCTCTGGTATTCCAGATACACTGTTCTACAGTTTTCTCTTTTTACTTAACAATTATATCCTGAAGATTGTTCCACATTGATATGTATAGGGCTTTATTATTATTTAACTAGTTTCTAACTAGTGAGTATTTAGATTGTTTACAGTATTTTCCTATTGTAAATAATCCTGTGTAAAACCTCATAGATACATCATTTATGTGTGTGCTAGTATATTTGTTGGATAAATTCCTACAAATAGAATTACTGAGTCAGAGAATCTATGCACTTAGAATTTTGATAGATGTTGCCAGATTACCCTCAATACTTACCAGTTTACATTCCTACCAGCAGTATATGAGATTTCCTGTTTCCCCACAGCTGAAGTAACACAAACGTGCATTCAAACTTATGGATCTTTGCCAATCTGACAGTTGAAATATGGTATTCAGTGTAGTTTTATTTTACATTTTCCCATTGTGAATGAGATTAAGTATATTTTTTGTACATTTATGAGCCATTTCTATCCTTTTTATGTCAATGATATAGTCATATCTGTTTCTCATTTTAAAATTAGATTGTTGGTCTTTTTCTTATTTGATAAGAGAGTATGTGTGTGTGTTCCTTTATGATATGACTTGCCAATATTTTTCTTGTTCTGTTTAAGATGGAATTTTCTTTTTAAAGTATGTGAATGGCCTTTCTTTTACAGACTTTTATACCATTATGTAATCTTAGCATAGTTAATAATGCCTTCCCCACTTTTAGATTATAAAAAATTCTTTTAAGTTATCTTCTGGAACTTTTATAGTTTCATTTTGTCTTTTTTTTTTTTGCCACATATTTTTTTATTTTGTCAAACTGTCTGAAAATTCACCAGTTAGATATATTTGGGGGCATCTGACATTCTTGGTAAAATGTAAAATTCACCTTGCCTTTTAAGTTTCATAGTTTAAAATGAATCCATTTGATCAGTTACTTTTATTTTATTTTTTTTATTTGCCAAACATTATCCTATTTATTTAAAAAAAAATTTTTTTTTTGTCTTTTTTTTTTTTGGTGAGGAAGATCCGCCCCTGAGCTAACATCTGTTGCCAATCTTCCTCTTTTTGCTTGAGGAAGATTAGCCCTGTGCTAACATCTGTGCCAGTTTTCCTCTATTTTGTATGTGGGATGCTGCCTCAGCATGGCTGACAAGTGGTGTAGGTCTGCACCGGCATCTGAACCCATGAACCCGGGCCGCCAAAGTGTAGAGTGCCAAACTTAACCACTATGCCACAGAGCCAACCCCTCATTTTGTCTTTAAATTTTCGATTAGTCTTGGATTTATACTGAAAGTATGGATCCACTTTAATTCCCACTGCATTGAGACTTTCCTGTTATCATAGACTAAGATTCTGCAGATATTTGGTTTTATTCTGGACTTTTATTCTCTTCTGTTCACCTGACTACTTTGTCATGCACTAATTTTAATCGAGTCTTTTTTTGCTTTTATTTTTGTATTGAGGTAACTAACATTGGTTTATAGCATTATGTAAATTTCAGATGCACATCATTACATTTCGACTTTTATAGAGCCTACACTGTGTTCACCACCAAAAAGTCTAGTTTCTGTCAATGTTCAAATGTGCCCCTTTACCCCTTTCACCCTCCCCCCGCCCCCTCACCCTCTGGTAACCACCAATCTGTTCACTGAGTGTTTATTGTGTTTTAAGTGAATAAATTTAAAGGTCTTTTTGTTTAAAACGAATATCAATGAAGAAGTGCTTCGTCTGTGACTTTTCTGCACAAACACATGGAGTACAAGTAATTGAAAAGGTGCCAGTCCCCTGGACACCAGAAATAAGAGGAATGAGGGTGGTCAGAGCATCGACTCAGAGAGGCCGCAGGGAGCTGTATGGTGGAGGCTGTGAAGGTCCAGGAAGGCAGTGGCAACAGTCTCCCTGAAACTTCTGTGAATAATAGTTGTAGCATTCATTCTTTCATTTATTCACAATGTATTTGTTGACTGCATTGTACTATTTTTGGTATTATTGGTGATTTCAAAAAGTTTCGTAAAGGTGAAACTGCTTCTTGGAAAGCTAGTCAATCTATAAGAGAAACGTGGTTAACCACAGCCCACCCCATAGGAAAAGGAGGGAAAACTTAAAACATGAAACAAGTATACTGTAATTTTGAAAAAAAAATCAATTGCTTTTGATTTAAAAAATAAATCATATAGCACAGTACCTGACGTTGTTGGTGCTCAATATTTGAACAAATGATAAAAATACAGTGTTTTCACCTTTTCCCACTGTATTGCTGGTCTTAGATATCATCTAGACCTGTGGTTCTCAGCTGGGTGTGGCTGGACTCGATAGACTAATAGGTGCCATGATTGGTGTTTCAACAGCCCAGTAGAAATAACGCATGCATTCTTAGTAGACGGCTTTGCTTCTGGTTAGCATTATATCTGAATTTCTATCTCAGGGTGTTCTGAATCTCAGATTGGCATTCTTTGATAGATTTATTATTACTAAATAAATGCAATTTGTCTGAATGACACATCCTTGAAACATGGTACGTGTAGAAGAAAACCAATACAGAAAGTCCTAAGTGTGGAAAGATTGGAAACCATCTGACCTCTCATTTTAGGGACAGGAAAGCTGTGGCTCAGGTGACTTTAGAACCCGCCTGAGGATGCACAGTTAGAGGCAGTGAAGATCTGAACTCGTGTCTTCTGAGTCTAAGGGCTGCATTTGCCCCTAGAGAGTATATTCATTGCTAAATATAGCACTTGCTGATAATTAAGAAAAAATTGAAAAATGTTGTTTTAAGAAATCCCACTAAAATTAAGTGCATTTTCCTGAGAGAATGTTTTATATATCATGTACTAGAACCTTTTTAAAAAAAATTTAGGATGTTTCATAACATGGAAAATGTCCAAACTATTATTTCAGATGCCAGTTTGATATTTGGGTGGATCATGTAAAAACACTAAAATGCTGAGAAAGCACATGAAATGTTTGTTTTAACAATGGAACGGCCATCTGCGTTACATGATTTTTCTTAAGACTTAAAAAACTTTAGTAATAGTCCAGTTTTAAAAACACTCAACAGGCTTTTTGGGTGTTGTTATTCAAGTGTATTGTTTTATTCCAAGCTTTCTGGTTTTTGTTAAGATGATTCATAGACTTTTAGAGCTGAAAGAGATTTTCAAGTTCCTCTAGTCTAATTCTTTTTACAGACGAAGAGAGCGAGATAAAGAGGCCGTCTGTGCTGCAACTCAAACTCAGATAGCTCAACTTCAGTTCAGTACACTTGCCACTGTCTTTTCTTTGTTACATTTTGTGCTAGTAGAGAATGTCAGACTTTTTTAAAACTTTGCTATTTTTTTAGAAAAAGATTTCCTGTTTTTTAGAGCAGTTTTAGATTTACAACAAAATTGAGAGGGAGATAGAGAGATTTCCCATATACCCCCTGTCTCCCTACGTGCATAACTTCCCCCGTTATCAACATCACACACCAGAATGATACATTCTTTACAAAGGATGAGCCTACAATAAAGTGTCATAATCACTCAAAGGCCATAGTTTACCTTAGGGTTCACTCTTGGTGGTGTCCATTTTATAGGTTTGATCACATGTAAAATGATATATACCCATCATTATAATATCATACAGAATATTTTCACTGCCCTGAAATCCTCTGTGCTCTGCCTGTTCGTCTTTCCCCCCAACCCTGGACAACTGCTCATCTTTGTATTGTCTCTGTAGTTTTGCCTTTTCTAGAACATCATGTAGTTGGAATCACGGATATGTAGCCTTTTCAGACTGGCTTCTTTCACATAGTGATATGCATTCAAGTTTCCTCCATGTCTTTTCATGGCTTGATAGCTTGTTTCTTTTTCGCACTGAATACTATTCCACGGTCTGGGTTTATCACAGTTATCCATTCACCTCCTGAGGGACATTGTGGTCGCTTCCAGGTTTTGGCAGTTATGAATAAAGCTGCTGTAAACATCTGTGTGCAGGTTTTTGTGTGGATGTAAGTTTTCAACTCCTTTGAGTAAATACCAAGAAACATGATTGCTGGATTGTATGTTAAGAGTATGTTTAGTTTTGAAGAAACCACCAGAATGTTTCCGGCGTGGCTATACAATTTTGCATTCCTACCAACAACGAATGGGAATTCCTGTAACTCCATGTCCTTGCCAGCATTTGGTGGTGGTGTCAGTGTTCCAGGTTTTGGCCATCCTAATAGATGTGTAGTGGTATCTCTTGTTTTTCTTTGCATTTCCTTTGTGGCATATAATTTGGAACATCTTTTCATATGGTTGTTTGCCATCTGCGTGTCTTTGGTGAAGGTGTCTGTTAAGGTCTTTGGCCCATTTTTAAATTGAGTTGTTTGATATATTATTGTTGAGTTTTAAGATTTCTGTGTATATTTTGGATAACAGCCCTTTATCAAATGTGTCTTTTGCAAATATTTTCTCCTAGTTTGTGACTTGTCTTCTAAATCTCTTGGTATTATCTTTTATAGAGCAGAAGTTTTTTATTTTAATGAAGTCCAGCTTAGCAATATTTTTTCATGAATTTTGTCCTTGGTTGTATCTAAAAAGGCATCACCATACCCAAGATCATCTAGATTTTCTCCTGTCTTATCTTCTGGGAGTTTTACGGTTTTGCATTTAGGTCTATGAGTTTTGTGAAGGGTATAAGGTCTGCGTCTAGATTAATTTTTTTGCAAGCAGATGTCCAGTTTTTTCAGCACCATTTGTTGAAGAGACTATCTTTGCTCCATTTTATTGCCTTTACTTCTTTGTCAAAGATCAATTGACTACATTTACAGAAGGTCCATTTCTGGGCTCTCTCTTCAGTTCCATTGGTCTATTTATTTATTCTTTCATGAATACTGCATTACCTTGATTACTGAAGCTTTATAGTAAGTATAATAAATTGGGTAGCATCAGTCTTCCAACTTTGTTCTTTACTTCAACATTGTATTAGCTATTCTGGGACTTTTGCCTCTCCATGTGAACTTTAGAATCGGTTTGTCAATATCTGTAAAATAGCTTGCTGGGATTTTGATTGAGATTGCATTGAATCTATAGATCAAGTTTGAAAGAACTGACATCTTGACAATATTGAGTCTTCCTATCCGTGACCATGGAATAGTTCTCTATTTATTTAGTTCTTCTTTGATTTTGTTCATCAGTTTTGTGGTTTTCTTCGTATAGATCTTGTATGTATTTTGTTATATTTATACCTAAGTATCTCATTGTTTTTGGGTGCTAATGTAAATGCTATTGTGTTTTTTATTTCAAATACCACGTGTTCGTTGTTGGTGTATAGAATGTTTATTATTTTAAAGTTTAATTTTATTATTTTTTTGTTGTGGTAAAAAACACATGAGATCGGCCCTCTTAAATTTTTAAGTGTACAGTACGGTATTGTTAACTGTAAGCACAATGTTGTACAGGAAATCTCTGGAACTCTTTCGTCTTGTGTGACTCAGACTCTATGCTCATTGAACAGCAACTCTCCATTTCTTCTTCTCCCCTGTCCCTGGCAACCACCATTCTACTTTCCGTTTCTATGAATTTGACTACTTATGATAACTCATATAGATGGAATCATGTACTGTTTGTCCTTCTGTGACTGGCTTATATCACTTAGTATAATGTCCTCAAGGTTCATCCATGTTGTTGCATATGATGAGATTTCCTCTTTTTTTATGGCTGAATAATATGCTACTATATGTATAAACCCCGTTTTCTTTATCCATTCATCCACTGGTGGACGTTTAGGTTATTTCCTCTTCTTGACTACTGTGAATAATGCTGCAATGAACACAAGAGTCCAAATATCTCTTTGAGATCTTGTTTTCAATTCTTTTTGATAAGTATCCAGAAGTAGGATTGCTGTTTTATGTGGTAGTTCTTTTTGTAATCTTATTACAGTATCTATCTCTGTACTGTTTTCCATAGTGGCTGTACCATTTTACATTCCCACCAATAGTGCACCAGAGTTCCAATTTCTCCACATCCTTGTCAACACTTCTTTTTTTTATATATATGTATAATGGCTGTCCTACTAGATGTGAGCTGATGCTTCATTGTGGTTTTGATGTGCATTTCCCTGATCGTCAGTGATGTTGAGCATCTTTTTATATACCTGTTAACCACTTGTATGTCTTCTTTGGAGAAATGTCTGTTCAAGTCCTTTCTTTACACATTTTTAAACCAGGTTATTAGTCTTTTTGCTGTTGAGTTTTAGGAGTTCCTTGTATATTTTGGATATTTACCCCTTTCAGATATATGGTTTACAGATATCTTCTCCTATTCCATAGGTTGCCTTTTCATTCTGTTGATTGTTTCATTTTCTGTGTAGAAGCTGTTTAGATTGATGTAGTCCCACTTGGTCTATTTTTGCCTGTGCTTTTGGTATCATACCTAAGAAATCATTGCCTAGACCAATGTTACGAAACTTTTCAGCTCTGTTTTCTTCTAGGAATTTTATTAGTTTTGGGTCTTATGATTAAGTCTTTAATCCATTTTGAGCTGATTTTTGTGTATAGTGTAAAATAAGGGTACAGTTTCATTCCTTTGTGTGTCAATATCCAGTTTTTTTTCAGCCTCATTTGTTGAAGAGACTGTCCTTTCCCCCATTGTGTAGTTTTGGCACCATTGTCAAAGATAAGTTGATCATATATGTATGGATTTATTTCTGGGCTCTCTATTCTAATTTCATTGATCTATATGCCTGTCTTTATGCAAGTACCCTAGTGTTTTGGTTACTATAGCTTTGTAATATATTTTGAAATCAGTAAGTGTGATGCCTCCAGCTTTATTCTTCTTTCTCAAGATTGATTTGGCTATTTGGGGTCTTTTGTGCTTCCATATGAATTTTAGGATTTTTTTTTCCCAGTAAAAAAAGCTACTGGGATTTAGATAGGGATTGCATTGAATCTGTAGATTGTTTTGGTAGTATGAACATTTTAATAATGCTAAGTTTCACAGTCCATGAACACAAGATCTCTTTCCATTATTTGTGTCCTCCTAAATTTCTTTCAGCAATATTTTATAGTTTTCAGTGTATAAGTTTTCACCTCCTTGGTTAAGAGAATTCCTAAGTATTTTATTCTTTTTGATGCTGTTGTAAATGGAATTGTTTTCATAATTTCTTTTTCAGATTGTTTGTTGTTGGTGTATAGAAATACAACTAATTTTTGTGTGTTGCCTTTATGTCCTGCTGCTTTGCTGAATTCATTTATTAGTTCTAATAAATGTCATCTAATAATCAGTTCTAATGAAGACAGGGTTTTTTGTGGAATCTTCTGTATTTTCTCCATGTAAGATCATGTAATCTGCAAACAGAGATAATTTTACTTCTTCCTTTCCGATTTGAATGTCTTCTAGTTCTTTTTCTTATCTAATTGCTCTGGTTAGAACTTCCAGTACTTGCTGAATAAAAGTGTTGAAAATAGGAATCCCTGCCTTGTTCCTGTTCTTAGATGAAAAGCTGAACTATTTTTGTGAAGTCTGTTTCTCTTGCAGTATGAAGACTCATATTGCCTCTCAGAGGAAACAGTCTTCAACATGTGCTTGGTGACATGGAATGACAGTGGATTTAGTAGAGTTCCCTTTTGCTGTCTCTCTCTCTCTGGTCTCTAGTTACGCTTTCTGCCTCTGTTGATATAACACTTAGCTACTAGGCTCCACTAATTGCTGACATATAGCCCTACTGTTTTCTTGGGACATAAATTGCTCCCAGTCTGATCCAGTTAAGTTTGGGTCCCTTTTTAGGATAGTTTTTGAGGCCAATATTTTGGGCCTCAGAATAAGATCAATATTTGTTCTGATCCCAAGGGCAATCTTCTTACTGGCTGTCTCTTTCCCTGCTTCTTTCTAGAAAACTAACCAGTTTAGAGTGTAGCCTTCTGTTTCTTTCATGAAGTTACCAGACTCCTGTGAATTGCTTACCTCCAAAATCCAATGTTTTCAAGAGTGCCCTTAAGCTTGAACTTCCCCACCTTTCATTTCCAATAAAGTCAGTTCCCTTGGGAGAGCTTCAGAGCTCTGGTTTTATGGACTACCTTACCCTCTGGGCAGAATTTCAGCGTCACTGCTTCAGAGTGTGGATGGGACTGCAGCCCACTTCTCTGAGAGTGACACCTTTGCTGTATGAGCAGGGTGTTGAGCAGGGCAGGTGGGCGCTGGTATTCTTGGCTTGTCCTTCCTGACATGACCCTCTCTCCTATGAGCAAGGTGAGGAGAGGGCTGTCAGTTTCCAAGTGTTCTCAGCCTGCCGTGCCTGTATAGAGCCTTCACTGGCTGAGTGCTGGCTGGGTGGGAGAAGGCATCGCCTGACTTCTTGGCTGTCTACATGAGGAATTTAGCTTTTGCAGCTTTGAGTTGGGGGAAATGGGATATTCTGGTGGCCTGCTCTTCCTAGTGAGATACCATATTCCTTGATGGGAGGTTGAGGAGAAAGAGAACTCCGTCTTTTTAGGTGCATGTGAGGAGGGAACAGGTTGTAGCTCAGGTGCCACAGATTCTTGTTCTACCAAGATTTATTAGATTTCTTTGAATAAATGTGCAGTGACCTCTGATGCAAAACCTGGAGTTAGGCTGACTGTCACAGGTTAAGGGCATAGTTCTCTACAAGACTGCTCTAACTTCAGATACCAGCTACTGTTGGGGGCCTCACTGCTGACCAGCTGGCTATAAATTCAAGACTTCCCAGTACCCTTGAGACTTGATAATTCACTAGAATGATTCACAGAACTCAGGAAAGTCCTATACTTATGATTACAATATTGTTATAGCAAAAAGTATGCAAATCAGAATCAACCAAAAGAAGAGACGCATAGGTTGAGATCTGGGAGGGTTCCAAACAAAAGCTTCAATTGTCCTTGTCCTGGTGTCCCTTTCCAGTGAGTCATCCTCCCTACACAGCAATGCATAATATGGACAGAGGATTGCCAACCAGGGGGCTGCACTCAAGTTTCTACAGTTGTTCAGAGTTTTTACGGGCTTTCATTTCACAGGCATAATTGATTGAATCATTGGCCATGAAGTCAGTACCCATCTCCAGCCCTCCTCCCCTCCTCAGACGTTGGGTTGGTATCAGGTGACTCAAAGCTCCAACCCTCTAATCATATGGTTGGTCTTTCTGTCATGACCACCCCCCCACCTTGAGTCATCTCAGTAACATAAACTCTGAAGTAGTCCAAGGGGCCCACCATAAATAACAGAGACACTCTTGTCACTCAGGAAATTCCAAGGATTTAGAGGCTACCTCCCAGGAATTGGGAACAAAGTCCAGCCAAATTCTTTGTGACGTGAGAAAATGTTTCCTTATTTGCTGTATGCCCTTAGAATAATTTCCAGAGACTTAAAAAAAAATTTTTTTTAATTAATATTCTCCAGTTTTGGTAGTTTGCTGAGGGGGTGGGCATAGATCTCCTCCTGTTAAATTTGGAAGTAGAACATCCTGCATTCTTTTAGTATTTATAAAATGTATCTTTTTTCCTCATCATTTTACTTTCAGCTTGCCTATATTGTTACATTTGAAGTGATTCTCTTTTAGACAGCATGTAATTGGGTTGTAATTTTTAATCTATTCTGCCAATCTCTTTTTAATTAGTATATTTAGATGACTTACATTTAATGTAATTGTTGATATGTTACATCTTATGTCTGCTGTTTTATTTATTTTTTCTATTTGTTTTCTTTTTCTTTTTCTTGCCTCCTGTGGGTTACTTGACCACTTTTTAGAATTCCATTTTGATTAGAGTGTTTTCGACTGTATCTCATTGTATAGCCTTTTAAGTAGTTGCCTTTATGTATACATAACTTAGTTTACTGATCTGTTATTTTACAAATTTGAGTGAAGTATAGAAATCTTACCTCCCTTTTTATCCGTTTACCCCCCCCATTTATAATTATCTTAAGTATGTTCTCTACATGCATTTAGAACCACATCAGATAGTAGTAAATTTTGCTTCAATTGGAAAACGTAATTCAGAAAAAACTTGAGGAGAAAGAAATCCTAGGATATTTACCCATATTGTTTGCTTACCTTATTTTTTCTTCCTTCTTTATGTTCTATGGTTTCTTTTTGTTTGTTTCCTTTCCACTTAAAGGACTTGGTGTAGCCTTTCTTTTGGCATATGCTGGTGAAAACTGTCCCAGTTTTTCTTTATCTGAGAATGTGTTGATATCCCCTTCCTTCCTAAAGTATGTTTTTCTGGATATAAGATTCTGGGTTGACAGTTCCTTTTTTTTCAGGACTTGATAAATATTGTGCTATGTCCTTTTGGCCTCCGTAGTTTGGGATGAGAAATGCCCTGTCATTTGACTTGTTGTTCCCTTAAGGTTAAGTCTTGCTTTTCTCTGATTGCTTTCAAGATTTTTTTCTTTGTCTTCAGTTTTCAGAAGTTTAATTATGATGTGTTTTGGTGTGGATTTCTTTGTGTTTATCCTGCCTGGTGTTCATTCAGCATTTTGAATCTTTAAGGTTTATGTCTCTTGCCAGTTTGGGGAGTTTTCAGCCATTATTTGTTCAGTCCTTTTTCAGCCCCGTCCTCTTTCTCCTTTCCTTCTGGGGTACCAATAGCACAGATTTTAGGTCTTTTGTTATAGTATCACTGATCCTTGAGGCGTTCTTTGTTTTTTTTTCCAGTCTATTTTTTCTCTGTTGTTCAGATTGAATAATTTCTATCTTTCTAACTTCCTCTTCATTGGTTCTTTCCTCTGTCCCCTCTATTCTGCTCTTGAACTCATCACTGAAATTTTTATTTCAATTATTGTATATTTTAGTTCTAAAATTGCCATTTGGTTCTTCTTTTTGTCTTCCATTTCTTCACTGAGACTTTCTATTTGCCAAAGCTTTCTGTTTTTCACTTGTTTCAAGTGTGGTTGTACTTGTTTGCTGAAGCGTTTGGCTGCTTTAAAATTTTTGTTAGATTATTGTAAAATGTCTGTCATCCCAGTGTTGGCATCTGTTGATTTTATTTTTCACTCAGTTTGAGATTTTCATGGTTCTTGGTATGAAAAAGATTTTTTGATTGGAACTTGGACATTTTCATATTATGCTATGAAGCTCTGGGTCTTATTTAAACCTTCTGTTTCTATTGTTTTTTTGTGACACTGCTCTGGCGTGTGGAGTGAGGGGTACCACCTTGTTACTGCTAGTTGGAGGTACAAGTCCAGTTTCCTCACAGTGCCTCCACTGACACCCAAGGTGGAGACTCTTGTTATTGCTGAGTGGCATGGGAATTCTGGCCCCCACGTGGTCTTCACTGACACACAGTGGGGGTGACCTCATTACTGCTAGGTGGTGATTAAAATCCTGACTCTCCACTGTTCCTCTCCTGACACCACTCTAGCCGGGAGGGAAAAGGGTGTCTCATTACTGCCGAATTGAGGTAGAAGTCCAGGCTCCCTGTGTGATCTCCACTGGTACCACCGGGCAGGATCAACACCCGGCCTTCTCCAGCACTGCCACGGTGGGGATGTTGGGGAAACTCATTACAGTTTGGTGAAGGTGAAGCCCGGGCTCTCCACTTGGCCCTTGATGGCATGGGTAAGAGTGGGACAGCGGTTTTTTCTGTGTGTTTGACTGAACTAAAGTGGTTTTTATCTAAGTTTTCTGTCTTGCTAGGCCACCTCTTTCCTGGTCCTAAAAAATGAATTTGTTATTTTTACATAGCAATTTTAAAATTGAGTAAGTACTTAATATTTGCAATTCCAGTCAATTCATTTTTATTCATAATATTGTGGAATCTGTCATAACTTTCTGAGTAATACATAGACTAATTTGTAATAAATTGTTAATCAGAATTTATATCATATGAGGAGAATTAAAAGAAAGTGTTATGTACATTAAATTCTTTATCCCAAAACTATGCTTTTTTCTGTTACGCTATCCTAATACTTGAAGTTACTTTCTTACAAAAAATAAAACTGTAACATGGGCCAAGCACATTATTTTTACATGTGTCCCAAATGGTAGTTTCACAATGAGAATCTTTTTTTTTTTTTTTTTAAAGTAACTCCTCCATGGCTCTCCTCTCCATCTTTCTGTTACTTTAGTACTTGAGGAGAGAGTCTGGTTTGTTGAGACTAGAAAACAGGTCTGAAATGAAAAGAAGAGGGGCCAGCCCTGTGGCCGAGTGGTTAAATTTGTGCGCTCCACTTTGGCAGCCCAGAGTTTCTCCAGTTTGGGTCCTGGGCACCGACATGGCATCGCTCATCAGGCCAATCTGAGGCCGCATCCCACATGCCACAACTAGAAGGACCCACAACTAAAATATGCAACTATGTACTGGGGGGGCTTTGGGGAGAAAAAGCAGAAAAAAAAAAGATTGGCAGCAGTTGTTAGCTCAGGTGCCAATCTTTAAAAAAAAAAAAAAAGAAAACAGGAGACACTTCATGCTAAGTTCAGTCTCTTAACAGTCTCTCTTCTCTGTCATGGTGTTAGAATGTTTCAAGAGTCCATATGCGCAGAACTTCAGTGTATACTTATGAAGAATAATGCTTCTTGTTTTTGTTGTTTGTTTGTTGTTTCACTGATTGAACAGTAGTTACATGTGCTGACTCCAAAGCCAGATGCCTGGCTCTGGTCCTGAGCTTGCCACTCACTGGCTGTAACTTTAAGTGAATCACATAACCTCTCTGTGCCTCAGAGCCTTCCCCTGCAAAATGGGCCTAATCATAATCTCTGCTTCCTAGGGTCATTGTGAGGGTTACTGAGCTCATATATGCAAAGCCTGCTATTTGTAAGGACTCTGAGTTTTAACGATATTGTTTTGTGAGCTATCTGGAACAGTGCTCAGTGATGCCAGCAGAGGAGTAGTGTGCAGTGGTGGGGGCTGCTGTGTTAGACGTTTCACTGTGTGCTTCCTCCTGTTGAGAGGTTGGTCATTTGTGTCAGATGGCAGGCTTATATAATCCATTTTTTGGTCTTTTTTACAGTCTTAGTCATGGGGATATGGTCACTAGTAGATTTTTCTGTGAAGAAAGATAACCAATGAGAATGATCTTTATTTTACCAGCAACATGTTTACACCATTTAAATAAACTAATAATTGAACATGACTTCTTATCTTCGCAGGCTGCTCTTCAACTTCTTTTTCACTGCAACAGTTTTGTCTTACTCAGTGGAAATATTCACGGTTCTGTCTTTTGAGAATTTTGAGCCTTGAAACCTTTCTTCTACATAAGCTACCTAAGTGAGACCTTCTTTATTATTAAGATGTGTGGTGAATTTATTCACCATACCCAAGTTCTTATTCTTTGGCATTATGTACTTTTTATTTTTCTCTTTTAAAGAAAAAAATAATTTTTTTAAGTTATTTTTTCCTTTTTCTCCCCAAAGCCCCTTGGTACATAGTTGTGTATTTTTAGTTGTGGGTCCTTCTAGTTGTGGCATGTGGGATGCCGCCTCAGCATGGCTTGATGAGCGGTGCCATGTCTGCACCCAGGATCTGAACCAGCGAAACCCTGGGCCGCTAAAGTGGAGCGCGCGAACTTAACCACTCGGCCACGGGGCCAACCCCCCCAAAATAGCAATTTTTTAAAAATTCTGACTAGCCCTTTCTTTATGCTATACTAAGCTAGTGTACATTTGTATAGTTGAACAAGCTTTCCAAAGGCATTTCCCAGTTCATTTCAGATTATTGTTTTTAAAAAAGAGAAATATTCAAAAATCCCCTTCTGTGTTGTTATTTTTTTCGTTTTTTTAAAGAGCATTTATCATTTGCCATTTTGTCATCTCCCTTCTCCCCATTGCACAGCTGAACCAGTCTCTTGGGTGTGCCAGCTGCTGTGTCGTGGCCCCCTGTCAGCCTGCTGCCCTGACGTTCTGCCTTTTGGACTAAGCACTTTTCCCTCTTGTTACTGTGCTCACCAGAAGACTTGTACATCTTGCCAAAAAGTCCTTTGTCAGTAACTTTATTCATAAACATTCACCAAATTAACAGCTCTTCACATACATCATGTTAAATGTAGGGGGTGGGGAAAGACCAATAAAACACATAAGGTAACAAAAGCAGTGCTTTCATCCAACTCTCAGGGCAAGAACAAAGTTAATTTCCACCACTGATTTAAGTTATGCTTTTTCAGCACATTAAAATACATCATTTTGCTCATTTGTTCAATAGTAACCTTTTTTTAACGTAGCTGTTTCTTTTTAATCCAGAACAGTTTTAGTCTCATCTATAATGTGAGATGTGACCAAATTTTTACTAATTAAGAGAACTTTACCTTCCAAGGTGATTCTGAAACTGACCTTAAAAATAAATTTCTAACAAATTATTTACCTGTTCAGTTGATTTTTCACATTGTATTGCTTTTAACCAACATTGTCATTTTTTAGTTTAACTTTCAGAAGAATTTCCTTCAAATTTTGCATTACTGATTTTTGTCTCCATTTAAATAGTGTATATTTGGCTTAAAAATTGGACAGAACTGGGACCCAAGGGCCTCTGCTGGACCACCAAGTTGCTAAGGAACTGTGTGGGAAAGGATGGGTGGAGTCTCATAAGAACAGCCCCTATTTCATTTCTCAGCAACAGGGCGGCGGTCAGGGGCGATTTCTAAGATCCAGTCGGCTTAGTAGCCAAAGATCATGCGGAGGATGGATTGCCTATCCCTGCACTCCAAGAGGATGGCTGGGGGTCCAGTGAGTTCCTTCTTGGGTCATGTGCTCTCACCTAATAAATGGCCTTAATCTCTCCTGGCAATGAGCAGGGTCCCAGCCACGGGACCCACACTGCCACCAGGATCTCCCTTGCTCTCACATAACTAAACGTCAAGCAGCCACAGCCTGGGGCCCCAGGGGCTGTGCGTTAGGCGGAGGCAGTGGTCAAAGCTGCAGGCCTCAAAGGACAGGCGCTGCCAGTCTGGCCCTGCTTGTCCTCAGGGCCGGATCTAGGACTAGTGCCACCATCCTCCACCTGGAGGGCTCAGCACTGCCTTGTGCTGGGGCCTCCGTACTGAGGGAGAGGCCTGGAGCAGCACTACTATGCTCTCACGTAATTGGGACTTTTAACTTTCTAAAGTTGTAAAAATGGTAGAGAGGTTGCATGTACCCATCGCTCAGCTTCTCCCAATGGTGACATGTTACATGATTATAGTAAATTATCAAAGCCAGGAAATTGACATTGATGCAATACAGTGAACTAGATGAGAGACCTTACTTGGATTTCATGGATTTTTATATGAATGATTTTTTAAAATCACCATAAGACTGATAAATCTTGCTGTGTGCTCATACTTGGTCAGATTTCCTGTTTTGAACCAGCAGTCCATTTTCCAGTTTTTAGGAATTTTTTAATTGTAATTTTTTTTTGAAACTTCAAAGATAAGGTTTATTGAACAGATTAGAATGATGAAAAGAAATTTTACCACCATCAGGACACACAAGGGAAATTTAGTAAGTAGCAAATGCTAGAAGAGGTGAGCTTTACATTTACCAACAGGAAAATCCGTCACATAGCGTATTTATACCTGGATGTCACTTAAAACTTTAGACAAGAGAAGGTTAAAAACAACAACAAAAGACTCATCAAGGATCAATTTTGCCAGTAGCAAACAGCTAACTTTTCAGATCACCAGTTCTAAATTGGCAGGAACACATTTCCAAAAAATTAGGAGGCGTGTTTTAAGATACTTGATGCCAGTCAGGACCAGGACTCTGTCTTCTGAGATATCACTAAACAAAATGTTGTCTCTGATCAAAGGAGGAATAAAATTCTGAGGCATCAGCTTTCAAAGCATACACAAATAATTAACTCTCTTTTTAAAATGTGGTGATGGTAAAATCACCATGATGGATTAAAATCCATGAGAGACCAGCCCTAGTGGCCTAGTGGCTAAGTTCAGCACACTCTGCTTCGGCAGCCTGGGTTCGATTCTTGGGCACAGACCTACACCACTCGTCTGTCAGAGGCCATGCTGTGGTGGCAGCTCACATACAAGATAGAGGAAGATTGGCAGCAGATGTTAGCTCAGGGCAAATCCTCCTCAGCAAAAAAAAAAAAAAAGAAGAAAATCCACGATGATATCTATGTAGACACAGTCTACCCACCTGTGCTAAATCTCAATCAGAAGAACCCACCACCATTCTGCTCTTTCTCTCATTTAAAAAAGTATTTTCCTGGGCTGGCCCCATGGCCAAGTGGTTAAGTTCGCGCCCTCTGCTGCAGGCATCCCAGTGTTTTGTTGGTTCGCATCCTGGGCATGGACATGGCACTGCTCATCAAACCATGCTGAGGCAGCATCCCACATGCCACAACTAGAAGGACCCACAACAAAGAATATACAACTGTGTACTGGGGGGCTTTGGGGAGAAAAAGGAAAAAATAAAATCTTTACAGAAGTATTTTCCCTCTATGTGAATTATGGTTTTTTGTTATGAAAAATTCACTGTGGCAGAAGTAGGCCTGAGTATTATTGAGTATTTGAGTATTTATAAGCAAAATATTTAGTCCAACAGTATTGTGGCAAAAATTCAAGCTGATTTATGGAAACATACTGTGAGATTTTTCTTTCAAAGCTTTGGTATAAAAGGTGACAAATTCATTTTATTAAGAACTAGCTATGCACTCATTCCATGGACTTGCGGAGAAATCCTTCCTTATAGACTAGCATTAACATTGGGACCAGTGTAGTGACATTGTTTTTCTTGCTATATTGGCTTGCCCTGTTGTTCTCATACTGCTTACTACTCATCAACATTTGTGTTCTTCAGCCTCTCTGGAAGAAATCATGACATTAGTGAACACAGAAAAGCAAGGTTCTGCTGAGTTTGCTTATCTATTCATATGAGGAAACCTTTTAAGAGATCTCACTTCAAAGCATCCCGTACAACTCTTCCAGTAAGAACTGGAGCTCCATGAAGATGCTCCAGGAGGCTCTGCGTGCCAGAGGCATTATATGCCTATTTGAGAGACGTGCAAACCTAATGGGAAAAGCATGTAAAATGGGCACCGTGGCCTGGCATTCCTCATTTTATAAGATGTCACAGTCCCTGGCAAGTTTGGGCTTTTAAAATCCTGTGTAAGCATCATATATTTGAGGGAGATTTTGGTGAGCCCATCTCTGGAACATCTAAGGACAATCAAGATGGCATGGATCAACCCTGGAGCTAATCTAGGCAAACCCCAGGCATGGAGTTTATTTCCTGGATTAAACCTAGGTGTGTGGAGCTGGCTGGACATTGCATTTAGTTCCCTACGTGGTCTTTCAGGAGACCATTTAATGTAACGATTAGGTATCCAGGCTCTAGAAACAGACTACCTGGAGTCCAATTCTAGCATTGCTACTTAGTATCTTAGCTGTGACCTTGCTGGGGTTCATCACTTCTCTATGCTTCCATTTTTTCTCTAGTAGAGAGAAGTGAAAATGCCCATTCCATATGGTTGTGGGGATTAAATGGGACAATGCATGTAAAGTGCTAGAATAGTGCCACTGTTGTGTCTCCAGTGTAGCTGTGTACAACGGTTACAGACCTACAGTACCAAGATGGGAGTATTAAAGGCAAAAGCAGGGAAAGAAGATAGATGCTGGCAAAGTGAGTTCAGGGCATTTTCAGATAGAGGGGGAATAGAATAGATGTAACAAGCCTGAGCAAGAGGAATACCTTTGAAGTTCGTGAGCGAAACTGAGGTCAAGGCCAACAAGAAAGAAGGCATGGGCACGTGAGAAAAAGTTTATCCTGCACAGTAATCAAATAAATGCAAATTGATGTAACAATGAAACATTGTAGCATGGCAATAATTTAGAATATCTAAAATCTGTTTTGACAGAAATGTGGGAAAACAGGTTTAGTCACACACTGCTGATAGAGGTATAAATTGATAGAGTTTTCCAGGAGGCCTAAAAGGCAAAATAAGTGAAAAGTCCTTAAATATGCATACCCTAAATTACTCCTTGATTCTACTTTTAGGTCTTACCTTACTGAAAAACTACATAAATTTACAATAGGAAGAACCTAAATGAATTGTGATCGATCCGTACACTCTGTTACTAATATTCAAGTTGAAAGTCATTCGGTAGTTGACCGCATAAATCCATGTGTCTTTACACTCTTTCAATCACTGTTGTATTAGTTTAGCTCTGTAGAAAGGAATCTTCTTTATTCATGAAGAAAAGTCATTTACTGTAGAATAAGGGAGCTTGAACTCTGCATGAGTTCTTATACTGTGATGTAATGCCTCTCTTGAGTCTTGAGAGAGCGTTTTTGTTGCTTTATAATATTGCTATTGGCAAGCTCATTACTGCTGTATAATAACAATACTGGAGTAATCCTGTTAGGTTCTGGATTTTTTAAATTGAGTATAGAATTTAGAGTTGTAATATTTAAGCTATTCTTTAAATAAGAATTACATATAGTATTTAGGCAGCTAGTGAAAAAACAAAAAATAACCTGACATTTCACTTACCAAATTGGCAGATATTTTTACAACTTTATTGAGATATAATTGAAGTCTTATAAACTGCACATAACGTGTATAGTTTGATCAGTTTTGCCATATGAACTGTCCTCATAACCCTTCTGACACCAAATGTATACGGATTTTTTCTCTGTACCAACCAATTTTCCAATTTTCCAGACACCAACTGGATGTCCTGCAATTCAACTCAATTCTGACACTATCTAGAATTAGCACAGACCCCGCAGATTAAGGACTTAGTCCCACAAGACTGCCACACTTCAGATGCCAGTCACAAATACCATGTGGCCACCTGTGCTTCTGACCAACCAGCTGTAAATTCAGGGCATTCTCTCAACCCCGTTCTCAAGTTCTATAATTTACTACCCCGTTCTCAAGTTCGATAATTTACTAGAAGGGCTCACAGAACTCAGGAAGATACTTCATTTACTATAAGTGGTTTATGATAAAGGTTATAAAATGAACAGCCAGATGAAGAGGTGCACAGGGTGAGATTCAGAAGGGTGTGGAGCAGAGAAGCTTCTGTCCCTGTGAGGTTGGGGTGCACCACCCGCTCCTCATGTGGATGTGTTCGAAACTCAGAAGCTCTCCAAACTCCATTAGTTAGGGGTTTCTGTGGAGCCTCCATTTCATCGACATGATTGGTTAAATCATTGGCTTCTGGTGATCTCCAGCCAATCGCACTTCTCTGAGGTCAGGGGATGGGGCTGAAAGTACCTTTTGCCTATTTTGGTGTTGGATACTATTATTGAAAAATCTTTGCCACCTATCTACAGTAACAGAGCAGTGGCAAGATTTCTTAGTAATAATCATTATCAAAATAGGATAAAAGGCACTTCCATATGTTAATATAGGAGGGTGAAATTGGGTACAACTTTTTTGAAGTTTATAATTGCAAAAAATTGGAAACAAATTCAATGCTCAACAACATGGGATTGTTTAGGGAAACAGTTCATATAATGAAATATTATGCTTTTAAAATTAGTACTAGAAGTGTATTGTTTTGTAAACAACAACAAGATCATATGGTATGATGATCTTTAACTTATGTTTTCAAGTTAACAACAAAAAAGTACATAGAAAAAAAGACTAAAAGCATCTTTAAAGCAAAATGTTAAAAGTAGTTTCATCTGGCTAGGAAGATTTATCTGCATTTCTTCCAATGCGTGTATTATCTTTAAAAAAACTTTATTGAAATTTCTTCCTGATTATAAAACTAACACATGGGCATAAAGTAAATCCATAAAATAGGATTGATGTATTAGTGTAAGCTATATAAATTGTTTTAAAAAAAAAGAAAGACCTCTTTTATGTTTTAAAGCCATCTGGAGCTTGGCCCCTGCCTACCTGCATCTCACCTTTTGCAGTCCCAGCTCCCTCTTCATGCTCTGGTGGGAAGGAACTGCCTCAGGTCCCTGGAACACACACTCTCCTGGTCCCTGCCTTTGCTCATGCTGTGCATTCGCCTTCAGTTGTCTTTCTCATTGGCTTCTTTCTCCTCATCCCTTGAAATCTACTGTCAGCATCATCTCCCAGAAGCCTTTCCCGAGCTCCTAGTGCTTCTCCTTTCCCGTTCCCAATGCTCTCTACACCCATCTCCACTGAGGCACGTACTACATTATATTATCCCTTTTCGTTTTTCTCTCTCAATAGACTGAGCGTGACTTTTGAGGTCGGGACATTATTGGTTAGCACAGTGCCTGAAACGTAGCAGGAGGAGCTTCCCTAAGTGTGTGTGTGTGTGTGTGTTTGTGCATGCACGCGTGTAACTGAAAAATAGAATAGAAATAAAGGTGTGGTGGGCTCAAACAGCCTGAAGTGTTGAAAGAAGTGTTAATCTCTGCATGCCTGGGGAATGAGATCTTCACGGAGACTTTAGTAGATGAGGATAGAGAGGTGAGGAGAGAGCCACATCATTAAGGGCTTCATTTGTCATCCTAAGGAGTTTGGATTTTATAGTGTAAGTGATGGGGAACCAGTAAAGACTTTTAAGTAAGAGAATGGCTAGCTTCTAGCATTTCCCAAAGTGTTAGATGTTATTAATGTTATGTAAAAAGCTCGGATATAAAATAAATTTGGGAAATCCTGGATTAAAGCAAGTTGAATAGATTTCTGTTCTTCTGGACTTTTCAGAGTTTTTACTATGCTAATGTGTATTTTTAATCTTCCAAAAGGGGCATATGTGCTATAATTTGCATAATTTCCAAGATTTATTTATCACGGAACCCTTTTATTTAGGACCATGTTATAGAACACATTTTGAGAAATGGACGCTGGGGAGGCTAACAGCAGTGAGAACTTTTCGTGATTGTTACTGTAGCCTAGGGGAGAAACATCAAGGGCTTGCATCAGAAAGTTAACGGCGGAGAGGGGGGCAAGAGCAAGGGAATTAAGTTGTGTCTCTCAGAGTACATTCTCCAAAAGTGGTGATTTACCAATAATTGTAAAAGATGACATCATGATTTGAGAATTGTTAATATATGATCCAAAGGCATTAGAACAAGCAGTGCAAAATATTGTTTGAAACATCTCTGAGACCAATGGTGGTCAAAAGAAGGTGCTTCTTTGGTGTGTTTACAACCCCACCAACTGATAACACAGCCCAGGCTCACTGGACATGGTAACTACTTGTTTGTGGGTTAGTCAAAGATGGTTGCCAGGAGTCTTGGTTGGGCAACTGAGCAGATAGACGGTGGTATCATGATAAGATAAGCAAGATAGGAGACAGTGCTAATTTGGGAAAGAAGATGCTCTGTCACTTCTTGACGTGTTAATGAGTTAGAGTTGTCTGTAGGACATCCTTGTGGAGAGGAGAGCGCCAGTAGGCCACTGGACATGAGTTTGTACCTCAGATGTTTTGGACTGATCCACCCTTAATTTTACCTGCTGTGTCTCAATTGCTGCATATGTTAGGGTTTCGTGTCCTTTTATGAGATCATAAAATACTAAATTGCAGGGTGAAGACACTGCACATTCCTAATCTTATCCCCTATTGCACTTCCTCACATCAGTTACCCTTGTTCCTCCACAGCTTCCTCACCACATGCAAAGTACACTGAAATCACTTTTGTGTATTTTTAAATTTCTGATTTTAGGAATTTGCTTCTACAAGTATAAGGAGGATGCTTGATTGACAGTGTTTCTCTTTGCTTTGTTACTACACCAGGTGAAATCACTGAGTTAATAATGCTATCACATGTTTCTGTTTCAATTATTTTAAGTATAATAACAATGTTCCTTCATTTTATTTATAGCTCCAAAAGGAATTCTTCACTTGTCTCCTGATGTTTATCAAGAGATGGAAGCCAGCCGCCACAAAGTAATCTCTGGCACTACTCTAGGCTATTTGTCACCCAAAGATATGAACCAACCCTCAAGCTCTTTCTTCAGTATATCGCCCACATCGAATAGTTCAGCTACACTTGCCAGGGAACTCCTTATGAATGGAACATCTCCAGCTGAAGCCGTAGGTTTAAAAGGGAGTTCTCCTACTCCCCCTTGTTCTCCAGTACAACCTTCAAAACAACTGGAATATTTAGCAAGGATTCAAGGCTTTCAGGTATGAATTAAAAGCAAAAACAAAAACAAGAAAACAAAAAAATTCATTAGCCCCAAATCCTTCATCTCTATCCATCAGAAAGCTCATTCTTGCCTGCTAGTGTGACCTGTATGCCACTTACATTGTAAATTATTAGAAACACAGAGGACAGAAAAAAGAAAGTCGTATGCACATGCCGCATTTTCTTTGATTTTCATTCTATCCAGTAATTTTTTTGCTGCCTGGCTCTCCTCCGTTTTCCTTCTTCTTCCTCTTCCTTTTTTTTTTTTTTTTTAAGGCATTTTTCATTCTCTGTTCTGTCTTCTGGTTGGTCTTGCTTGGGTGCACCCATCTCCTCACTCTGTCTTCCATAAACAGAAAGTCTGCCTTCATACATTTGGTATTAGTATTTGGCACTAAGTTCTCCCTCATTTTATAGTAAGGTTGAGTTTTCAATAATGATTTTACTTTCACAGCAGTTTTGAACTTGGCATTCTATTGCTAGTAATGATTAGGTGTACCGTTCAGGTACCACATCCTAGAAAATCAGTTATCTTAGGAGTTCATTAAACGAGTTATTAGAACAATAATGAAATGCTCTCTAGTTGTTTGAGGCATAAAAACATTTGTTTTACTGGATCATGTTTTGAACCATCTAGGGAAGCAACTGCCTCAGATGGTACCAATAATTCCATTTCACTGTGCAGTCTAAAACTAGCTTACAGCCCATTTAACTTGTGTATATGAATTTGGGGATGGAAACTTTTTTTTTCCTATTTATTCTTTGTTCCCTTTTGAAAAAACAAAGCCCAACAATCCTTTATGGATAGAGCTTTTAAAAGAATTGTTAACTCAAGGAAGAGGAAATACCTGTGTTTCGATTTCTTAGTTGCCTTGAAATTCATGTACTGAACTGTAACTGCTGACTCGCCTGGATGGACAGCAGCGTGCTTGTGCGTAGACAGAGTGGATTGCTCCCTCCAATTTCACTGTTTTCATCCCCTTTTCCATCTTAGTCTTATTCCTTAAGACCAAAAACTGTAATTTCCTTTAGAAATGCTCTAGAAGATCTGTATTGTGTAGAATGATCATGTATTCCTAAAAATTTTACAAGTTTAGATATAAAATAAGAAAGATCATGTGTATGGGGAGGTATCCTGCATGTTTTTTGTTGTCCTTCACAGAAAACTGATTCTTTCAAATCTATTGCCAGGTAGTTGTTAGTGTTTTTAATTAGACTATTAATATGAAATTAAAGAAGCTGTTACCAGTTATTGGCTCTGTCATCTGAAATTTTAAATGCTTAATTTAAAGGTAAAATTTTAGAATTTGTTTTTGTTGTTCACCTGAAGAATGACAATAAATCACTGTTTCAAATAAAAAGACCTGGATTCATATAGTTAAAGTACTGAGGACAAAGCTAAGTAATTTTTAGTTCCATCCATAATCTGCATAGGATGATCTAGAAATAAACTGTGGTGAAAAGAAATTCACTGCTTATTTTACAAATCTAGTCATTTAGAAATGTCTGAAAGTAACACTGCATTTTTATAGAAACAAAGCACAAATTACTTTCAAACTCTGAATTGATTTTTTGCCTGGAGATGTCATGGTAGATGTAATTTTGCTGCCAGAAGAACTACTTACATTTTCGAATTTGTATTTATTTGTTAATTCTTGGCAATGAAAACAATTATAATTTTGAAATATCTTTACTTTAGTCAAAATGTAGAGTCTGTTTCCCCTATTATTGGGCTGACTGCTCAGACCTTTTTTTTAAAGCTTATGCTGAGATAATATACTCTTATTTATGGACAAGTTAAACACTTCCAAATTTGTGTACTGTGATTTTTACATACTAATGGATATAAACAGATGGTTTGAGAACGTTGCTGTGCTTCTTTGGTCAAATGTGCTTGGTGTTGTTAATGTGGAGTGTGGTGTCACTGGTGGATCGTAACCTGCAGCCAAGCAATGCACAGATCTCTGTGGGAAACGGCTTAGCGTCCTGTCAGGCATGGAGCACATCTTCCTACTGTCACAGTAGAAGGTTCTTTGTGATTAAGAGTTTTAAAGCCTATTTCTTTATAGGTAACTCTCTCAGGTATATTTACCTGGTAGAAAAACATGCAGATTGTTTTTATTTCTTAAATGTTTCAATTGGACTATAGTTTAGAAATTATAGGGCCAGCTTATTATGGACTACATGCTATTCTGTTATTTTTATTTCTGGAATTTAAAAACAATAAATTCTTTTTCTGTCTTTCTAGGTTAGTATTTTTTTTTAATTTTGTTGTTGTACACTGACTAGATATTACTGCTTATTGAATATTGTATAAACCTGTCTCTGGCCTTTCTTGCCCGTTGAAATCTG
Source organism: Equus asinus (assembly GCF_041296235.1). Lineage (NCBI taxonomy): Eukaryota > Metazoa > Chordata > Mammalia > Perissodactyla > Equidae > Equus > Equus asinus. The sequence continues at coordinate 12,932,258 of NC_091801.1, forward strand.
ATTTAAGCCTACCAGAGCCATTGTATGTGACAGCTATATTGTATTACAAAGTAAAAATATATTAGTATACTGAAAACTAAGTTGTTTTAACTTTTAAATTTTTTTCCCTACCCAATCTTTAATTGAAATTTATAAATTCCAAAAAAGCTTATTTGCTCACCAGAATGTTGGTATTAAGCTCACATCTATTTGCTTAAATCTACAAAATAATTAAAATTATTATACAATTAAAGTTATTATTAACAAAGCTGGCTTCACAGAGCAGAACGTGACCGAACACTTGCACATTCTCAGTAATTCTTGCTTGGACTCACCAGAAGTTTTTATCACATTTTAGATGCAAGCTTTTGGCTCTCTATCATAGATATTTATTTGTTTCTTTGAAGTTTATTGAGTGTATTTTAATTAACCTCTTTTAAAATCTGAATGTTCTTATTGATTGTTTGATTATTTTTTAGAAAAAAAAGTTTTATGTGACTGGTTCTGTGCAGCCCCAGCTTTGTCCAGCTCAGTCAGGATGCTCCTGTAACTGTGCATTTCATAAAAACTCATTTGCAATTATAGTCATGCCATAGTATTACAAGTTTCCTTGTTGTGCATACTTGATACTCTTTAATTATAATGCCAAAATGTTTCAAAATCATGCAGCTTTTTAAAGAAAATTATTAGAGAAGAGACATTCTTGAAATGCTGTGGGTTTGAGCTAAGATAGAAGACTTTGTTTTGTTGTGCTATAGTTTACATTATTCTAAGTTTTTACGTCTTTAATATGCTTTTCCATACTAATTATATTAGACGTCTCTTTGTATAAATGTAAGCAGTTCCTTTGTTTAAATGAGTCATTAGAAAAATGGTTAGATTCGAAATGACAATGAATTATTTTAGTAAATTATCCTTTCTAGATGGATTTAATTTCCATTTGCTAGTCTGTTCCCTTCCTTGTGATCTTCATCCATTGAACAGTGTTATTTTTGAAACCTTCAGAGTAAAATATGATAAACTACATTTGTTTTTCTCACATAAAGAATGTAAAGAAGCAGTTAGGTGGTGTTTCAGTTAAATCATAATTAGCTTAGTTTACAAAGTCAAGGAGTGTTTTGTAGAGGGACTTTTCTAGCTGGTGCCATTTCCAGCGAGATGAGATTGTCAGTAGAAGGCTTTGAAATAGCTATTTAAATTAAAAACTTTCTTTTCAAATACAATTCAAACAATACATTTCAACTAATATGTCTCCTTTTTTGAAGTTTAATATGATTATGGCAGGTTTCTTTTGTAGTTAACAGGCTTCTTTTAAATATTTATTTTTAACATATATTATGCATAACATATTTTAACAATATGACCTTAGTACACAGATTATATTGAGACGGGGCATGGGGGGGCCTGGCCAATCTGAGAATCAACCTTTCTCCTGTCTCTTTTTTCTTATCTTCCCTATACCTCACTTTTTGTAATCCCTATATCGATCATCACAGTAGCTATTTGCAGCTTTTTTTCTTTCTTTTAAAGAATGAGTGATCCATGCTTTTCAAAGACCTCTATAGTCATGTGCCGCATAATAACTTTTCGGTCAACTATAGACTACATCTACCATGGCGGTGCCATAGGATTAGTACCACACAGCCTAGGTGTGTAGTAGGCTGTACCATCTAGGTTTGTGTAAGTGCACTCTGAGGGTTTGCGCAGCAGTAAAGTCTTCTAATGACGCATTTCTTAGAATGTGTCCCTGTTGTTAAGCGACACATGACTGTATAAGTAAAACTGTACATTTCTAATAGGAAAATATGGAGAAAGAAATCATACATATACTCCCCTACTTAGAAATGTTCCCCCCCATTTTTAAAAATTAACATTAATGGTTTATTAACAAATTATCATCTTCAAGTATGTTTATACAAGAATGTCAAGATGATTTAATATCATAAGCTATAATATCAGTCAGTCAATTCAGAAAACCACAAGCCGTATCAATAGATGATAGAAAAGCTAGTGGTGAGTAGTATTTCCCTCATTTTTAATTTGTCCTTGAAACATACTTACCATGTCACGTCTGAGCCCAAATTTTCATTTTGCTGTTACACAAATGGTTGTATAAAGTAATGAGAAATTACTCAGAGTACAATGAGCAAAACACATTTGTGAGTTTGACGTGGGGTCAACAGATTCTGCTCTGATACACAGTCGCTCCTTAAAACTCCCTCTTGGATTTGGTCTCTACAACTTTCCGAAGACCTTGGTGGGATTGGGTTAGTATTTGAACTCTCCTGAAGGCTTGGTCTTCCTATGGTGACCCTAAAACTCAGGTTTGTTCTTCAGATGGGCAGCCCAAGTTCATGGAAACTGACTTACTGTCTGTGATATCTTTAGACCTTGTTAGACTTGGCCAAACTCCCGAGGGTATGCGAACTACATATCATGTAACTGTCCTTCCATAAAAACCAGTGGAATTACAGATCAACTCATTTTGCTGAAATTTCCAACTCTGTAGAGAAAAATACTACATTCGAAGAAGGAAACCCTGATGCATATAAAAATGTACTGTGACGTGTAATACAGGTAAGAATCAAGCAGGCCTTGGGTGAAACAGTCTGTTTTTACTGCATAAACTATTCATAACTAACTCCAACCTAAATCAGTGCAGAGTGTAACTCTGGAACTCGGAGGGACAGAGACACTCATCTTGAGCCTTAGTGCACCAATACATATGTAGTAAGACAGAAGATATTCCAAAGAAAAACTAATAAACAAACATGGAAAGAGCTGTTCCTAACACAGTGACTTTGATGTGGATCTGAAATGAGTCACTGTGGTGCAGAAAGAAATGGCTGTCATTATGTTTTCTCTCCGTGTAGAAATATCTGTAGCTTTTTCTCTTTGTATCAGAAGAGATTTCAACTCACCATGAGAATTCTATTTGGAATTATTTGAAAATCAATAAGTAATTAGCTCTTCGTTAATGTGAAGAAAAAGAAATTGTTTTTCATCTAAAGGTGAATTACATTTCCTTTTGTTAGAAAAGGTTGGCAGGGATGTGATTTTTATTTAGTGACGTAAATTTAATTGTAGTACCCATCAGGTGCCTTCATGTCACACTAGTATCTATAGACCTATGCTCATTCTAAGTTATGTGGAAATTATCTGTTTCCCTTCCCCCAACATTCAGCTGTGTCTATGATTTTTTTTCATGAACGACAATGGCTAAAGTTTCCTATGTATTGTTCTCTTCTTACTCAGAGCAACTTGAGAAAGAGAACAATATGCAGAATGCTCCTTGTAAAGGATTTCTGTACCCTGACTGGAGAAAACTCTAACATACCAGGGTCATACTTCATTTAGAAGATATATGGGCAAACAACGACATGAAACTGACATTTATTGACTGACTTGATATATATCTGATAGTGAAGTACACCATTATATACATTATTTTATGATGCAAACAGAAGTGCCTGGTACATTTTTGCTTTTTGCTTACAAATCTTTATTTTAAATCAAAGTATAGTCATGTGTTGCTTAATGAAGGGGGTACATTCTGAGAAATCTGTCATTAGACGATTTCATCATTGTGGGAGCATCATAGAGTGTACTTACATAAACCTAGATGGTATAGCCCCTACACAGCTAGGCTATAGGATACTAATCTTATGGGACCACTGTTGGATATGCGGTCTATCCTTGACTGAAATGTGGTTATGTGGCCCATGATTGCGTAGTGTTTGAAGCTGGATCCCTGTAAGGAGAACTAGTTTGTGGTAGTGGTCCATGGTCTTCTGGGTATTGTTTTGGTTTAGACATAGATTTCATCAATACATTTGTTTGTACCTTCAACTATACACACAACCGAGTCTAAGTCATTTAAGAATTCTGACTCTTTTGAGCTGGAAGGAACTTTAGATTTTATTCTAAGATAAAATTTTATTGTGTAAATATACGTTTGACGGACTACATGAGTGAAATGAACTATTAGTAATGCAATTTATTTATTTTCCCATATGGAGTTATTAATGTTAAACCCTGACAGATTTTGGCTTCTGGAAGGTTCTGCCATCTTAACATGGTCACATCAAAAAGCAAGCTTAACTGTCAGAGATAAAGGATATTTGAAAAACTTACAGAATATTTTTATCTATAGTATTGTCATTTTTTAAGTGTAAGAAAAGTCCAGAGTCAAGTCTTAAAATGGAACTTTTGAGAAAACAGGGACTGCTGTTGGAAAATGATACAAAATTCACAGCTTGAAAAACTTACTAAGATAAAAATAGTTGATAGTATATTAAGAATAGTTTTCATTAATTTCAGTATATATGTGAAGAATTAGATGAATATGAATTTAGTCTGGCTGTAGAATGTCATCCCGTTGAATACTGGAATTGACTTAGTTGAACAGCAGGAAATGGAACATTTGTTTATTCACTCTGGGCAAATACTTAATAAGTACCTACACATGCTAGGCAGCATGCCAACCACTGAGCAAGGAGGAGTTATGGTCAAGTTGGGGACAGACAGACAGGTAAATAAAACCAATATAACAGAAGATTGACCACTACCACAATTTAGTTCTATCTCCAGGGGTCAGTGTTTGAACATTACATGGCAGTTTGATAAAAATAATTAAAGATTTGCAGCATCTTGTATGAAATAATGTATGTAATGCCTGCCCCATATAATAAGTGTCATAGTAAGTGTAATATGCTAAGTGGTCACTTGAGGTGTGGTTAGCTATGTTAAGAATCATGAATGGGAATGAACAGCTCTGACTGAGTGAATTACGGAAGAATTCATAGCAGAGGGGACATGTGAAGTAAGTGTTAAAGAGGAGATAGAATTTGAAGGTGGTTAAGAAGAAAAGGAATTGCAGGCAGAAGAAGCTAAGTACTAAGGACATAAAAGGTGTTTTAGAAAATGCTTAGAGTTCAAAGTGGAAGTAGCAGGCAGGGAGGCTGAAAAGATGTGTGTGTGTTGCTGGGAGTTTGAATTTTAGCTATTAGGCAGAGACCACTCGCATTTTTAAAAGGGTAGTAATGTTCGTTTTGTATTTTAGAAAGATAATTCTATAAGGATGAACTAGACAAAAAAAGAGATTTCTAGCAGAAAGACTAATTAGAGTGGTTTTGCACAAATCCAGGAGAGAAAAAATGAAGATTGAATTCAGGCAGAGCTAGTGGGCATAGAGGAGTGGGGCGAAGGTAGAGTTGAGAGAAGTAAATGATGTCCTGTCCTGAGTGTGAGGGTGCTTTCGCTGGTCTGGTCAGGGTGGAAGCTAGATTTAAACGTATAGAAGAGTAAATAGAGACTATTTGAGGATAAATAGACTATTCTTTCAAGAATTTAAGAGTGGAGTAAAGAAGGAAGGTAACACGAATATGACATGTTTTAGCAAGTTTTTATTTTTAGTATGGACGAGATGGGTAAACATAGAGCAAGTGGAGTTCCATTTTGAACATGTGGAATATGACTTGCCTGTGGGACTTTCAAATGGAGTTGTCCAGTAGGCAGCTGTAAATGGGTCTGGTGGTCAGCAAAAGACGATAGGACACACAGATTGGAGAGTCATCAGTGTATAGATGTAATGGAAGCTGTAGAAATATTAAGATTGACCAGGGGAAATGGGCAAAGGCCTAGGAGATATTCCTGACCAGTACAAACAAGCTGAGGGATTCATTAATTCAGCTGAAATATATTGAGCACCTGCCACTGGCCAGATACACTTCTTGGCACTGAGGATATAGCATATATTACAGTCAAGGTGTCTCCCCTCGTGGAGCTAACATTAGAATGGGAGTGTGGGGGGTGGGATGTGGAGTGGAAGGGGCAGGTGGAAGGGCAGGCAATCACATCTGGACACATCTGATAAATTCAAATTGTGTTAATATCCTAAGATTACAATTGCTTGGAAATTAATTGTGAGATTAATTATGATTATTCATCAGAAGTATGAGCAATGACTTAGTGTCTCCAACTGTTGTGTCAGATAACTACACTGTTAAAATGTTTTAGTCAACCTTACTGTGATATAATTTACATACAATAAAACACACCCATTTTAGTTATACAGTTTGGTGAGTTTTGAAAAATGCGTACAACCATGTAACCACCACCACAGTCAAGATGGGAATATTTCCATTACTGTAAAAAATTCCCTGGTGCCTCTTTGCAGCCTGTTTTCCTCACCTCCCCATAGTTCTAGGCAACTAGGATATCCTTTTTGTCACAAAAGATTAGTTTTGCCTTTTCAGGAATTTCATAAAAATGGAATCACACAGCATGCACAGTTTCGTGTCTGGCTTCTTTCACTCACTGTAATGTTTTTGAGATTCGTCCATGTTGTGTGTATCAGTAGTTTTTTCCTTTTTATTGCCAAGTAGTAGTCCATTGTATAGATGTATACCACAAATTGTTTATCAGTTTACCTGTTGATGAACATTTGAGTTGTTTTCAGTTTGGGGCTATTATGAATAAAGCTGTTTATGAACATTCATGTACAAGATTTTGTGCAGACATGTTTCCAATTCTCTTGGAAAAACACCTCAGAGTGGAATTACTGGGTCACATGGTAAGTGTATGTACAAATTTATAAGAAACTGTCAGATTGTTTTCAATGTATTGTATCATATTACATTCCTACCAGTAATATATGAGGGTTCCATACATTGATACGATCAGTCTCATTCTCTGAAGGATGCAGTGACTCATTGATATTTTCATTTGTATTTTACTGATGATCAACTATATGACTTCTTTTCATGTGCTTATTGGCCAATTATATATCTTTGTGAAATGCCTACATTTTTTGCCCTGTTTCCGTTTGGGATTTTTTTCCTTATTTGAGTTATAAGGGTTCTTTATGTAGTCTGGGTACAAATCCTTTGTATTCCAAATGTTATCGCCCTGCCTGTGACTTATCTTTTCATTATCTTAAAGGCACCTGTGGAAAAGTTGAAAATAAGTTTTCAATTTTCATGAAGTTCAATTTTCCATTTTTTCTGTAGGATTTGTGCCTTTTTGGTCCTAAGAAAACCCCAAGGTTGCACAGATTTTCACTTATTTTTTTTCTAGACTTTTTATGGTTTCTACTTTTATGTTTAATGCTAAGATCCACTTAAGGTTAATTTTTGTGTGAGGTAGGGGTGAGGATTGAAGTTCATTTTTCCCGTAGTGTAGCCAGCTGTTTCTGCACCGTGTGTGTAAATTGTTGTTCTACTCTAGCTGCTGTGAAGATATTCTGTTTATCTTTGGTTTCACCAATTTGTCTATGCTATGTCTAGGATTGTAGTTAATCCTGCTCGGGATTCATTTAGCTTCTGAGAATGATAAGTTAATATTTTTCACCAGTTTTGAAAAGTTTTTGGCCACTTTTTTTCAAAAAAATTTTCTACCCGTTTCTCTTCAGGCCAGTAAAGCTTTAGCTTTCTCTCACTTGAGCTGTGTGCACTTTAGGGAGTGCACCCAATTGAAAAAGTAGAGGACTTTCAGATCTTAACAGATTCCTCGCTGGTTTCTGCATACTTTTACATCAGACCCTCCGGAGTCTTCCCTGTACGTGTAAAGCGTAGTAGGCAGCCAGGAATCTGGGTAGAGTTTCTGTTCAGATTTAGTACTCCACTTCTGCAGCTACCTCACTTCTAGGATTTCTTCCCTCAGTGTTCAACTCATCTGCCACCCCTAAACTCTTTCCTCTGCCACCTCCAGCTGGTACGGCTGCAGTTTTCCACCAACAGAACTAGAGGAAGTGGAGAATGCCCTCAGGCAAAAAAAAAAAAAAAAAAAGCCATGAACTCACAATTCTTACTCCATATAGTTTTAGGGTTTCAAGGAAAAACTACCCTGGTGTCTGCCTGCTTTTGATCACATTCCAGTGTCTTCAGATATTTTTCTTTTATTTCATCTATGTTATATATTGTTATCTGCAAGAGACTTTGTCCAGTGAATTTGTTCTTCCATTACCAGAAACTAGACCTAAACCAATTGTTTTTAAATACCACTGAATTGACCCATTAATTAATTAATTAATAACTGATAATCTTGACATCCTTCTTAAAAAAAAAATTAAAAATATGGGGAAAGCTATAAGGACACTTGTCATTGGTTAGGGCCCTCTCTCTTCTTTTGGAACTCCATTTACATGCATTTTTTATATTTTCCCAGATTGCTGGGGCTTTTTTCCAAACATTTTTTTCTCTGAACTTCAGATTGTACTATTTCTATTGATCAATAAGTTTACTAACTCTTTCCCATGTCTCCTTCATCCGGTGACTTTTTTTTTTACTTTGGATATTGTATTTTCATTTCTAGAATTTCCATATTGTTCTTCTTAAAGTTTGTTTCTCTGCTGAGATTTCCTGTCCATTCATTCATTATGGACATATTTTCTTTTATATCCTTGAGAGTAGTTATAACAGGGTTCTTTAAACACCTTTTCTGCTCATTTCAACATGAGATATATTGGATTTTGTCTTTATTGATTGCCTTTTCATGTGGTTATGAGTCACCTTTTTCTCTTTATTCTGGGTCAAGTAGTTTTGGAATGCATCCTAACTATTGTGAATGATACCTTGTAGAGACTGGATTCTGTTACACTCCTCTGCAGAGTTTTTTTATTTTTTTTATTTTAAAGATTGGCACCTTAGCTAACAACTGTTGCCAATCTTCTTTTTTTTTTTTTCTGCTTTATCTCCCCAAACCCCCCGTACATGGTTGTATATTTTAGTTGCAGGTCCTTCTAGTTGTGGCATGTGGGACGCTGCCTCAATGTGGCCTGATGAGTGGTGCCATGTCCGCGCCCAGGATCCGGACCCTGGGCCGCTGCAGCGGAGCGCGCGAACTTAACCACTCCGCCACGGAGCCGGCCCCCAGCAAAGTTTTGAGTTTTGTTTTCTGAGGCAGTTAATCTGGCTGGATTCAGACTCCAAACTTTGTCTCTCATCTTGAACTGTTTCTTCTCTTGGCTTCTGGGATAGTAATCTCCAGATTCTCCATCAGCTTCTCTGTCAAATGTTGCAAAGAAGAACCTAACAGAATTGGCATTTAGGTGGTTACTGCTCCCTGTTAGAGTAGTTTTGGTGGTGATTTGTAATGAAGTGAATGATAGGGGAGAAAGTTGAGGTAGTGATAGTAATACTTTGCAAGAGTAACAACAGAAATAGTTAAAAAATAATCTGTCATAGGTGGTGTTTGCTGCCAATTTGGATTTGTAGTTTAGGCAGAACCTTACTTCTTACTTTTTGCAATCAAGTAGCAATTATTGATGTTCCTTGGTTCAAATTTCTTGGTCCCCATTGCTAGGCTTCTCGTGCGTTGGCCTATATTATAATTTTTTTCTCTCTAAAACTCTTACTTAAGAAGAAACCTTTAACTCCTCTTTCTTGTGATGCTTTGGATATTGTAATTTTCCACGCTTTTATGCCAGAAATTTTTTTTCTGCATCCTTTTCCTTTTCCATATCAGAAGTAGAAAGTACCACATTGCCATTGACTTTATTTTCTTAATTAAGAGGAAATTGAGTCTCCACTGATTCCCTTCTCTTGTGTTTGAAGATTCTTTTAGTATAAAAATCTGTTATAGTGTAGAAAAATTTATAATATGTTCTAATAGGCTCTCAGCTTCTTTCAAGTTGCCTTTATTTTGAAGCACTAAAGGTTTTCTTTCCTATTATAAGTGACCTTTAAAAAGCAATTTTGGACTTAGAGAAAAGTAGTATGGAGTTTGCTGTTAACAATTATATAACGATAGCATTAATCGCCAGTACCAGGAAATTGAGGATGATATAATACTATGGTCATGCACCACGTAACGACATTTCAGTCAACGACCAACTGAATATGCAGCAGTGGTCCCATAGGATTGTTACCAGATAGCCTAGGAGCCCAGTAGACAACACCATCTAGGTTTGTAGTAACCTCGATGATGTTCACACAACAATGAAATCGCCTAACAATGCCTTCCTCAGAATTTATCCTTGTCATTAAGCAACTCATGACAATATTACAATCTACCGATCTTACTCAAATTTTGTCAGTTTTCCTACTAATATGCTTTTTCTGGTCCAGGATCCTGTCTAGGATCCCACATTGCATTTAGATGTCATATCTCTTGCAATCAAGTAACATTTCCTTAGTCCTTCATGATCTTGACACTTTTGAATAATATTGATTACCTATTTTCAGAATGTTCTTGACTTTGGGTTTTTCTGATATTTTCTCATGTTTCGATTGAGGTTGTGCATTTTTGGTAAGTATATCACAGAAGTGATGTACCCTTCTCAGTGCCCTATATGCTATTCTGTTTATAATATAATTGTCTTAAATATTTCCTCTACATACATTAAGGTCCACATCTGATAGTGTTATAATTTTTGCTTCAAATGATTCTCTCCTCTGTTCTCTCCATTCTGCTCTTAAGCACATTCATTGAGTTTTTTATTTTGGTTATTGTATTTTTCAGTTCTAAAATTCCTATTTGGCTCTTCTTATATCTTCTGTGTCTTTGGTGAGACTGTATTTTTTTATTTGTTTCAAGTGTATGTGTAGTTGCTTTTTGAAGCATTTTTACAATGGTTATTTTAAAACACTTGTCAGATAAGTCTAACATCTGTGTTATCTTGGTGTTGGCATCTCATGGTTGTCTTTTGTCATTCAAGTTGAGATTATCCTAGTTCTTGATATAGTGAATGATTTTCTGTTTTATCTGGACATTTTAGGTCTAAGAAGTCTCTAATTTAAACCTTCTGTTTTAGTAAGCCGCCTCTGACATCGTGCCAGCTAGGGTATAGGGGTGCTGCCTCATTAGTACTGGGTCTGGGTGGAGGTTCCCTTTCTCCACTTGGCCTCTGTTGACCCCCCTGGTGAGAGGGGGACTTGTTATAGCTGGATGGTGGTGATAGTCCTGACCCTCCACGGTACCTCTCCTGACATCACCCCAGTGAGAAGGGGTAGGTACCTACCATCACCAGATGCCTAGGAATCCAGCAGGGGTCCTGACTCCCCATTCAGCCTTCTTTGTCATCACCCCAATTGGAGAATTGGGTCACCTTATTTCATTCAGGCAAGGGTGGAAGTCTAGGCTTCCTAACTGGCCTTTGTTGATGGGGATGTGGAGGTGGGAGTGGCTTTGCCGTTTATTCCATGATTGTTTGGCTGGAGTAGAGCAGTTATTGTCTAAATGTTTTTTATCTTGCTAAGTAATTCCTTTTCTGGTCCTTTGGTTAGAGAGAGCAGGCTTTCTTGAGGCTTTTTTTTTTTTTTTTCCTATACCCATTGGCATTTCCAGGTTGCTGGCTTCTCCGGCACCCAGTCCAAAATATTTAAGACAAAAAGAAAACCTGACAGTTCTCCACTGTGTTGTTTCTTGGGTCTTGAAATCCCTAGCTGGTTTTCCTCTTTCTCTCCACCTTTCTGAGTCCTCTTATGTTTGTTTTATGCAGGAAGAATGGGGAAAAATAAATCTATTCTATCTTGTCTGGAAGCAGAAATCACAAGTGGTCTTTTCATCATGAATGTAATTGTATTTTAAATACAAACATAGTATGTTTCTAAAACTTATAATTCCTGAGTAGAAAGCAGCATATTCCAATATTTTTGTAAAAGAAAAAATAATTCAATGCTGCTACGAATTAGTATAGTATAATATAGTATATAGTGAAAAGATTTGTAAGATCTTGTCTTTGATACCCATTTATTAAAGTGATAGTTACTACAATAGAATTCTAATACATGAAGAGTAGCAGAGTTGTGTGACCCTCTTGGGAAAAGATTTTGCATTAGTTTAACTTCAGTGGTGTACTGAGTGCCTGGATACCTGTAATTTTCCTTTGACTTTGGAAAAAGTGTTCTGTACTAAAAAATTATTTCTTTGCAAAGCCCTGTAGATTTTAATGTGGCTTGTTTTACATATCTAAACGGATACGTGTGTGTATATCAAAACATGAGTACGTCCTACAAAATGAGAAAGCTCCTTTTCTGGTAGGTATGAAATTGACTGAAACTAAAATAACTGTGTGTGTGTGTGTGTGTGTGTGTGTGTGTGTGTATAATTTACTGGCATAGTCAATGGAAATTGAAAAGCAAAGAGCAAAAATTTAGGATTTCTGTCATGGACACAGTCATCACTTAAAGTAATGCAATTATTTCCCATAACAATACTGACAGCACATCTGTTGTTGCATTTGGTGGACAGTTTTTATCTGTGACTTATACCAGGAATAAATCTGTACGTCACTGCTGGATTTTGTACGCCAAATATAGGCGTGTAATTTTCAAAGCTTATCCCAAGCATAGAATTTCTAAAAGAAAGAAAAGATAATTATAAGTTGTCTCAGTCTGTATAATGTGATTTCACTCATTCACTTATCCCTTCAGAGGCATTAATGTGACAAGCATCTTGCATGCAGAGTGAAACAGATTTCTCATACAACTAAAACACTTGTACATGACTGAGCATGTTAAATATATGTTTACATTTTAGTTACAAAGGACTTCACTTTAGTTATGAAAAGGATTGGGGAAAAAGCTTTAGAGAAAGTCAGTGACAGACATTATCCTAATGTAATATTATTCTTAATAATTATACATCTTGTCATATCTTTTATTACATTATTATGGAATGTATTATAATAGTAATAAGAAGAATACCTAGTATTTATTTTAATGCTAACCATGGATTAGGCCTTGTTCTAAGTGCTTTTTGTGGAGAAACTAATTTTATTTATTACTTATAAAGTCATTAGTTATAAATAGCAGTAATGTAGATTTGTACTACTGACTATAGTTGACCCAAATAAAATGATTTGCATGTCATCAAGTGATCTAAAAAAGTAGTTAAGAAATGTTTAATACCAACTTAATCTACTTATTATAGCAATATTTGTCAAGGAATGTTGTTTCGTGCTTTGCCCAGAACATGCTGTTTCGTGTGTTAGTAAAGCTTAGGTCTTTTGAGCAGTTCGTGTGCAGAATCTGCCAGAATTGAGCCTGTTTTGAGTAGCCTGAGATCTGATGCCAAACTGCCTCTCTGGAGCTCCTCACTGTCTTGCCCCCATGCAGGGCTTCTGTGCAGGAGCTGCAGTGGGATCTGTGCCCGCTGCTGCGGCGTAGACACCCCGCTCCGTGAACCCGAGTGTGCCAATCCAGCGTGCTTTCCTGACACAGCCATTGTGTCAGGCGTCGCATGTGAATGTGCAGCCTTTATCTTTCCTTCGTGCTCTAACATTCAGACGTGGATCCTTTTCACACCCTCCTCATTTTTGTCCCCCGGGGGTAGCCATTAAAAACATCTGACAGAAAAGCCATTAACCAGTTCTCTGCTGAGATTAGTAAAATATTTAGTATCCTACATCAAGGAACTTCAGCCCTGCAGGAAACGGTCTGATTCACGTTTTTCAGAGGTGGGGGGTAGGGAATTTAAGTTTTCACTTGGATAGCCCCTTATATTTTCAAATGGGCGTGAAAAAATTCACATACCTAGCTTTTTACATAAATTATTCTAAAGCTTATAGTATTTTTCTTTATTTCTTAAATTATGTGAATAGTTCAAGTGATTTGTGTCTCTCCCTTCGGGGAAAAAGAAATCTCTAGACTGGCACAATCAGTATCAGAATGTACCATTATGGCATCTCATCTGGGTTTATGTGATTGCAAATCAAACTAGCAAAGTTATTTTAAAATAAAAATTATAGATTTGCAAGTTTCAAAGGAAGCCACATTGTTTAATTTACATATATTGAAATTTCTGACCCATCTTTTAGTAGAATAATTTTTGTAAGTCCATGAGAAATAAAATGTCAATTTGTAGTAGTTGACGGTGTTATAAATCCAGAACAAGTGTTACAACATTATAAAAATCAAGATCAGTTGCTTACGTTTTAGGGTACGAAAGATAGCAAAATGATATGATTTATAAACAATAAATCTTAAACATAGAGGGTGACTTTTATAATCTAAAATTATCTTTATTCGTTTTTCTTTTAATCAAAATCAAGGTCTTATGACATTGTATATTGGAACTTTTAGGGCCACATTTGTAGAAAAACAGTGCTTTCATATAACAGAAATATTTTGCCCATCAACCCTGAAGATTTGTGCATTACAGAACATAATGAAATTTTATTACCGTAATTATTTGAGCCTAGTGTTCTAAGATTCCTGACTTCTGCTGGTGCCTTGAATCATAGGAAGCATTTTTAGATTTAGAAGGATGAATTTCAAAATGTCATTCACACAGTATGTATTTTTTTAATTCACAATTTTATGAACTCTGGTGTTTTTATGTCCAAGAAAAAAATAAGTAACTGAAGAGCGCCATATCAAACTCGTTTTTGTGAGTGATTGATCAAGCATGTAAAGTGTGACTCTTTCTTAAGGCCTGTTATCTGCATTTATTACTTTTCGTTTAATTTGAAATTGTGTCCTCAAGCAACAGTTTCCTATAGGTTTTACATGTTTTTGTCTGGTTTATTGGGCAGTCTCCATGGAGTGACTGTCTATTTCTCCAGTCACCGCTTCCCTCCGTGCTCTGTCAAATCTCCCATTCACGTTCCTTTATGATATCTTTGGCAAATCCCATACTTTTCTGGTTACCTTCAGTTTTTAAAAATCTAGTCCAGTTCAGTGTAAAACTCCAGGCTCATGTCTCCCATTACAGGCCAGTCATTTTGGCTCAAGACACTTGGAGGAATGAGCGTGTACACTGATGTCTTTTTCTCTTCCTCGCTCCAGCACCTTGGGATATTTGTAGATGGTCGGGTAGGGGCTGGACCTGCTTCTAGATGTCTCCTCCACACTCCACCTCTGTTTCATGGCCTTACTCCTCTGATGCTGGAGGGCTTGGAGGGGGATAAGGGTAGGGGAAGGCGCCCCCTTAGCCTGGTTTCATCCACAGCTGGTTTTCATGTAGATGATCTGATTTTCTTGAGACAGTGTTTAGCTTCTCCCAATTCCCTCTGTCCCTGAGGGGCAGCCATGTTTCCTTTGAGCTTTGCCAGTGGGCCATGCCCCTGACCCCCTCTGTTGGTAGGCGTCACTTTGGTTGGCCTGAGTAGCCTCTTGGTTTCTGCTGTGATTCTCTTTCATTCCCTCCAAGGGCCATGGAGATCTGGGGTGAGCATATCTTTCTTCATCCTTTTTTGTTTTCAGGTATGTGCCTCGGGCTCCTTCAACAAGTTCTTAGATATCTCCAGACTCAGGCTCTATATTTTCATATGCTTCCAAACTACTAGGGACATGCCTCGGACTCAGTCATGATTTCTTTTCAAAGGAGGCCTACAAGATCAATTCTCAGCAAGCCTACTGCCAGGGGACGAAATGTCCGTCTCCCTTTCACGTAGGTACTCCCACTGTGTCTGTCAGCTATTTTCTTAGAGCTGCCCCACTCACTGGAAATACTGTATTCCTCATAAGGCTGACAGTCAAGATGGTTCCCTCCCATTCGCCTCCCCCTTCCTGGCGCCTCCATATATTCTTTGTGGCTACACCAGCTCTGCTGACTCTTACTAAGGGAGTGAGGGAAGGGAATATGGCCTGTCCCTAAGTGTTGACAGCTCCTTAGAGCTCCTTTTGTTGTTGGCTTGGGTCCTGGTGTCAATTCTGGGGCAATAGGAAAAATCCCACTGGGATTAGGTTCTTTTGTGAGTGATAGAAAGCCCAGTGACTTAAACAAAATAGATGTTTATTCTCTCATCTAAAGATCCATAACTTAGCAGTCTAGGGGTAGTGCAATGGTTCTGTTCCATGAAGTCTTCAGGGACCCAGGTTCCCTCCAACTCACCACTCTAGCATCTCTAAGATTCAGCCCTTGTCCTCAGGGTCAGAGATGGAAATGGTGGGGTTGTGCCCCAGCCAGGTGGCCTAGTAGTGGTTAAGTTTGCACACTCCATTTTGGTGGCCTGGGGTTCATGGGTTTGGATCCCAGACACAGACCTACACACTGCTCATCAAGCCTTGCTGTGGCAGTGTCCCACATATGAAATAGAGAAAGATTAGCACAGATCTTAGCTCAGTGACAGTTTTCCTCAAGCAAAAAGAGGAAGATTGGCAACAGATGTTAGCTCAGGGCCAATCTTCCCACCAAAAAAAATGTTTTAAAAGATGGTAATGTCCACATTCCAAGCCGTAGGGTGACAGAATGGGTGAAGAAGTAGAGGAAAAGCCACACATCTGATATCTTTTTCAAAAGTTTACAGGAAGCCACCACAGAATTCTTTCATTTACCTTCTCCTCAGTTGTATGCCTAATCCTAGCTCCAAGGGAGCCTGGGAAATAACATCATTATTCTGAGCATCCCAGTGCCCAGCTAAGAATCACTATGGAAGAATTACTGGAGGACAATTAGCGGTCTCTGTCATGTTCACGGGATGTGTTGGCATTTCCTTTGGAGCTGTGTGTGAACTTGGACCTTTACGTTTATCTTTTAGGTAGGAGTGATTTATGTACACGGACATTGAATGTCTGCAGCATGCACAGTATTTTATAGGGTGTTACAAACTCACAGTGAATTGTATACCGTTAGGAGAAAAGCTAAATCTTTCAGCAATAGTATCCAAGCCACTGATGGAAATTAAGTTTGAAGCCTATTTTTTAGATTGGAATTGTTTTGTGCTATTTCTGTCCTTTGTAATTTTCATTTCTCTAGAAGAAAGAATAGAACTGCAGTAAGCTGGCCAACATATAAGCGTGTTCACCATCAATCTGGATATTTAGGAGAGTTGCATGTCTTTTATATAGACTTTCAATTGATGTCAGAGGGTGATTATATTTTATTTTAAAAAGCATGTTTTATAATAGCACTATATCAGACATAATATTTTAACTGTACCATAAATGGCTATGAACTGTAGCTATTATAGTGTCACCATTTATTGACTTTTGCGTAAACCTGTTATGTGGTTTCATTTTCCCCCATTATATTTAGCTGATGCATAGTAAACAACACATCCACCGTCTTGAACTCGTAGACACTGAGTGACCTTTTAACTTGCTCAGGAGATATAGTATAGTGAGTTGGAACTGTGGTCAAATCTTTTTCCCCAAAGCTAACTTGGAAGAAATATTTTTACAATAAAATCTTTGAAGTACTGTGCAAATAAGCCTTTCTATATTCACTTGATTTGAACTCTAAACTGCTTTTTATAGATTCCAGGAAGTTTCTCTACCTTCAGGGAAACTGTTGGCCAATCTTAACAACACTACTGGTTTAAAAAAGTTGAATTATTAAACCATTAGACTAGGATCCATATTGTTGTCATTTTCCGTCAGATCTATATTATACAGGACAAAATATATGTGGACCATAATCTGTAATAAAGGCATGTGGATATTATGCAGCAGTTCGAATTAAACCTCAGGGAACTAATACGTGTTTTAATTTTCTTCCTCACAAATTCAACATTTCAACCTAAGCTTTTACCCTACATCTATACATGGTTTAACAAATTGAACAACTTAGATCTAATAAAACCAATTTTGCCTATAGTGTAATTGGAGGAATCACATTCTATACGCATATTTTCATTAATTTATTATAAAAGCAATGCTATTTTTACTTTATTAGCTTATAATTAAACACTGCTTGAGAGAACTTTTTTGAAAGTAGATAAATGGAAGGATGGAAATTTTCCCTGTGAAAAGATGGACTCGCTCATCTCCCTATCCCCGTATACCCACCTCTGATATGGAGTGTCTCACATGAGGGTTCAGTAATGATGGGTTGTATTTAAAAGAAAAATAATATAGTGACTTTATTTTGGTCTGCACATTACAAATCATTTCAGTTTAATTCAATTTGATTATAATGTCAAAATTTCAAGCATAACATGATGTAGTGACACCTATATTTAACAGTGTTTTTATAGGGACTATAATGTAGAAATAGAAGAGTGTCACTACCGATTAAGTGGCAATCACACACACACATAAAGTCAAAGATGAGAGAAAATTCAAGTTGATAAAGTGCTTTAGAATCAAGTCTACTTTGACTTAGCTTACCTTTGAGTCCTTTATGCATTACACATTACGAGAAGCTGGACCATTAAGATAGATGTAGCATTTAGTTGTGAATTTTTCTACTGGTATAATAACATAAGACATTTTGTAAAGTATTTCCTAAACTCTTTTAAAACTTTCAAGGTACTTAAAATGGAATTAATAGGTTTTCCATAGATATTGGAAGGTCCCGATAAGATTTTAAATATTTGAAGTGTGTTCTGCATAAATTATTTGGATTTTCCTTGAAATCTAGACCCTTTGAAAAGGACCTATTGCATCCTGCTCCCTTTTACAAGTGGTGTTCAGCAGATTGCATGTGTTCTGTTATAGGTTCACTACTGTGATAGACAAAGTGGCAAAGAGTGTGTGACCTGTCTGACATTAGCCCCTGGGCAGATGACTTTCCATGCTATTGGAAGCTCCATTGAAGCCAGCCATGACCAGGTATAATATGCCACTGCCATTTTGCTGCGTTATGGCCCAGCTAGGAAATCAGAGACCATCGAAATGGGAGCTATGTGCACACAGACGGCTTTGCTTTCCCTAATACATTATACGCTAGCGCCATTTGCTAGACTTTTGAAAAGTCAAAAACTTTTCTGTTGAGAAACTCATATCTTAGGAGATTTAATTTACTTTAGACTTCTAGTTTACAATTCATTATTAATTTAAATATAGAATTCTTTTACAAGGAAGAAATAATTGCCCTACAAGTTATTATTATTTGTAATAATTAAAAATGAGAGGAAAAGTCAGCAAAACAATGTAATTGACACTGGACTCTCGCTAGGCTCATTTAGTTCTGTAAGAGAGTTTAGTCTTATAGAAGGTATGTAAAATAGCTGTGTGAACTTTCAGAACCATCAGCTTACTCCCATAATTTGGGATATTATTAAAATGAAGTTCCAGTGCTGTTTTTACTTTGAAAGTTTTGTTTCTGAAATAAAGCTAAAAATCTGAAAAGTATACTGTTTCTTAGTAAACAAATTCCTTTGATTGTTTAGATAGCAGCTTGAAAATACATCCTGTTTGTGAGATAATAAATATTTTCAATTAAAATAATCATCAGATTAGACTAAACTAGTGATCTAGGACATAGAATTTCTAGTTTGGAGTCAAAATAAATAGACATACACAGTTTACAGTATGACTACCGAGCTATGCTTTCTAAATTAACCACTCACATACAGAACTCATTTTCATATCCATTTCCCAGTAAATTTGAGGACTTCTAATGATCTTGCCTGACTAATCTTTTTTCCCTCAATCTGAGTAGTGCCCTTGCGTGGAGAGGATAACAGAGCATAGCATAATGATGGATCTTCTCAAACACATGATTAACTGTCCAACTCGAACCAGGCCTAGGAAAACCTTCTTAGGGGCAGCCCTCTCTAGTTCAGGACGTCTCTGACATTGTGGGTCTCCAGCCGTCACTTGTTGATTGGTGATGAGGTCTTGTGGTGTTCAAGAAAGAGCAACTAGATCATAAAATCTGAACTTTAGGAACTAACCATGGCGTAAGTTAGCTGCACTTCGCTGGATGGAATCTGTCATCTCTTTGGGACTCTGTTTCCTGGAACGTTAATGAGGGAGTTGAGTTGGGTGACTTACAAGATTCATTCCAGTGCTCCCGTTTTATAGCTCTGTAACTGATCTTCCTGCTCCTGGTTGGATGAGGCCAACCAATACTAAACAGTTAATAGCGTATTGATCTGGAAAGCAGCGTAGAGACCCCCCCCAGTGCTTCCCAGGGTTTCGCGCTGATGTACGCCCTGGCTGCCATCCGAGAGATGTGCCTGCACCAGCTTATATAAAGAGTTATCCCTGTGTGAACTACAACTTAACTGCGTGCCAGGTGCTACGGAAATGTGGTGAGAAGTTCAGACATGGTTCTCGCTCTCCTAGAACCTACAGTCGAAGAACTTCACTTCTTTGAATATTTAGTAGGAAGTCTAGCTACTGCTATATCTATCTCTCTATCCATTCGTGGCAGAAACAAATGACGAGAGCAGCGTGAGATAACCATCCTGCAAAGGTCTCTCCTTAAGCTGAGCAAAGAAATGAAACGGTGCCTCAACCACCCACACCCCTAAGAAGAACGACCCACTGTTAGCAGAGGTAGTGTGTTCTATAAAAGAGCACTGGACTGGGAGGGGAGACTGAAATCAGACCCAGATTTGCCATGAAGTAGCTGTGGTGCCTGGTCTCTTCACCTCTTGGAACTTGGCTTCTTTGTGAGTAAAATAATGAGGCTGGTTCAGGCTTGTGCCCAGTCTATGTGCCAAGCTACTCAAAGTCCAGGGCTACTGTTAGCCCACATGGCACCTTTACAAGTTAGAAAAAAAAAGGCACTTCTTTCTCAAGGCATTCTACTGCTGTCCAACAGAAAATGTAATAGACAAATCCACGATAACTACAGTGTGAATGGAGCCCTCCCACTCAAGATGTGCAGTGCACAACCTGCACAACTGTACACACTGGTCTTATACTGCATCTGTCTGGAGTGTCAGCTTTACTCAATGGTAAGTAAATAAAGAAATTTTTATATGAAAGCAAATACAACTGCATTACAGATGACAAATTTGCATGAAATTTTAAGATTAAAAAGAGACTTTCAGGAAATATTTGATAATGGTCAAATGGATGGATGGATGGATGGATGGATGGAGCTATGACTGAAATGATCAAAGTAGAGTGTTGTATATCAAACACTCCACTTTGGTGGCCTCAGAGGTGCCAAGTGGGGATAGTGGTATGATGAGTGCTCCTTCCTTATCCTTGGATAATTGGGCTCCCTGAGGAAAGGAGACAGAGTGGACCTCTACTCCGCATCTCTGGCTTTGCTACGTTGTTGCCATTGCCCTTCCTCACGCTGAGGGTCTGTTTGAGCAAAGGGTACTCCTCCACCACACCAAAAGCGTAAACTTGATCTCGTAAGTTGGAAAAGATGGACCGCTGAATGCTTTTTCACCCATTAATGTGTAAATACTAGAAAACAGGAAAATATTTTAAAGCAAGAAAAGTTATGATAGTTTAAAAATCGTTTTCTGTTCTTAATGTACTTGAGCCTACACAATTGAACAAATGGAATAAGTATTCTGAGAAAAATATTTATATGAAGTTTAGAGGTGATTCTTCTTATGAAGCTCTGGTTGTTCTTATCTGCGTAGAAAATGAAGGTGAGAAAGGGCGGAGCTCTCTAGCCTTGAACCTTATAGCTTGTCTTATTTTTTAGAATTTAATTCTAGGAACTCGGTGAAGTAGAGACAGTGTATTATCCAGTGCGTTCACTCGCTGTGTTACAGGGTGACAGGACAGGCACTGTGAAGTGTAATTGCTCTATCAGAGGTCAGTACAGATTCGCAAAATGGTCAGGGGAGAGATGCTTTCTCATCTGTATGCTGATGGCGTCCAAATGTATGGAACTCTTAATTCTCCACCTCCCCCCACCAAACGCACTCCTGCCTCCTCCCCTGTCTGTTCCTTTTCTCCCTCCTGGTAAATGACCTCACCGTCTACTTTGTTGCTCAAGCCAAGCCCCTTGGAGCATCCTTGCCGGCTCTCTCCTCCTCTCACACTACATCCTGTCCCGGCATCTCTTCCTCTCCTTCATCTCTGATCTGACCACTTTCACCACCTCCAAGGCTGTCATTCTAGTTTAACTCTCTATCATTTTTAACCCAGACCATTGTGGTTGTCTCCACCCTGGCTTCCTTTTTTCTGCTTTTGTTCCACTATGGTCTATCTTCCACACAGTACCCGATATTATTTTTAAGTTAATCATATCACATTACTCAGCTGCTCAAAACCTTCCAGTGGCTTCCCACCACACCTGCTATAAATCCAGCATTTTTGTTATGGCATACAAGTCCTTACGTGAGTTGGCGCCCTCCACCTCTCCGTTTTCAATTCCTACTGCTGCTTTTCGCTCACTGTGTCCCAGTCTCACTGACCCTGTTGCCAGTTACATCATAATAGATGAAAGAAACCAGACTCAGAAGGCTACGTTCTGTGGATTCAATTTGTGTGACATTGTGGAAAAGGCAAAGCTGTGGGGATGGAAAACAGATCAGTGGTTGCCAGGGGCTGGGGGGATTGGCCATAAATTGTCATGAGGGAATTTTTGAGGGTGATGAAATGTGCTGTGTCTCGATTGTGGTGGTAGAAACACGACTGTACACATTTGTCAAACTCACAACTGTACACTAAAAAGGGGTAACTTTACCGAATGTAGATTATCCCTCAATAAACCCAACTTAAAAAAAAATCCAGATTCATTCTTTTCTCAGTTACTCATGTGATATTGATCCCAAGGACGTGTGGAAGGATGACATTCCCTTTCTTTCCCTGTGTTCTCTGCGTATGTAGGATCCACCACGGAAATGCACTAAATTTAACAATAGCCTGGGTTAGTTCCTCCAAATGCCGGTGGGTAGTGGAGGCCTGCTGCAGACCTCACAGAATAATTATTAGTCTCCAAAGAGGGGTCTGAGCCTCCCCATCTGACTTCAGGGACGGGGTCTCCAGGCCACTGTTCCCCATTGGGGCGAATTCTCTGAATTCTCGTCCAGCAGGGGATGGTCATCAGGCTGGTGTTGGCCTGGAGGTCCTCATGGTGTCTGGGTGAGAATGTTCTACAGGTGTTTGCCTTGTTCATCACAGCGAATATGATATTGTAAATTCATGTTAGTTTAGAATGTTTAATTGTCCGGAGTAAAAACACAGTTTAAATTTCCAGATACTGATTTTTTTTTTCAGTGAACATTTGTTAGCTGAACAACTGTAGGGGCATACTGCACTAGATGCTGGAGCATGCAAAGGTGACTAACTTAGCAGTCCTGGTGGTAAGCTAAATAACTAACTTCTTATAGTCCTCGCTAAGCCAATCTTGTGAAATTTAAAATTTGTAGATCATATCATGGTTTCAATGAAGAGACTTCATCCTCATACGCTTAGTAAAAAACACACTTATTTGTTAAGATTGAGCCTAGTGAGGGTTTTGCTCAATATTTTTCAGTGTATCCTATTTGGGAATTAAATTTATGTTAGCTAGTGTATGTTATTAGATTGAAATCCTTTGTAATAGTGTGAAAAGTTTTTGGACTTGGTATATCTTACGAAATACTATTCTCTTTTTTTGCTTTTTTCTTTTTTGAGGAAGGTTAGCCCTGAGCTAACTACTGCCAATCCTCCTCTTTTTTGCTGAGGAAGACCGGCCCTGAGCTAACATCCATACCCATTTTCCTCCACTTTATATGTGGGATGCCTACCCACAGCATGGCTTTTGCCAAGCAGTGCCATGTCCACATGCGGGATCCAAACCATTGAACCCCGGGCCACCGAAGCGCAACGTGCAAACTTAACCGCTGCACCACCCGGCTGGCCCCACGAAATGCTATTCTTTACTCTCTCCTTCTGGTCTGATATCCTTTCTCCGTCTGTCTTCATCACTCTTAGATGTTACTGAGTGCCTCTTCCTCTGGGTCTCTTTTAATTACATCAGTCACCTTGTGGTTACAGCCTCAAAGTCATAAACTTCCTTCCCTGTCTTTATATTTTCTTTTTATTCATACTTGCTCAGCCTGCATTATCAGTCTCACCAACCTCACCAGCACTGGGCAAGCGGCTGGAGATTAGTCAAAATGATGTAGCTTAATTTCTAATTAATAGTTTTATTACTGCCTCCCTTAGTTTGTTCCGGTTAGCTCTGGAACTCACTTGCTTCATATAGATAAAAGAATGAACTAATAAATCAGCCACCTAACAAGCACAAACTAGTCAACGAAGTGTGACATATGTATATTAGTATTGCTGCACTCTGACTTCTACCCAACACAAAGCATCATTGTCATGTGGAGTAAATGACTATGCATATTTAACACATTACTTAGAATTTTAAAAGTTAACAATTCTATAAGAGAAAAGATGCAAGAACCAAATTTATAGATAATGTGTTTACCATGTACTAGATATTGTGCTAGGCTCTCTGTACATTATTTTGCCTAATTCTTCTAATAACTTATGAGATATAAACTGTAGCATTTGTATATTAGCTTCCTTTGCTGCATCACCTTTAAGGGTTTAGGTCCAGATTAGTAAAATCAAGCTGAGTTGTTCCCAGTATGTGTGCTTTGACTAGAATTCAAGGCAGACCTCTCAATGCAAGGACAGCCATTAGGTGTAACAATTTACAAATCTAATAGGTATTCTCTTCTACTTTTGACTAATTAAATTCCTCTCATAGGTTTGTATTCTGATTAATTAGAAGTCTCTCTGCCTGAGTAATTATCCCATAATGTCTTACAGTTTATAGTAAGTTAAAAGTAAAAGAGAAAAAGCCTTCACACCTATTATCTGAATACGTACTTTTTCAACAATAATCTGTTGATTGGTTGTAGACTATGGAGAGAACGTCTGTAGTACTCGATGGTCGTACGTAATAGTACGTGCACTTCCTTGCCCTTGAGGTAATTACAGTCTAACGGAGTGCATCAGCTAGGGTGCTTTTGTCCACAAATAACAGAAAACTGGACTCATACAGGCTGAAATAATAAGGAACCTTGTTATCTCACATAACAGGAAGTTCAGAGGAAGGGTCAACTCCAGGGTTGGTCGATAAAGCAATGCAGTGATGTCAGCAAGGACGCAAGTTATTCCATTTCTTAGCTCCCCCATCCTCTGCTTCATCCTCTGGCTCACAGAAAGATGGCCATAGTAGTTCTCTGTGTCACTGGCAATATAGCCACATGTAAAAGAAAACGAGATCTGATCTTGTGTCTCCTTTTAGGGGCAAAGACATCTGTATCAGGAACTCCTCCAGCCATCTTTCCTTCACAGCTCGGGCCTAGATTGGGTCGGTCATATGCTCATCTCTAAGCTAGTCACCTTCTGAAAGAAATGAGACCTCTACTGGTTTAAGTGCTTGGGGTGAAATGGTTGTTGAGGAATCAGCCACCAGGACTACTGCATGAGGGATTAAATCCCACATATATAATTTTAAATTTTCTACTAGATCCATTAAAAAAATAAAAAGAAACAGGTAATAGTATATTTTATTTAACCCAGTGTTTCTAAAGAATCATTTTAACATGTAATCAAATTTTTAAATTATTGAGACGTTTTGTCTTTTTTTGAGTCATCTTATCTTGGACTAGCCACATTTCAAGTGCTCAACAGCCACGTGCATGTTGGAGAGCACAAGTCTATGGAATGAGACCCAGCAGCATTGTGATTTGGCCCCTGCCTGTGTCTCCAAGCTCATCCTGCACCTTCGCCCTGTGCCTCGCTTAGACCACACTTTGTGCTCTGGCCGTGTTGAGTCACCACCTCCCGTGCTCTCTTGCATCTCTGTCTTTGCACTGTTCGCTCTGCCCGGGCCATTCTCTCCTTGCTCACAGAGGGACTTTCATTGTGATATCCATCAGATCCAACCAAGGTGTCACTCCAGTCAATAAGCCCTACCCAGACCTACTTTTCATATTTATCCCACTGGTAACACTTATCAAACTGTTCCTTCTTTTTTTTTTCATATTGGTCTCCCCACTGGTCAGTGACCTCTGTGAGGTCTAGGGCAGTGTCTTATTTGCCTTAGTATTCTCTGTGTCTGTGCTCTTAAGACACACACAGCACATACTTATAAGATGGGTTTGAATTGAATTTCTAGGAAAATTAGAATGACTTGGATTTGGTAGAATTCATTTGGTAGAATTAGTGAGAGAAATAGAATGTTTGGCTCAGTATGCTTTCTCTGGTGGTGACCTTACAGGGACATTTTTTTGTGAAAGCATCCTGGTACTTCCAAATGTTGACCTCAGAGTATTTACATACTCTGAATACATGTAACTATCATTAGGAATCCATTATATATCTCCATTAATTCCTTTACTGATCTATTTGTAACTCCTAATTTTTGTAACCTGTCATGTGTATGAGTACATCCTTCTCAGTGTCCTAAATTATTTTCTTCAAGTTCCAGGGCTGCCTCCTACTCTAGTTTCCCACTGTGTAGTATACAAGTCAGTATTCACTGAGTAATGTCCTTTGGGACTGCATTCCTCAGAATATAAAGAGGCATGAACTTCACAGGTTTGAGTAACAATTACCCAAGACAAATAAAGCTTTTTATTAATAAAAAGGACACACTTAAGTGACATTACATAATAACAGACCTTCTGTCATCATCCTGAAGGTACCTGCGAGACAGTTCTGGTATTCTTTGTATTACATAGATTTCAGTGTAAGTTTGCATTTCAGCTTGTTTCACTTGCTCACAACATGTGTCAAGCCACAGTGCTGAGTGCCATGGGGTGTTGGAAGAGAAGGTGTGACCCCTACCATTGGCACTTCTGGGAGGTCCTGCCAAAATTCAACACACAACTTGATTTTTGTTTACTTTTTATGAAATAGGATGCTAGAGAGATAGTAAAAAGGCTCATCAATTTTAATGTTTGTTTTAGGAAAGTGTTTCCATAATTGTTGATGTTTATATTTCAAAGTGTTTCCTGCTTCTGAAACTTACCTCATGATTATAGGACTAAAATTTCTTCTGACTTTTTATCATGTAAAATTCCCATTTTACACAAATATATCTTATAGTTAAGAAATTCAATCCATATCTTTTTTCCTTTATATTTTGTATTTCGGTAATTAGTCCAGTAGTTCATAGAGCATGTTTTGTTTTTTGGTTGTTTTTAATTGAGATATAATTGATATATAACACTGTATTAGTTTTAAGTGTACACCATATTGATTTGATATACATATATATTGTGAAATGATTACCACAAGTTTAGTTGGCATTCATCACCACACACAGTTAAAAATTCAATCAGATCTTCAAAAAAATATTTCAGCAGGAGAAGTCACCAGGACCGACTTCTCACCACTGAGTAGTTATTCTCGTTGACGGACTAGAATAAGACAAGTCAGCATACTACGGCCCGTGGGCCACATCCAGCCTGCCACCTGAACTGAGAATGGCCTTTAGATTTTGAAATGCTTGGGGAAAAAATCCAAAGAAGAATAATATTTCATGACATGTGAAAATTACGTGGAATTTAAGTGTTAGTGGCCATAAGTAGTTTGACTGAGACACAGCCATGCCCATTCGTTCAGGTGTTGTCTGTGGCCACCTTCTCTCTACAGCAGCAGAGATGAGTGGTTAGGACAGAGACCTTATTGCCTGCAGAGCCTAAGATATTTCCTCTCTGCCCTTTACGGAAGAAGTTTGCTGGTCAAATCCCTGGACCAGAAGGAAGAAACGTCAGGCCTTCACCTTTTGTGTTTTGTGTCAAATGTTACTTTAAACATGGTCATTCAGAGTTCATTCTCTTTTGGAAAGGAGCCGGTTTTCTGGACATATTACCCATATTATAAGATAGTGAGACTTGACTGTCAATTCTAGATTTATCTGCTCTACAACAGAAACCAATTTTATTCTCTAAGTTAAGGGAAAATAAATGGTTTTTTCCATCAGTATTCATCAGAGCACTGAAAAAACTTTGCCTGTAGCAAACGTTACTTCTATCTCCTTCCTGAAATCCCATTTAGAAACACTTCATAGCTAGACTCCCCCCCTCCATTTTTTTTTAAGCAATAAGGAATATTCTGTTGTTTTCATGGTGATCTTTCACTTCTTTCATTTCAGATATATAAGCAGTTGCTGGAACCAACAGTGAGTTATAGAGGAGGGTAGTGGGAAGATTGAATATTATGTATTGTATAACTGACTCCTAATTTCATTTATGCTTAGTACAGCATGACCACATTTCTGAGTGGCTGCATATGCCCAGTGATATTGTGCCCACAAGTGACTTATTAACTTGACCTATAAAATAATTTTGGACTATAGTCAAAACCCACGAGCTTAACTTATTGCTTTTCTTCTCCCAGTTTTTTTCCTGAAATGATGAATAACAGCTATTTTAACCAACAGAAAGTGTGAAATTTTAGATCTTAAAAAGCATGAGTTTTCCCAACTACACTCAAAAGGATTTTTAGTGTGGTTATTTGAGCTGTACCTTGCCTTATGTATAGCTCAATGTTTCACAACAGATTATCTGTTTGAAGATAATTTCATGTTCATGATCTCATAAGAGACAGAGTAAAGAATAAAGAGTCCAAAAATGTTTTCTAGACGTTCTCTCAAATGAGTTTTGTTTGGTTTTGGACCTGCATGCATAATCCATGTCAGTAGTTCCTTAATTTTTAATTCAGTATTCTCATTTCAAATGATTTAAGTAGGAATTTCATATTCCTACTATTCTTGTAGGTCTGTCTATATATTTGATGTTGATTTGAACATTGTTGGGGAAATACTCTAAAAACCCTTCTGTTAGCAGTTCATACTAATGAATCATAACCAGATACATTATTAAGCCAATAAATACCATATGTATATAATTGGCTAAATGGATGTGAAAGTTATAGTGGAAAACTGTTGCCTATATAGACTTTTTTAAAGTGACGATCAATGGAATATAGTTCCCTAGGCCACAGGTTTGAGAGCATTATTGCCCACTGGAGGTCACTTTTACAACCGAAAGAGTATTACC
Source organism: Equus asinus (assembly GCF_041296235.1). Classification (NCBI taxonomy): domain Eukaryota; kingdom Metazoa; phylum Chordata; class Mammalia; order Perissodactyla; family Equidae; genus Equus; species Equus asinus. The sequence goes on from NC_091801.1 coordinate 12,960,783, forward strand.
TTCCTCGTAAACTCAGATTATGGTGTTGCGTATGGCTTATTACACTATTTAAAACTGAAAACAGTGGCCTTCTCTCTCAGCAATGCACCTTCAAGTAAGTCATGCCTCTCTCCGTTTCCAAAATTCCTCTTTAGACAAACTAGTTACTGGTTATTTTTCAGGATTTTCAATTTTATTCTTTTATTGCTGATATTTATTTGACCTGCTCTCTTTGTTTCTAAGTTGGCAGCTAGTGTCTTTTCAGATCACGTATTTTTAAAATACCCTTTAGTTAATTGGCTTCTCTTTTGCATCCTCTGAAGGAAGGAATATGAAGACATTTTTAAACCCAAAAATATTTAACATTTGTGAAATTAAGTAATAAAGACCAACGTAGTGATAAAAAATGGCCCTATTACCCTTTATAGGCAGTATGACGATGTGCTACCAGCAAACCCAGTACCTTTTGGTAAAAAGTGTCACCGCTCTGCCAAGACCCACACTGAAATACCTCACTCTAAAAGGCTAACACTCCGATAGGCTCCTATCTGCTTCACCTAATCTCATATGCAGAGGGAGGTCATGCCTGCACACAAGCTCTTGCCATAGTAGGAAGCATAATAAATTTTTCAGCTCAGGGACAAAGTTGCCTGGCTGCCAGTCTCCTTGTTGCTGATATGTTTCTGCTTCCTAGACAACTGTTTGCTGGGATCCTTACCTAGCATTTCCTTGCTATCTGCTTGGCTGATCCTACCTTCTAACCTTGAACTCTGACTCCTGGTTACTTATCTAGGGTCTGCCCTGTTGGTTTGTCTTGACCTACTAGGACTTTTGTTCTCTCTGATCTTGTACTGCCCAGTTGACGCTTGACCATGGCTTCTGTTTCCTGTTCTTGTCTGCACCTTGCATTGCAGAGACTCATTGTTCTCATACTGCTCCCCAAATCCAAAACTTTCATGATTGACAGAAATCCATTTTATAGGTATATTCTACAGTCATTATAAAGTCCATGTTTCACCCCCTCTCATCATGGCCTCATGTCCAGGGCCTCTGGGACGTCCCCACAATCTAGTAACTAACAGATCATTTCTTGGGCCAGCAGGAGTTTTCAGGACTCTGTTTTATTGTCCATTTGTTTTCTGGTTGGTGTCTGTGCCACACTAATTATTAAATATTTTTAATATCACCTCTGCTTTCAGAGATATATGTAAGAGTTCTTCAAGGAGAGAGGGGGAAAGACATCCTAAAGTGACAGTTTTCTTTAAAATTTTTTGAAAATTTCCATGGGAAATCAAGAAGCATTTCAGTTTATTCATTCAGTAGTCATATGCTAAGCACCAGCTGTATATCTACCACTGTATTAGATGCTAAAAAGTATTTTCTGTTTTGTAAATAAGGAAAGCCCTCAAATTGAGTATAATTAAAAGTTGGAGACAGGTTATATGGGAACTCTGTACTTTTTGCTCAGTTTTACTGTGAATCCAAAACTGCTCTAAAAAAATGAAGTCTATTTAAAAGAAAAAAACAGTTGGAGAAACAACAAAACATATAGAAAGAATTGAGGACTGATTGCAAAGCAACATGATTTAGTGTCAGAAATATTTTAAAAATTTATATATGTATATATAAATATTGAAAGGCTGTGGAGTATAGAAATGATCAAGAGCAGAAGAATTCATCTGATTAAGCTTCTTTTAGGAGTTGATGGACTGTATAAATTGAAAGATAATTTATGAGGGTTTTCCGTACAGGGAAAACAACATGAGAAAAGGTAGAAACATGGAAATTGGCAAGGAGTATGTGGGGGAAGAAAAACTCAACTTGATGGGAGCTCCAGGAATAAATAATGTTGCATAAGATCAAGGAAGTTGAGTACATTCTTGACAGCTAGGTTGAGCAGTATGAATTTTGTGTTCTGTGCAGCAAGGAATCATTCTTCAGTCAGGAACAAAAGATATGATTATGCTGGCATCTGTAAGATCAATCTAGTAGCCAGATGCAGAATTGGCTGTGACGGGAAGGAAGGCTTCTATCACAGTAATTCGGGAGTGAACTGGTGCTGGCTACCTTGATGAGTGTGACTAAAAATGGCAAGGAAAACAGCATCTCACCCAGAGAGACAATGCAGAGAAAGAATCAGCAGACCTTGGTGACCAGCTGAGTGTGGTAGAAAGAAACAGCGATTAAAAATAGCTTTAAAGGCACACATCCAGTATAGCAGGGGGAGAGCTGGGCAAATCTTCTTTCCAAAAAGCAACAAAAAAATTCAAAAAATTGTCAAAAACAGCAATTTTAGAACTCTTAAATTGACTAAAGGCATTCATCAAATTGACAAGTGTTTATTCATGGAAAAACTACTGAACTTCAAGTGAGAAAAGTAGAATTCTGTAGTGTTCTTGCCTGACGCTGGTCTTCTCCCCTGCCTCCAGGCACACTTAGCACAGTAGTTCTACATGGGCAAGGAAAGCCGTGGAAACCAGCAGTTTCACTGGAGGAGTGGCCTTACTTGATTTGAAGTGGCTTATGAAAAACCCCATTCCCAGTGGCATTGGAAATAACAGTAGATACCTTGGTGGCAAACCAACAGGAAAGGCGAGTTGGCAGCTGAGTGAACCTGAGGTTACAGTCTTGGTTGGGGTCAACACTGGATCAGCAGACTAGCCAGAAATTTATCAGGGAGATTCAGGAAATGACGCAGTCATACAGGGCCTTGGGAAACTCAACACATATTCTTCACTGGCCAAAAAGCTTCATACACATGCAGGAAAGACCAGAGAGGGGCCAAGCTATTTACACATCACTGGCTGACCATGGAATTCTGCACATATGCAGAGGGGATGCGAGAGGACCTGGCAGGAAGTAAATGACAAGGCAGATTGAGAACCACCTGAACTTTGAAGGTGCTTCCCAACCCAAACACAGAACCAATGGCAGAGAGTAGACCTTTATTGGCTTAGGGTATTTGAGCAGAACCAATGACCAGTCATTGACTGACTACTAAGCTATATAGACACAATGGTGACCCCTACAAAACCAGGCTTAAAAATAAAAACAAAAATAATTTAAAAACTGAGAAGAGACACAAGTAGCCACATGCTGTGGGGGAGATGGATTCCACAGATTTAATCCAGGAAAATTAATGAACAGTCAAGAAAACCACAGCAACAACTACAGTCCTGCAGAGGAACATCAAAATCCAGAGTTCACTGCAATATAGTATCTAAGTTTCCAGTTTTCAACAGAAAGGTACAAGATATGCAATGAAAGGAAGGGGTAACCAATACTCAGTGGAAAAAAGCTGTGGACCCAGGTGTTGGACTTAGCAGACAAAGACTTCAAAGCAGCTGTAATAATATGTTCAAGAAAATTAGGGAAACCATGTTTAAAGAATTAAATGAAAATATAACAACAATGACTCAACAAATAGAGAATCTCAATAAAGAGATAAAAATTTTTTAAAAGGCCAACTAGACATCCTAGTGTTGAAAAGTAATTACTGAAAAATTCATTAGAGGGATTCAACAACAGACTTGAGATGGCAGAAGAAAGAGCCCATGAACTTCAAGATAGATCAAAAGAAATTATCCAGTCTGAATAACAGAGAGAAAAAAGAATGAAAAAAGTGAACAGAACCTCAGAAACTGTAGGACAAGCACAGTTTAGAGAAAGGATTGAACACCGTTATCAAGGTTGATTTAACATCTGAAAATTAATTGCTTTTTATGCCATATTAATAAAGGAGAAAACCACATGATATTCTCAGTAGACACAGAAAAAGGACTTGCCAAAATCCAACACCCATTCCTAATTAAAAACTTTGAACCATGTAGAAATAGAAGGGAAATTTCTTAACTTGATAAAGGGCATCTGCAGAAAACCTACAGCTAATGTCACCTTAATGGTGATGATGCTTTCTCCTTAAGTTTGGATCAAAGCAAGGATGTCTGCTTTCACCACTTCTACTCGACATTATGCTAGAGATTGTAGCTGGTACAATAAGAGGGGGAAAAGGAAAGAAAGAAACAAAAGACATGCAGCTTGGAAAGTAAGAAATGAAACTGTCTTTATTCGTAGATGACATTATCCTGTATGTAGAAAATCCTTAAAAAGAGCACACACAAAAATCTCTTAGGACTTAAAAACAAGTTCGGGGCTGGCCCCATGGCCGAGTGGTTAAGTTTGTGCGCTCCTCTTCAGCAGCCCAGGATTTCGCTGGTTTGGATCCTGGGCATGGACATGGCACTGCTCATCAGGCCATGCTTAGGCGCTGTCCCACATAGCACAACCAGAGGCACTCACAAGTAGAATATACAACAAGGTACTGGGGGACTTCCAGGAGAAGAAGAAGAAGGAAAAAAAAAAAAGATTGGCAACACTTGCTAGCTCAGGTGCCAATCTTTAAAAAATAAAAAGTTCAGTAAAGTTACAGGATACAGATCAATACACAAAAGTCAATTGTATTTCTAGAAACAATACTAGATACAAATAATAAAAAATAAAATTGAGTATTTCATTCACAATAGCATCAAAAAGAATAAAATACATAGGAAACAATTTAACCAAAGAGGTGTTAAGACTCGTACACTAAAAACTGTAACACACTGCTGAGAGAAATTAAAGACAATTTAAATACATGAGAGGCATTCAATGTTCATGGATTAGAAGACTCATTATTGTTAAGTTGGCAGTTTTCCCCAGATTGACCTATAGATTCAATGCAATCTCTATCAAAATCCTAGCAGGCTTGTTTTTTTTTTGCAGAAATCAAGTTGATTCTAGAATTTATATGGAAATGCAAAGAGCCCAGAATAGCTAAACACTTCTGGAAAGGAAGAACAAAATTGGAAGATTTCCACTATTCAATTTCAAATTTTACTATAAAGCTATATTATTCAACTTAGTGGATAAGGATAGACATGTATATCAATGGAACAGAATCAAATGGAACAATCTGGAAATGGACTTTTATATTTGTGATCAATCAATTGTAACAAAAGTGCCAATGAAATTAAGTGGAGAAAGGATAGTCTTTTCAACAGATGATACTGGGAAAATTAAATATCTATATGAAGAAAATGAATTTAGATCCTTACCCCACCCATATACAAAAATTAACCTAAAATGGACAATAGACTTAGAAGTCAAACAAAAAACTGTAAAACTTCTGAATGAATCATAGGAGAAATTTTCACGACCCTGGGTTAAGCAAAGAGTGCTTAGATTCAACACCAAAAGCACAATTCATAAAAGAAAAAATTGGACTTATCAAAACTTAAAACTTTTGTGCTTCAAAAAATACCATTAAGAAGATGAAAAGACAAGGCACCAACTAGAAGAAAATGTTAACAAGCCAAATATCTGAAATATGGCTTGTATCTACGATATGCAGAGAGTTCTTATAATGCATTAATCATAAGGCAACACAGTTAAAATGGATATGAATAGATAGTTCATCAAAGAAAATATACAATTGGCTAATAAACACGTGAGAAAATGCTCACTGTCATTAGCTATCAGAAAAATGCAAAGTAAAACCACATTAATACCTTACCACTTCATTCCTGCTAAGATGATTATACTAAAAAAAGGTATATAATAACAAACATTGACAAAGATATGGAGAAGCTGAGACTTTCATGGATTGCTGGAGAGAATGTAAAATTGTACTACTTTGGAAAACAATTTGGCAATTTCTTTCTTTCTTTCTTTCTTTTTGGTGAGGAAGATTGGCCCTGAGTTAACATCTGCTGCCAGTCTTCCTCTTTTTGCTTGAGGAAGATTACTGCAGAGCTAACATCTGTGCCAATCTTCCTCTACTTTGTATGCAGGATGCTGCCACAGCATGGATTGATGAGCGGTGTGTAGGTCCATGCCTGGGATCCGAACTGATGAATCCCGGACTGCTGAAGTGGAGCACATGAACTTAACCACTATGCCACCAGGCTGGCCCCCACAATTTCTTAAAAAGTTAAACAGGGGCTGGCCCTGTGGTGTAGTAGTTAAGTTCAGCACGTTCTGCTTCAGTGGCCCAGGTTCGTGGGTTCGGATCCTGGGTGTGGACCTACACCACTCATCAAGCCATGCTGTGGCGGCATCCTACATACAAAATAGGGGAGGACTGGCACAGATGTTAGCTCAGGGCCAATCTTCCTCACACACACACACACACAAAACAAGTTAAATTTACTGCATGATCCAGCAAATCCACTCTTACATCTACCCAAGAAAAATACACATGTTTACACAGACTTTTATTTATGTGAATATTCATAGCAGCATTATTCATAATAGCTAAAAACTGGAAACAATCCACATGCCGACCAACTGGTGAATGGATAAACAAAATGTGGTATATCCTTATGATGGAATATTATTTAGCAATAAAGAGGAATGAACTTATACATGATGCCACAAAGGTAAACCTCAAAAACAGCCTATGTGAAGGACAACTGACACAAGAGAGCACATTGTCTGATTCCTTTTATATGAAATTTCCAGAAAAGGCAAATTATCTGTAGTCAGAAGGCAGATCAGTGGTTGCCGTGGGCTGGCAATGGGAGCAGGGACTGACTGTAAATGGGCACAGGGAAATTTTTTGTGGGGATAGAAATGTTTTAAGACTAGATTGTGGTGATGTTTGTACAACTTTCTAAATTTACTGAAACCTCTCACAATAGAGGAACTTTGTGGTATATAAATTATACCTCAATAAAGGTGTTTAAAAAAATAGCTTCATAAGCTTTGAAGCCTCAGAGACCAAAAGGATTATAAGGCCATTCATGATCATGGAAGTTTTGGTAAGCAATAATTCATTTGGGTCAGGAACCTCAAGAAACTCTCCAGCAGACTCCAGGGGGACTCAGGATGGAAGCGGGGGTTACTATTTAGACAGAGGTGGAGTGGAAAATGAGATATCACCATGTGTGTCCAGGCCTGAGACTGCCACATCTCTGCTGGTCCCCAGCCCTCTGAATCCTTGCGTGTACTTCAAGCCTAAGGACTTGAGTGACGATACTTTCTGCCGCCTCTCTTGCCTCTTATTTCCAGTTTTCTCAGCTTTAGCTCTATGACCTGCCTCAAATTTCCTACGCTCCTGACCTCAATTCCTGTTCATTGTTATTGCTCCACCCTGACTCTTGATCAACATTCTTCCTCCCGTCCAGCCCAGTAAACTGATCCTGACTTCTGATTGCTCCTTTTGCTTAACTTACTGCATCAAGTTTTACTTACTTAAAAGAAAAAATTTCTCTGCCATTTTTAACCCTGGACTGCACTCTTGCTCTGGTTGAGCTTGCCACACTTGATTGAGCTTGCCACACTGGCTCGAAAGGAAAGCCCCTTCTTTGGTTCTTTTGGAAGATGATGACGTAGGTCTTTGACATATTAAATGTCAGTTCCAGGGAGGATATTCAGTAGATAACTGAAGATTTGAGATTAGAACCACAATGAAAAACCGGGATAAAGATATAGATTTGGTCCCCACAATAAGTATAAAAAATAGGAGTGAGCCAAAACATAGACCTTGTGAAATGCTACAAGGTAAGGGATTGGAAAATGATTGGGAACCAGGAAGAAGTCTTTTCCCACCCGAAGTTATAGATTATAAATTTATATAAGAAGGTGTTATTTTACTTTGAATTCTCTTAAGTTAATCATTGTAGTGAAAACTAACTGCTTAAAAGAAACCCGATAGGGAGCAGATCAGTCTGGGGAAATTATTTTAAGATTATGAAAAAGAAAAATCTATCTAAAGCCCCCAGTATTTCATGCATATCAAAAATATGTTTGATGCTGTTCTGCTAAGAAGCTGACCTCTGCTCTGAGGTCTTCAAGGAAGGAGACAATCGGTATACAAAACAAAAACGTAACTGTGAAACTACCTCCCCCACTAGGTGGCAAAAGTGAGCTGCGGGAGAGAGAGCGAACAGCAGGACTCCCATACCGGCTCTGTCCCTTCTTCCTAAGCGATATGTCCTTAAAACCGTCATTTTGGGGAATTCGAACAGTCTATACATTTGGATCTATTGTGTGTGTTACACCTAAAGTGTCTTGTAAAATAGAGGAGGTGAGGTGAAGACACACCTGCTGTGGATTTTCGGCAGCACTTAGGAATGTTTTGGGACACAATGTAAAATTCTAAAGTATTTACATAAAGTACTAAAGAGAAAATTACTGTGTTCATTCAAAATCTTGTCCCAGGAGTTCTCCGGAAATGCTAACTATTAGAAGAACCCTGAGCTAAATTTTCAACTCTTTTTCAGTAAGTGACTCTCTCGTGGTAGCTGGTGGGAAGCTGGCAGAGGGCCTCTGTAAGCTAGTATCTGTGACCGTGGGCTGCTCTCCCCTCCGCGCTTGCCTGAGTGTAAAAGGTTTCTGGAGGTCTCGTTAACCACGTGGGACTTGGAACATGCTTCAAAATAGCCTGAGACAAAATAGCTTGTTCCAAGTGTGCTATGCAAAGATTTTCTTTATTAGGGTCACCAAATAATGGTCTGCTTTGATTTTTAATATTAACATTAGTAGTGATTGCCCTTCTCTTAGACGTGTTCTTTCTTTCTTTTTATATGTATTTTACTTTGTCCTTTTGTCTCCAGATATCTCTGAAAAGGTAGCAGACTATTGCTTTTATTCTAAGAGAAACTCCCTCCTTGCCTAAGCTTTGTAAGCCCAGGACAGAAGCATCAGAGAGGAATGGAGCGTCCCAGAACCAGAAACAGTATCAAGTCGGGGGAACACTTCTCAAATCTCAGCCGAGAGGCAAATTTTTGGTTTCTTCCCCTCAAGCACCTGCTCAGATATTAGCATTTCATCACTTGTCAAAGTGTTCTTATTTAATATTCTGAGAAAAAAGCAGCCAGTCATTTATTCACCCATTCAACAAATGTTTATTCAATATCTCTATGTGTCCAAAACAAAGAAAAGCAGTACTGTTGCTTTTTAAAGCAGAGGCAAGGTGCTCGGGGAGGGCGGGGGGGGCGGGAGCTGTTGCTTTAGATGAGTAAGTTTCAAATTGTGATTCACTGTTTAGGTCAGTTCCGTGAAAGGAAACTCTATTTTATTAATTCTTCCATTACAGACTTCTCAATTTAGGTAGATGATAGAACTCTGAACAGAGAATCGGGTATCATCCCAGGAAATGGGCCTCGCCTGTTACTTTAAGCCTCATTGATTTGGAGGTTTTACAGTTTGTCCACTTCAATAGGGTGGGAAAGAATATATTCAGCAAAACTTCACTGTAAAGCACTTCAGCGTACCCTGTATTCATTTCAATTTTATGCCGAGTGATGTCTCCCCTGTACGCTGTGATAGGCAGTATGTCTTTTTCACAGTTACAGGGAAACCTGTCGCTCAGGACCTATTGCTTGGTCCCTTGTGTCAGTATTGTTAGGGGCTCCTACCGTCTCATTTTATGAGGGGGCTGATCTCTCGTCTCACCTCCAATCGAATTTAGAATTGAGAGATTGATCATTTCTATTGTTTGCTTTTGAGAGGAGGTTACGGGCAGTAGCAGTTCTTGCCCCTGGTTTCTACAGTGACTGCTCAAATATGAATAAACCCAGAATGAAAGATTATGATTTACATAAAAGTTAATTCCTTCAGTAAGCCTTTATTGAACGTCTGCAGCACACAAGGCAGCATGACGCTATGTGGGATATGGGTCCCAAGGTGTGTATAAGAAATGGATGCTGCCCCCAACAACTGAGCACCTTGATAAGAAAGTCTATAATGCAAGTGAAAGATAACTGGCCTATGAGAAATATAAGCATAATGTTTAAAGAATTTGGGGGACAGGATAGGGATGATTTTGACTAAGAAAATTTTATGCAGAAGGCAGCCTTCTCTCTAGAAGGTGAAGCATGAACTCAATTTTCCCTGAGGTGATAGAAAAGAAAGCCATTCAGTGAAAGGCATTTGGTCTGTCCGCAGGGCCAGCAGGAGCCTAGGCACTGATGGGGGAGGAGTGAGGCTCATTTAGTGGACAGAACCCTTTGGTTGAAGTATAGCATTGGTCTTTAGGTGTTAGGGGGAACACGGGCTGGCATGAGAGAGAGAGAGATCAGACTGCGAAGGGTCTTGGACGCTAGGACAAAGAATTTGGATTCCATCCAAGGGTCATGAGAAGCCATGAATATTTGCAAACATGCAAAGCAATTATGGCTAATGTGCTGGCTCAGGGCATATACAATAATTCTATTAAGCGAGAAATAATTTAGCATATTAATTTGGGAAATATCTTTTTTCTAGTTCTAAAATTCTGTGGAATAAATAATATAATGCTTCCCTGTTGATAATATAATTTATTATTATATGCTCAAATCACTTAGTTTTTTTTCTTTAATTGGAAACATGTATCCTAAAATACTAGGCAGCAAAGGAAAATCCTACTGTAACATCTTGGGTGTTACTTCTGCCCTTCAATTATTAGCCATAAAAAAAATTTCCAATTTTAAAAATGTTTTTCACAAATTAGGTGATTAGATCCTGGATCTTTTGACTACCACTGGAAGGAACCCTGGGAATCGTCTCCTGGGTTCCTGTGGGCCACTTCTAGATGCCCCTCGCCACCCGGCAGTGGCTATAGAAATGGAAACTCCTCTCTTGTTCCTTTGTGGAATAATAGGTACTTTCTCAGGATTAGCTGCTCCTGGAGAAGAAACAACAGATAATTGAAAACGTCTTAATTTACATTTATATTTCGGTTGACATTTGTGGGCCAAAAACAGATTGCAGTTGGCCTTGGTCAAAGAGCAGTAATCTTATTAAAGATGCTTTTGGAAACACTTGTCGAATTTTATACTTCTTCTTTTCCATTGAGGCTGGAATTGTGGATTCTGTGGTTGGTAAGGTAGAGCAAAGGCAGAGAGGAGGTTCTTTTCTTGGAAAAATATGTTAAATATTGTAGGAGAACATGCTCAGAAAACTGATCTAAGCCTTTACCTTAGAAGTTGAGACTCTGGAAATGTCTTACTTATACTTGTAGGGGAAGATTTATAGAGAAGTGAAATGTTCTAGCATACGTCTTTCATAGATAGAGCATCTGGAGTGGGTGTTTATGGGACATACAACATAATAGCAACAAATGTAATAGGGATTTAAAATTTTAAGACATCAAAAATAAACACATTGAACATAAATACGCAATTCTAAAGTAGGTCATACTTTGCCATTAATATCTATTTTCTTTGTATAGAGACACATTTCCATTTAAAAGCCTAATGTTATTCAAGATAAATTTTTAAGACCTAAAGTACTTAGTTTTCTTTTTCTTATTAAATAACATTTTAATGAGAGTTCACACTTTTCTTTAGTAAATATCCAACTGAGAAGGTTTCCACAGTTTTTTTTTTTTTATTAGGAGGGTTTGCACAGAAGAAGTGTTTTCTTATTACCAAATTAGTTACTTTGAAGTATCTGGCAGATTACATCAGTCTCTTATTTGAATTGGTACTACAAGAAGACATCTATTGTACATCATTAGTGATGCATTAAATTGGTTATTTATGTTTTAAAATCTAAGCATAGTAGAATCTTTTGTGTTTGCCTTCGAAGATTGCTGTTATAATAAAACATTTTGAAATGAGTAAAGTTGTCCTTTTCGTTTAGTTAATGCATCGCTGGAGAACCTAAAGATTTTAGCCTCTAACCACTCATCCCCTAGTTTAGTAGAAGGTGAAAACATTGTGCAAATTCCTTTGTATTTTAAGGAAAAAATTGTTGTGTATTTCTTGTATAATCACTTTATATTGATAGCTAAGAAAATAACAAAAGAGAAGATTTATCGATCGCATCACTAGTCTCAAGTTTAGTCTTCTAAACATTTGAACATATTGAGATTAAATACTGTGCTATTTTATCATGCTTGTAAATTCTAATAGTGGTCTCTTTTTGCAGACACTAAGATCATATAGTTATTTTTATAATTGAAATTTTAACCAAACCATGTATTGGAAATCTTGTTTTCAAGCTTCTGCCTAAAAAATTCGTACAAAAGATGAAAAGCAGACAGCCAAGAATATTTTTCACTAATCACTGGCAGAAATGAGTGTATTTGGCTAAAGGTTTCCCACAATTTACTGTGTAACCCTATACTAGTAATAATTTAACTCTAGGAATGGTTAAGACTTTTGGTTGGTTTATTTAGTGACTAAATATGTACTGGGCCGTATTAGCTGGACAGGTGGACTGGCAGAGAACGGGTCTCATGGTTTTTTGAATCCCTTATGGTACTAGACACATATATATTATTTAATGAAGATTTTCGATGATAACCTCACCTCTAAACTAAGGGAGGTGAGAAAATAAGGGATAAATAAAATAAAGATGTGGAGCCCCGACTTTAGGGCAGTCTTGAGAGCGCCGATCTCTTATCTGTACACTGCCTGTCTTGAAGAGGTATTTCACTTCTGATCAGAGTTATTCCCACCCTGTGGTGTAGAGCCCATCTTCAGGGACATTCTACTTCTTCTGGGACTTGATTTCCCAGCAGTTGCCATCTACCTTTATCTTCTTCTCCAACGGCTTCTTTCCTTCAACTTACAAATATCTCCCTCATTCTAGAAAGTCTTTCCCCTCCGCTCAACCTCCCTTTTTTGAGCAATTACATTGTTTTCTTTCTTTCTTCAATTGCCAAACTTTTTGCACTTTCTCACATCTTATTCACTGGTATACAATCAATGTATACAGTATGATTTCCATCCTAACCACCGTTACAACCGCCCTGGCCATGGTCACCATCGTCCTACTCATTGCCAAATACCGGGCCCTATACTCAGCCCTCATCCTGTCTGACCTTTCTGCAAGACTGCTTCCCTTCCTTCGTGAAGCCCTCTTTTGCCTTGACTTATCTCTTCCTTTTGACTCCTTGTCTTTGCTGGCCCCTTAAATGCTGTTGGACCCAAGTTTTATCGTTGGTACCTTGGTTCCTTTTGTGTCTTATCCACTTCCATGCATTGCATTATTGTCCACATTTTGATGCCTTCTCAACCTCCATGTGTAGCTGTGCCTCCCTGTGTCAGTGAGGCTTGTCCAGAGAAACAGAACCAATAGGATATTTATGGAGAGAGAAAGAGATTTTAAATAATTGGCTCATGCAGTAGTGGGTGCTGTTGAGTCCAAAATCTGTAGTGCAGGTCAGTAGACTGGAAACACAGGCAGAGCTGATGTTGCAGTCTTGAGTCAGGAATGTGTAGGGCAGGCCAGCAGGATAAAATTCAGGCAGGAGTTCTATGTTATGGTCTTGAGGCAGAATTCCTTCTTCTCTGGGAAACCTCATTTTGCTCTTAAGATCTTCAACCGATTGGATGAGGCCCACCCACATTATCAAGGATAATCTCCTTTCCTTAAAGTCAATTGATTATAAATGTCAATACGTCTACAAAATGCTTTCACAGCAACATCTAAATTAATGTTTGACCAAGCAACTGGGCACCACAGCCTAACCAAGTTGATACATACAATTAACCATTATACTCCTTACCAGCTCTAGGCTTATGTTTCATGGGATAGTTGGAAGACATAGAGATTGAGATTTGACACTTGGTGGTTGTGCTTACAGGCTGGGTTACCTTGGGCAAGTTTCTTAATCTCCCCACATAGCAATTCTCTTGTTTACAAAACTATAATTATTGGTCTATGTGTTTGTCTTCATGATATACTTATTCTTTGTATTTCAGCCTCATGCCTATCATAGTGCCAGTTACATCAGTACTTGATGAATGAATGGAGGGCTTAATGAAAGAAAGCAGGAAAGGCGAGTTTTGATGCCAACCAAATGGAGAGCTAAGATTTAGACTTCAGAATCACATTAAAAGTTTTTGCTAATACATTTCTCTAGTTAAAAAAAAAAAGCCTACATAGTATGTGTGGTGTGCGTGTATGTTTCTTATAGAATGAATGCAGGCCACGGTGTATACACACCTATATACTGTACTGTGTATATACTCTGTGACCATTCATGCAACCGACATTGAATGTCTCCTAAGTGCCGGGCAGGATGCTGGGCCTGGGCCACACAACATAAGAGTTTCCCTGGCTTTGTCTTTATCACTTTCTTCACTGGCATCTGACCTGTAGTAGATAATTGCTTGGAGGAATTATAGGTGACTACGGCATAGCAATAACATTTACCTTTTTTCCTCCAGAAATGAGACAGTATTATGTGTCAGGCTTGTTCCGCTGAATGCTTCTTACAAAATATGAATCATATAGAAAGTTGGCTTCAAATGACATTATTTTATCTTGTAGGCAAATTTACAAACACAGTGTATCTTACGCTAGTTTTTAAGGGATCAAAATGTTGTTATGTTGCCACCTATAAATATGAATTAGTATCATCAGCTTTCACTATATATAATGTTGGAATAAATTTTAGAGATTTGCAGAAACACCTTTTGTATTTTGACAAAGCATGTGGGATGTTTTATTAACTGCTTTTTTAAAAAATAAGAGTTCTGTTATATAATGGGTTATAATGACAAAGAAATGCTTGAGTGTGCTATTATTATTCTATTATAAACTTGAAGGAGAAAGAGTAGGTTCAAAAGATTATAATAATGTCAGAAAGTACATGTGTGTGATTTTTGTGAAGTTTGGTAAAACAAACTCATAAGCTAATTAAGATGCTGTACGATTGTACCTGGAGATAGATAACTTGCAGGGGTCTGTTGCAAGTATAATTGATGATTGAAAAGATGACCTGTGATGAAGTGGTTCTACTCCAGCCTTTAAATTACCAAAGGATATGACATAGCTAATTGTTTTTACATTCTTTTTCAATTAGAACCTGAGTACCATCACCTGTTTTAATGAGCATGGCCTTTCCCAGTAATAGGCTGCCAAGAATTGATAATGATATCTATTATTGAACATTGATTTGCTTGTGCTGTGGTTCACTAATCTCAAATGTTTTAATAGCCTTAATAATTTAGACTGAATGAAACAAAGCAGAAATGAAGTAGGCTTTATCACTATAGTAATAATTTTGGATGTTTATTCATTTGAAAAATAGTCTTATGATCCTTATGATTATATAAAGATCTAAGCTTCAGATTAAGGCCAAATCTGCATCATATAATATGAAATGAAGACTTGGCAATTATTTAATAGACTTAAGCCAATTTAATAGATTAAGTAATCCACTCTTTGTGGGGTTGAGTTCAGAAGATAATTGCCCGTTCTTTACTTCTTAATGATTGTTCAATGTTAGGAAAAATCATCCAAAGTTTAAAATGCCAGATAAGATAGGAAATTAATGAACCTTTCCTGATGAAAGAAGATATTCCACAGAAGCATTTCATCTCTGATTGTCGTATACTTGTGCTGAATTTGATACTAATTCTATTGTTATATTAATTTTGGCCATAAAGTAGTCATAGAGTTTTTACAACTGAAGGAAGTGTTAGCAACTGTCTAGGTCTGTGCTGTCCAATATGTTAACCATTAGCCACATGTGGCTGTTGAGCATTTGAAATGTGGCAGATCCAAAGTGGGATGTGTGCTTAAGTATAAAATACACAAATACACATGGAATTTCAAGGACTTAGTACCCCCCCCCAAAAAAAAGAAAGAATGTATAAGATCTCATTACTGATTTTTTTATTGATTAAATGTTGAAATGATAATATTTGGGATATATTGGGTTAAATAAAATATATTATTAAAATTCATTTCATCTGTTTCTTTTTACTTTTTAAATTTAGCTATAAAAATTACATGTGTAGCCCACATTATATTTCTATTGAACTGTGCTGGTCTAGATAAACTCTTTTCTTTTAAAGATGAGGAAATTGAAACCCAAAGAAGTGAAGGGACTTGTCCAAACTTGCACAGCTTACAAATGGCAGAGGTGAAACTCAAACCCAGGCCTTCTGACAGAGTTCTTTCCATTCTAGCACACTTCCTTCAAATGTGGCAGTTAAAGCACACACAGACACACACACACGTTCCAGAACGTACACATCTGAGTAAGTATTGGTTCCTCCAAAGTGGTCATCTTAGCATCTTGGGAGGCAATGTTTGTTTATTTTAGTGATATGTTTAAGTTTCCACTTTCAGAAATGTCTTCAGAATTTTCCAAACATTCTTTTCTTAGCAAGTTTTATCACTTTTTTTGGTGGCTTTGATTTTTATAAATAACTACAAGTTATTTAGAGATGTCGGCCAATTAATGTCACTGTATCTGATAGTGTGGTCATAAGAGAAGGCAACTTTGTGTGTGTGTAAATATATATGTGTAGGGGGAGGGGAGAAAGAGAGAGAGAACACGCAGTCGAGGTAGACAGTCTTGTGAACAGCAGTTCCAAAATGGAAATCTACAGATGGGTTAATCAATCGTTGCTTCCTTACCAGAATATTAAAAAGACAATACGCATTTGTAACATAGTTTCTGGTATATTTTAATCATTGTTATTTTATAGTCACATTTTTCATTAAATAAAGTCAAGAATTAGGTTAACTATACACATATATATTGAGCTTTGTGTATTATTCCCTCTAGTAGTGTGTGATTTATTTTAAGAGACCGTGTCTTTAAATGTGGGTAAATTAAGTAATGAAAAAAGTATGAATATTTATTGGCATTTTATTTGACAATTGAAAGACTTTACAATATTGCGTTAAATAGAGAAGACATTAAATAAGGAATGAAATCATTTGGTAAAGTAACTGATATATTTTTTTAAATAACTTGTTAGAAGAAAATTATAAATGCTTAAGGTAAACTTCTTTTAATATTTTGACCATTTCTTATACTCATTAACAATTCCAATTAAATTCTCAATTCCAATGGGAGAATGCTTTTACTTTATTGATGTGTGATGCTAATTATTTGTATAACCGAGAGGGGAAAGTGCATTGTACCAGCCAGCAAAATGAAGAAATCCTTCTGAGTTCTATTATATAGTTTTTATAATATTAAGTGGCATATTTAATATAATATCTGTAAATTACTGAATACCATAGTATATTCCCTTATATATCATCAAATTTTATATACAGTTATATATTTGGTGCTTAGAATACTTAAAGAGACCAGTCCACTTGTAATTTGCATAGATCAGTTTCCTTGTGCCGTGTTTTGAGTTCCAGCCAAGCATTCCAGAATGTGATACAAAGTAGATTATTGTTTCAGTTGCAAATAAAAAATCATACTCAACAAATGAGTATAAACTCTTCCTTTTATCAATAGAATACATTCATTTAGAAATGGCAGCACAGTTTAGGTTTTTAATCTGAACATATATGATAAAGGGACTCTGAGATTGTAATAAAATATTCTTATTTTACATGACCCTGGGGGGTTCTACAGTATCTTGTGATTTTTTATCTCTGTTTTGTTGGCTCAACACAATTGGAAAAATGTAGTTTTTCCTCCTGCATACATATAAATCAGTAATCTACAAATTCAGAATGTTATTTATTAACAAAAGTTTCATTAAAACATAAGATAACATTATTTCTTAATAATTTTTATATTTCTAATTATGATGCAAGTGGTTTGCAGTTTATTGTTATTATAGGTCATTTTAAGAAGATTTTTTGCTCTGAGCCGTGTCATAGGTTTTAATTGAAGGTGGTATAACGACTGCTGCATTTTCATATTGTTCAAAAACGTGACCAACTCTATACTCAGATCAACTGATCAAACTGAACTAGTTTTATCTTATATTTTCATTTGACATTTGCCGTAGATGGACTTGAAAATCGTTCAGCCATTCTATCTTTTCAGAGAAGTTAAACTTAATTGTATACAAAGATGAAAGAAGTATCTATTAATAGAGGTAAAATGTCGGTTTGGCAAAATGTTGTTTTGAAAATTTATACCTGCTCATTGCAAATCACCTACAACTGTGATTACTATACCTTCTTTGTCATCTATCTCTCTATTTAAGCGTCTCTCTATTAATCTATATTTTTGGGGAGTTGCATTTCAAAGAAAGGAGGAGACATCAGCATACCCTCGCCCAATAACGTAGCGTGCGTGCCATTAACTTGAGTTCGATGTTTGTTTATGGTTCCTTTTTTTCCTTTTGAGGTAAAATTTACAAACAATACAATGCACAAATCTTAAGTATACCAGGTGACAAGTTCTGACCATATGCCTATGCAACTCAATGCCCCCCATCAAGATATAAAACATTACCATCACCACAAGAAGCTCCCTCCTGTCTCTTTTCAGTAAATCCCAGCCCTCACCACTCTCAAAGGCAGCCATAGTTCTGATATAGTTCCATGATATATTATTTTTCCTGTTCCAGAACTTCATATAAATGACCTCATGCAATGTACACTCTTTTGTGTAATGCTTCTTTTAAAGCAAGTAATGCTTGCTTTACTCAGCAAAATGTTTTTCAGATTCATCTGTGTTGTTGTGTCTATCTGGAGTTTGTTTCTTTCTATTGCTGAGTAATATTTCATTGTATGAATGTGCACTGTTTGTTTATTCATCCTTCTTTTGATAGACACCTGAGCTGTTTCCAGTTTTTAACCGCCACGAATACAGCTGCTATGGACGTGCTTGTACAAGTCTTTTGTGGCTATGTTTTTATTTCCTTTGGATCAATCCCTAACAGTGGAATTACTGGGTCATAGTGCAGGTGTATGTTTTATGTAAGATACCATTTGACATTCCCACTAACCATGTATGAAAGTTCCAGTTGCTACACATCCCTGCCAAAATTTGGTGTTGTCCTTTTAATTTTGGCCTTTCTGGTGGGTGTGTAATGGTGTCTCATGATGGTTTTAATTTGTTATTCCCTGATGACTGGTGATGTTGAATACCTTTTTGTGTGTTTGTTGGTCATCTTTCTTTGTGAAGACTCTGTTCAAATTTTTGCCCATTTTTAGATAGGTTGTTTGTCTTTTGATTATTAAGTTATGGGAGTTCTTTATATATCCTAGATACCAATTCTTTGTCATGCATGTTTGCAAATATTTTTTCTTAGTCTGTGGCTTCCTTATACATCTTCTTATCAATGTATTTTCAAGAGCAGAAGTTGTTAATTTTGATGCAGTCCAATTTACGTTTTTAATTTTATGATTATTTATCTTTATTTTAGGAAACCTTTGCCTGTTCCCAATTTGTGAAAGTGTTCTCCTTTGTTTTTATCCAAAAGCTTGATAGTTTTAGCTTTTATGTTTAGGTCTAAGATAGACCTAAAGTTAATAGTGTGTGGTGAGAGGAGGCAGTCAAGGTTTTTTGTTTGTTTGGTTTTTTATGTGTGGTGTTCAGTTAGGAATCCTAACACAATTGGATTACTTTGGTGTTTTGTTGAAAATCAAATGGCCAAATAAGTGTGGGTCTATTTCTGGGCACTCTGTTCTGTTTCGTTAAACTATTTGCCAATCCTTATGCTAATGTTCCTGTAACTTTATATTAAGTGAATGGTGATTTTCAACATCTTTGTTGTAGCTTTATGTTAAGTGAATGACCATTTTTAACAGCTGCAAATATGCCAGTGTATGTACCTTTATTTTCGTGCCAACTTTTAATTTAATTTTAATTTAACTTAATTTCCAACTTTGCACTACCATAAAAAATACTGCCATGAAAATCCTTGCACATATATCTTTCCCCACTTGTTGAATTATCTCCTCTGGGTTAATTTCTATATGTGGGAATTTGGGGTCAAAGGATGAAGGCATTTTTCATTTTGATGTATAAACCCAATTTGTCTTGTACACTCCCACCAACCTTTGTGTTAGGGTACCTGTTTCCTCTTACATATGAGGAGTTCAACTTCTAAAAGGTAAATTTTAATAATAAGAATTAGTAAGCTTGGGCCCTGAGAAGTTTGTGTTTATGATTGTGTGTGTATGTTTATGGGATTGGCGTTTACTTAAGTTTCTTCCTAATTTTTCTCTCTGAATTATGTAGAAAGTATTTTCAACAGGGTACTTTTCTGGGAAACTTCTTGCCAGTATGAGGTGATTTGCTAAACCTCAGATTCCATCTTCGCATTGGCTGGTAATGACTGTGTATTGACGGGAGCCGTAGGTGAGGTTGACTAAGCTAATGAGCACAGCTATGATGGTGGAGTCACCTCCGAGAACTTTCACTGAACTCTGTACTCTGCTTTCAAAAACAACTAAAAAACCCTTGAACAATAGAAAATAGTCTGGGCTCATTTAATGGATACCTGGTAATTTTCCGACATAATAGTAGCTTGTATCGCACAGTTTACAATGCCAATCTGAATCAGTAACAATGAAATGCTTTATTATTTTTGTACTCTATATTTGTACTAAACTCTTAAATGTTGAGAGTTGAAAACAAAGCTTAGTACTGGACTTCTTTTCACCCTCCCCCCCCCCCATCCACCCCCACTTCTTGGTGATTTGGAGAAGGAATTTTCCATTAACTATCTCTCTGGCCAGTTTAAGGAAAAAAGTAAAATCAAACATGCCAAATCAGAAAAACACTGAACCATGAGATCTTGCCCAGTTTAACGGTTTCTTTCCTTAAGTAGTTTTACATTGCTAAATGAAGCCTAATTCTGATTTATTTCTTAAGGATAAGGATAAGTATAATGTGTATTGAACTGGGGAGTCAGAAGGTGGACATTCTAGTCCTAACACATCAATAAATAAATATATGATCTTTGGCAAATTGCTTAAATCTCTGCTAAGTCTTTGTAGGTCGCAGTTTTCTCATCTGTAAAATAAGGGGTTTGGTTTGGGGGCCAGTCCCATGGCGCAGTGGTTAAGTTCACTCTCTCCTCTTCGGCAGCCCAGGGTTTAGCAGGTTCGGATCCTGGGTGCTGACATGGCACCACGCATCAGGCCGTGCTGAGATGGCGTCCCACATAGCACAGCCAGAAGAACCTACAACTAGAATATACAACTATGTGCTGGGGGGTTTTGGGGAGAAGAAGAAGAAAAAAAAATGAGGGATTTGATCTTTGTTGTCACCAAGATTCCTTGCTGTTCTAGAATTCTTTGAATCTGTTCCAGATTTCTAGCTTAGGATAAAAGTTTATTTGAAAATCAGTAGATTTTAAATATAGCTTAGCTAATTTTTTTGGCTAGAGAGAAGCAAAAGTAAAAATTTTAAAAATATATTTAAACCCCTTAGACTACTATTCCCCCAACCCTGCCTGCTGTGCCTTCCTAAATAATGCCAGAGCAGTAGTCTAGGGCAATTTTTTTCTGTGCAAGTACAAACAGAAATGTTGGGGAAGTAGACTGTGGGCCTTTTTGAATCACCTGTTGAGGAAATAGGCAACTATTGACAAGTCTGATTCATGGCTGAGTGACTGCTCTGCTAGCCTTCACATGATCCCCACTGAGCAAAATCTTTGACCGCCTGCTAAACGAGGTCTGTTTGAAGTTTCTTTTTAACATTTCCAAAACGTTAATTCAGCAGGATGTCTCCACTGGGGTTCTGCATGTCACCAAATCAGCAGCTGTTGAAATCCATTCACTTCAGCGTGAAATGTTTTCATAAGTCCTTTTTTTATTTGTGACAACAGCAAAGTAAACATAAGACTAAAATTCTACCTCATTCAACATTTACATGTGTTAAAACTGCTTCTGATTGCAGTTTACATTCATGGTATTTATTTGCAAGCATTAATACCAATAGGAAGTTTGCCTACAGAGGGTTTGAAACCAGCCTTGCCTGCAAAATATACTAGGCCATGCATTTCTTTGTTAAATAATTTATCTAAACATTCGTATTTCGAATAAGTTAGAATTTTTGCTATGCCTTTAAAGCAGAAGTTTATATTTGTTATGAAGCTCTGATTTTTGCGTCCATAGCCGATTTATGGTATGTTTAAATCTGCAGATGAACTCTTGGTTAATTTTGCATGGTGGTATTTATAAATTCTTAAGAAATTTCCCACTTTAAAAGGAAAAATATTA
The DNA here is from genome assembly GCF_041296235.1 of Equus asinus. Lineage (NCBI taxonomy): Eukaryota > Metazoa > Chordata > Mammalia > Perissodactyla > Equidae > Equus > Equus asinus. The sequence continues at coordinate 12,982,623 of NC_091801.1, forward strand.
AACTTCCAAGGAAATAGTTTAACAGGATAGAGTAATGTAAAATTCTTGAGGTAAAGACCTGAGGGCCGGCAAAATGTGATGGAAAAGATAAGGCACACCCTGGCCTGCAGATGATGTGGGATTGTTTAAACAGAGCCGTGCTCCTTAAAGCGAGGATCTTTTATTCGTTGTAAGTCAAAGCCATATATCTTTAATTGATTGCAGAGTTAAGCATGAGAACTGCTTACGTTTTCTTAACGTGGTTTGAGCTAAGTCCCTTTTTCTGTTTATTCAGGTTTTAAAAGACTTGTGTAGTTTTATAAGTTCATTAACTCGCTTCATTCTTTGAGACGCGTTTCACCTCCATATTATCGAATTTCATTACATGCACAGAATTATCAGATCAACCCATTATACAGCCGAGCAGCACGAAGCCTTCTCCGTCTACGGAGAGGATATTGTGTAAATCAGGCGCTCGGGTTTCAGTGGGAGGCAGAGGGCTACTCGGTGTCCATTTGTCAAGTTGATTGCCCCGCGGTGAGGTTACATTAGCTTGTCTTTGAACAGAAGTGAAATCTTATGCGAAGCTCCCCTTTCTGTCATTTACACTAACATCCATCCTCTTAAGCCAAGGCCTCTGAGAAAAACAAAGTGATGGCACAGTATAATCAGTCACTCAAGTTGTCTGTCATCTGTTTTCTTAAGGAAATGACTTTTAAGTCAGAGCAGAGAACTGTAGAAAATTAACAAAGCTTGTAGTAGTAAAAGTAGGTGGAATTTTTTTAAACTGCAGATGTCTTTTTGAGAAGATTTTATATGCAGAATGCCAAAAAGGATTTCCACCCCCCTCTTTCATAATGAATCTCGTGAAATGTATTTCTTCTTGAACAATAGACCTACTGCTGTTAATAACTGGAGTCTTTTTTTTTTTGCTTAATGTGACTACATGTTAATGCTCCTAAGAAACTTTCTGTAAAACTGAGTCTATAAAACTCCGAGCCCCAGTAGGTCCTCCGACAATTAGCCTGCCACCTTTCAATTCAGGGCTCTCCGAACTTTAGCTATGTAACGGCAGATCTTCCATGTCGTAGGCTGCTTTAGGATAAATGGTACTTTAAATGTAAATTATTGGCATTTCATTACCTAATATCACAATTAGACGATTTCTTTAAAACCGCTGGTCTCTGTTAAAACCCTAACTATATCGCCAATGATGGCCAATCTAAGGCTGGTGATCAAATTTGCAGGTTTTATTTCCCTAAGCCTGTTTTATGGGCTGAAACACTCAGGTCATTTGCACCCTGTCTCATTCATCATGAAGTAGTTAAACTCAGATTGTTAAACCAGGAGAGATTAGCTGACAGACAACGGTACATTAGGCTAAGGCCTCCTTCGGTTGAATTTAACTATTTATCCATCCCATTTGTGTGACGTTTATAGCAAACTATGTCTTTTTGGTGGATTTTAAAAGAAGCAGGAAGAGAATTTTAAAACAAGGGAAAATAACTAGTCTTTTTTCAGTTATGTGATTAATATTTTTTATCATTTTCATTTGCTGTATCATTAACTAATACTGAAGATCTTTTGAAAAAGAAATAACTGGCCAGTGTGCTTAAATGTAAAGGATGTCTCCTTTTCATTTGCTTTGTAGATATATTTATTAGTTACATTGTTGTTGGTTTTTTAAAGAAAACAACAAATTTGGAAAAACAATGCCTTCTGCCAAAAGTATTGCTAAGAGCACATTCAGTCTTTTCTTGAACACTATTCTAGAAAATCCCTTAAGAATTGGTAGACAAAATTGATGCATACTTCTCAGTACTGGGGAATAGAAAGTTAGCTGTTTCAAAAAGAAATAAATGAGTACTTATTTTAATTATAGTTAAATGTATTTTACAAAATGTTGCTGCTGTTAACCCCTGTTCCCCGAGCGAGTTATTAAGCGTTGTGTTGTGGAGAAGCTTTATTGTTTTCTTCCCCTTGGAAACTTACGTGAACATTTGGAATTGGTGAACTTCTGAGAAACCGGGAGATCACTCTTGATTAGTTTATTTTTCTTAGCAAAGATTTTGATAGCCTGGAATAGCTTTTTTTTTTTTTTAAGCGCATTCCTTATTTCCTCTGTTGAGGGCTGAAATATTGTTAAGAGCAACTCATAAGTGAAATAGTGAAAAACAGTTTAAGTAACTGAATCTTTCATTGTCAATGAGGAGACCTCAAATTTAAAAGACTGATCTTTAATTGCCCTTTTCCTCATATTTCTTCCCAATTTAACCTCAAGGTGATTTTTTAAGTTATGGCTTAATTGGGTGGTCATTTTACCTTTGCTTGGGAGCAATTTATTACAGCTTTATTTCCTTTATTACAGCTTTATTTCCTTGGACCAGCAGAGACATAAATGCTGGGTTCTCTGTAATCAGAAGCTGTTTTATGATGAATTTACTCTTCAAAGTAGGAAACCTGATCATATTTTTATCTTTGAACATTCACAACTGGATACAAATATAATGTCAAAAGCACTGGAAAAATACCGAAAATATATATTTATATTGGTTTCTGATTTTAGTCCCATCGTTTTATTTGGAATTTGAAATTATGTTTACAAATAAAGGTAATTTACAAGTTTATACTCGCTAGAAGAATGCACTTATGTTACCCCATTGTGCTTTCAAAAGACAAAACGGGTTTCTGATAGTTCCATTCATTCACACATACGTTCCCTAACGTTTATTGAGTATAGACTGTGTGCCACAAAACTGAAACCGTTTTGCCTGGATTAAATATTTGAACCACACAAAATGCCTTTTGTTTATAGTAAACTCATGTTTTTCTAAACAAATTATATAAGAAAATTTATATTTCAGAATCACCGATTCTCCTAAATTTTTCATCACAGTAGTTAATTAATATAGGTTATGATTCATTATAAAACATGAATTAATATGTGTGCCATAGGTTATACCTAGTGAAAATTGATATTCTGGTTTTTAAACGAAGTTTAACCTCTCCTTTCTTGGATCCCAAATTTTGGTTTTCTTTTGAAGTGTCAGTTGTTAAGCTGAATCAAGCTAAATTGTCCTGGGATTACTTCAACCATTGTTCGACATTAATAATAGAACCACAATGTTGCCTTGCACTGATATATGTAAAGCTCTTCAGATGTACCAGGAAGCCTTATGTGGGCAGTTTGTAAGAAAAGTGCCCTTTCTCAAGTTGCAGAATGCAGCAGGACCAGGCAAGAGTTAGACATTAAACAAACAAACAAATCAGAACATCCCCTCTCACCCTCTTTATCAAATGGAAGGGCACGCCTGTGTGCGTTTGTGAAAGGGGAGAGGAGTAAATTCTTCTTCCATAGCACTGCTGGGTTTGGAGCCTCCTGTACTGTTACAGAAAACTCACAAGTCATCTCTTTACCTCCTTATTCATTTCCAGTGGTGATTAGAGGTTTTCAGTTTGGGGAGGAAGCCCCAGATTTCCTCTCTTCTACACCAATCGATTCACATTTACCAACCTCCACTCCTGCCATCTACCAGAGTTAATAACAGGCGCTGAGTCCCAGGTCCTTCCCAGAGCAATTTCTGGACAGTCCTTTCAAAAATGATGCAGAAAGTCTTTGCATCATTTTCCTAACTGACCTACGGATAGCATTGGCAGCCTGACGGACGAGAGTGTTCTCAGGCCATGGCTCCATTAAAATACTGCCTTGCTTGAATGATGCCACAGGTGGGAGGGAAAGAGTTTATGGAATTGACCATCCCCACCAATTTCAAGAGTTCAATAGCCAATGAGAAAGAGAAAGTCTGAAATATTAGATATGGTGGGGGGTTTTGTGTGTATATGTGGCTCTTATAAGAGATTTCCTTGTATTTCCCTTTTAAAACAACCTTTTTTAAAGCAGGTATGAAGAATAGATACCTTCAGGAAAAACTGATGAAAAAAAGATTTTCTAAAATTAGATGCTGTGTTTGGCAAAATAGCTGTTTTGCTTTTTATACAAATAGCTAATTGATAACATGCAAAACCGGTCTCAAGTACAAGTTTGTGACAACTCTGCATATAAAATTTGTTAGTATTTGTCTATTCATATGATATTTTGAATAACCCAGAAAGGAAATAATGTAGAGTAAAGAAAACTCTGTTCAATTATTCAAGTGCTCATTTATTTGAAATGTCGCATGGGAATTTATTTGCATGAAGAGATATACTAGTAGTAAAATTTGGATTTTCACATTTACCTTTAATCAATTTAGCTATTTGTTCATTTACTTATTTGTTAACAAAAATTTGAGCGTTTGCTAATGGCGGGCACGCATAATTCCTGTGCTCACTGAGCTCAAATGACCAGTAAAAGAAAGGACAATGTATCATGTATCAGGGGTACTTAATTGACATAGTTTCGAGTTAGTTGCCTGTAGAAACAGGCCTGGCCTCCATTTTTTTCCCCCTCTGTCTGGACTCCTTAAGAAATGAATTCAAGATCCTAATTGGTATACCCCAAACTTCCTTGTCAGCCTCTTCTCCCACTATCTCCCACACTGTCTGGCTTTGGCCAAACCACCTCATTTTCTTGGGCTTTCCTGACCGTTTATTTTGTTCTTATTTTTTCCTCTTTTTGGCCAGCCTTCTCCCTATCTTTTTCTATCATATTTATGTTTGGGTTTTTTTTGCTTTTTTTTTTTTTTTGAGGAAGATTAGCCCTGAGCTAACATCTGCTGCCAATCCTCCTCTTTTTCCTGAGGAAGACTGGCCCTGAGCTAACATCTGTGCCCATCTTCCTCCACTTTATATGTGGGATGCCTACCACAGCATGGCCTGCCAAGCGGTGCCGTGTCGGCACCCAGGATCTGAAGCAGCGAACCCCGGGCCGCTGCAGTGGAACATGCGCACTTAACCGCTGTGCCACCGGGCCGGCCCTATGTTGGGTTTTGAAATCCCATTGCAGAGGTCACCTTTACCCAGAAACATGCTTTTAATTCTCTAGGCCGATCCACATCTCTCCCTTCGCTGACTCTCCATGCACTTTGCGCTTCTCTGCTTGTGCCACTTGGTAACTGGATTGTAAACTCCTTCAAGGCCAAGTGTTGTCTTTTAAGTACACAGAATTGTGCCTAGAAGATGGTCCATGCCTATTTATTAAATTAGTTGATCATTTTAGAACAAATTATTATTTTAAAAGTGTAATAATGTAGTTCTCTAAAAGGATAAGTAAAACCAAGCAACAGTTAAACAGTTGCCCTAACACCGGGTGCTGGTGTTGAGGGCCGCATCATGAACTCAAGGAACAGGGACTGCTCTGGCCCTGCTGGCGGCCTGCTGCTTTTTACTCATGAGGCTAGAGTGTGTCTATTTGAATTTGGTCTTGGAAGAAGGATGAAGTGTACTTATGATGTAAAACTGCTAAATAATTAATAAGGTATGGAAAAAGTAAATACCTTAAGGTTATTTCTTTTACTTCTGTCAGGGCCAGTTGTCAGTCCTTATTTTATTGGAGAAAACTTTGTAGATAATTTAAATTAACCTCCAGTGTGCCCTGTTTTTGAGTTTTTAATTTCCATAGAGTGCTGAGCGATTTGTCAGGGTCGTCCAGTGGGCTAGGAGCAGAACCGGGGATCAGGGCTGGTCATTTCTTCTAATGTGTAGCAGGAACCATAAACAGGAAGATTTTCTGTAACTTGGGTGTTGGCTAACGGGACTGACATCCTCCTTACAAACTGAGATACGATACACACTTTTATTGTAAGTAATGGGTGAGTTTGGTAAAACATCATTTAACCCTCACTGTATTGGAATTCACGTACTAAAATGCCATCTGTTCGATTTCCAGTGCTTCACTTCTATTCCAGAAAGAATGTTTTAAAGACTGAAACTATCCAAATCCATCCAACTGACCTCTATTCCATTATAGAATCACTTGCACCAGAAATATATATTCAGAACTAACTCTTGTCTTTTAACCTTTCGAGGATGTTATGTTAACTTGAGCTAGATTCCAATGCTCTGCAGCAATTCTAAAAGCAGCTTCAAAACAATGACTTCTTCCATACTCCCATACTCATAAATATCAAATTTTTAAAATTGTTTTTATATCATGTCATTATACTAGCTTTTAAAATCTTGCCATTTATTAGCAATATCCAAAGGGACCTACTGATAAGGAACACAGGGACTTGATGAGCTCATGGTCATTGTCCTCCCTGCCTTTGTATGAAATGTAGCTTTTTAAATTGTTGTTGACAGTAAAAGTGAACACTAACCACATCTTCACATGAGACCCTCTGGGCATGACTATATTTTTCTTTTCCTCGTGAAAATGCTCTCTTGCTGACGGCACGGCTGAAACAAAATCCTTAGCATTTAAAAGAAAAGAGCCAGCAAGAGCAATGACTCTGTAAACAGCACTTCAGTCAAACTCTGATAGCAAATATAGCGTGATGTTAGAGGCATGTAGGCAAGGCCTCAGAATGTCCCACACAGCTCATCTCCAAGTCCTGCATATCAATCACACCTCCTTCGCATACCTGGCCTGGAGCCTTAATGGAATTCCTCCTCGTTGTGTCAGTGATAGCTTATTACTTCCTCTGTTTCTCCAATTGGCTGCTCATTGTGCCAGCTTCTTCAAGAAGCGTTTTCTTACCTAAGCAACATTGTAATGCTGTAATATATGCTGACAGTTCATTTATACAGCCCTTCTTGTTCCAAATGTTTTTATGTTCAATTACTGAAATTTAATCATCAGAAGAGATGGAATTTTCTCCAGATCGTGCAGCTTTGCTTAAATGTTAAGTTAATAGTACATTACCGAAATATAAGATTTCAAAGGTTTAAAAATTCAGTATCAAGAAAATTCATTAAGCTTTGATCTGATCACCTTTGAAATCATAGATAAGAGCTGTGTCAATGGTCACACATAAATCACATATTTCAAGAGGAGTTAATTTGAAATTATAACAAACTAAGTCAATGATTGCTCCCGATTGTCTAGACAACTCGTGAGGTTTTTTTTTTTTTTCTGACTTCTTCAAGTCCTTGTGGATATGCTTTTTGGTTTTATTTTACAGCCTCGTCTCTAATGTTATAAATTCCTTCAAGCCAAGTGACTCTTTTTAATCTTTTATCAGCATATTGAAAATGCTTTTTCTATAACTCTATTTTTTGCTACTCAAAGTAGATACCAGAGATCAGCCACGTAGCCTCTGACATGTCTCGTTTTCGGATTTCAAATTCTTTTGCTGACCACTGACTACTCTGTGCGTAGGGCTTTCTTTTTTTTTTAATTTCTTGTGTAACGTACAAAGCAAATATTAAATATTATTTTTGGTTCTGATACAAGGAAATTAGAAGAGGTATGGGAGCTCTATTTACCATTCTTTGTAGAGAAAACCACCAATTGGGCTATCCCAATTGGCTAAATAGCATCCTTACTTTAATCTGAACCTCATTTTTTCATGTTATCCCAAAAATGAAGTTCTTAAGTTTTATGTAGTGATTGGTTCAAATCAATTAACAAACTATTCATAAAAATATTGCAGTTCCCAAATAGTGCATATTATATGGTGAAATTTCTATATCACACTTAATGATTCTTGATCTTTCTGACAATTAAAATTTTTTTCAAGTAGTCTACATAGCTTGTAAGTCAATGACTTCTGTTAAAAATAAAACTTAAGTGCACTTAATACAACTGTTTGGTCCAGTCCATATTCAATGAAAGGCAATATGCTGAAACGACTTCTGCTACTGTTTCTTAAAAGAAATATTCTGGCTTAGTGTGTTTGTGTGGGGGGGTGTGTTTGCATGCAGTCAGTTATAACGTGCCAAGACTTTCTTCTCCTTCCTTTGGTTCCCTTTCATACCTAGAAATATGTCATGTATGCTAAACTAAACCAACTTATTTACTGTTCAAATGTCTATTAAATTTTTGAACTGAGAAAAGAGCTTTTTTAAGATCATGAGTCTTTTTATTTTTTTCATTCTTTATGCTTTGAAGTTATAATTAGTGGCTATGGTGGCCCCAGTGAGAATTCTCCAGGATTCAGAGTCAAGGAGTAATCCGCCAGCTCGTCCACAGACTCCTTGGTGGTGTGACCACAGGCCAGTTGCTCTACCTGTCTATAATGAGGAGTGTAATACCTACCTGGCAGGGGTACAGTGGAGATTAGATGAGATGCTCTGTATAAAGACCTGAGTGCAGCCCCACCCCTGAGAGGGACTTTAAAAATGGTGGAGACTAGCATCAACCGCAAGAAGAAGCTCTCCAGGTATAAAAAGCACAGTTAAATAAAATGGAGAAGAATCCCACCTGTGTGAGATAGCACTCAAAAGACTATATATACACTGAATAAATGCCCAGTAGGAAAGCTTCACTCAGAAAATGGCCCACCTACTGTACTAGACCTAAAGGGAAACGAAACTTCTGCCCTATAGAGTCGTTTGAAGAGGAGGGGATTTTTGAGTCCTACCCAACTTTGATTCGTCCCTAAGACTCAGTAGTCACATGTGGTGAAAATTCATCATAATGTTTCCATAGGCAGTATTTCCTACATTTAAAAATCACAGCTAAAAACTCAAAGGGATGAGTGTTTCCCCCTATTACTGAAATATGACTCTATTTAAAACAAATTTTAGTTCTTTGTATAGTTATTTAATCTGTTATCACACTTTAATCAGGAGTATTATTATATAACTAGCTTATACAAAAATGGGCCTTTGATTGGGGCAACATTATGTAAATGTGGGGTTGCAGAAATATCCGTCTAGCTAGAGAAAGTTTTAGCTTGGTTCATCCCCCCAAAATTATTTTTTGGCTTATTTTGATCCACATACTTATTCCTAGAATCAGAAGCTAGAAGGCATTCTAGGCAGTGACTCTCAAAGTTTGGCATGCCTCAAAATTCCCAGGTGCACTTGTTGGAACACAGATTTCTGGGTCCCATCCCAAAATTTTGATTCAGTAGGACTGGAGTGGAGCCTAAGAATTTGAATTTCTATCAAGTTCCCAAGTGATGCTGATGCTGCCAGTCTGGGGAATCACATTGCCCTGCTCCAGAGGTCATCTTTTCAATCATTCAGAGCTCGTTTGTGTATTAATGTTACGATTTTTGTCAGATATTTCGTAGAGATGATTGTTCTATATCCATGGCTATCTGTTCTTTGTACTGAAAGATATTCAAAGAAAATCAGAAGAAAGCTGAAATGGCTATATTAATATGAGACAGAGTAGATTTTAGAGCAAAGAATATTACCAAAGATAAAGATCATTTCATAATAATAGAAAAGACCAATTTATCCTAAATGTTTATGAACCTATTAACAGAGCTTCAAAATACATGAAGCTTAACTGATAGAACTGCAAGGAGAAATAGACGAATCTATGATTATAGTCAGTGATTTCAACAGCCCTCACTCAGTAATTGAGAGAACAAGTAGACAGAAAATCAATAGGATATAGAAAACTTGAACACTGTCAACCAACTTGACCCAACTGACATTTCTAGAACATTCCGTGAATCATTATACACATTCTTTTCAAGTACACTTGGAACGTTCACCTGTACAGACCATATTCTGGGCCATAACACAAGCCTCAATAGATTTAAAGTGATTCAAGTCATACAAACTATGTTCTCCACCACAATGGGATTAAATTAAATATCAATTACAGAATGATAGAGAAAATCTCCAATATTTGGAAGCCAGAAAGCACACTTTTAAATAATGGATGGGTCAAAGAAGCGATCACAAGGGAAATTGGATCATATTTTAAATGGAATGAAAATGAAAATACAAATTGTTAAAATGTGTAAGCATAGCTAAGGCAGTATGTACAGGGAAATTTATAGCACTAAATGACCATATTAGAAAAGAAGAAAGGTCTCAGATCAATGGCCTAGCCTCCACCTCAAAAAACTAAAAAAAGAAGAGCAAATAAACCCAAAGTAAGTAGAGGAAAGGAAATAACAAAAATCAGAGCAGAGATCAGTGAAGTAGTAAACAAAAAGAATAAAGAAAATCAGTGAAACCAAAACCTAGTTCTACAAGATCAATAAAATTGATAAACCTCTAGCCAGACTGAAGGTCTGGACAAAAATGAGAAAAAACACAAATTTCCACTCTCAGGGATGAGAAGTAACATCACTGCAGATACTTTAAGCATTAAAAGGATCATAAATGAATATTATGAACAGCTTTTTGCCAATAAATTCAGCAATTTATATGAAATGGACAAATTCTTTGACGGACAAAGACATTACATGTTGCTACTGATAGATATTTCTCTTCTTAGGTTGGAGTGCAAGATCATCAAGGAGAAAAGTTTATAACAACCCCCTTGAGCAGAAAACAATTGCATAAAGCTGGCTATTCATTAGACCCAAAGAAGTGCAATAGCCCTTGCCACACACCCAACATACAATAGCTTCACCTGGTCTTAGAGCTACAGCTGCATTTGGCCCCATTTTCCCTTTAAACTTGGCCTGAAACTTTTGTTCAGAAGGTGTGCCCTTTTCTTTATTGCAATATGGCATACAAATATGATGATGCTAATTCTCAGAAATATGCTTTTGTTTGCTAACAGAAGGATTGGAAAATAAAGTTGAGGAACATTGCCACAAAGCAAAACAAAAGGACAAAGAGAGGGAAAATAGAAGTCACAAAATAGAAAACAGGTCCAACATCCAAATATTATGAGTCCCAGAAACAGAGTACAAAGAAGAAAGTAGGACATGAGTTTCCATATCGAAAAAACTCAGAGTGCACCGTGAAATGGATGAAAATAGCTCCCCACCAAAGCACATGATTCTGAAACTTCACAACACTGAGGACAAGGAGAAGAGACTTCAAGCTTCTAGAGATCACATGTAGAGGATCAGGAACCATAATGGCTTTGGTTTCTCGAAAGCAATGCAGGAAGATGACAGTGGGGCAGTGCCTTCAGAATTCTGAAGGAAAATAGTCACTACGTAGAATTCTATACCAACCCAAACTATTCATCAATAATGAACGAATAAACTAAAGATATTTTCAGACATGCAAAGCTTCAAAATATTTACTTCCTATGCTGCTTTTCTCAAAAAGCTGCTTGAGAATATGTCCCCTCAAAATGAGAGAAAGAGCAAGATAGGAAACAGGAGATCTGTTACAAAATTGGGGCAGAGGCAGTCTCCACGAGGAAGTTGAAGGGTAATCCCAGGATACATTGTGGAGCAGTGTGATTCAAGAGCTAGACAAATGGACTGTAAAGATCTCCACTGGGAGTGTGCAGTATTTTTAAACTGAAGACGTTATGCCAGGTGAACCTGGCCCAGATTTTTTTCTGTATTTTTTTCTCTTGATCATGTACTATTGAAGTTCCCATTTTCCTCTCCATGTCCTGCTTCCTGATCACCTGAGGACACTTCATTTCACTTCTACCAATATGTTCTCCTGTGAGCTGGAGGTAGGGCATGCTGAGCTTAAAAGCAAAAGATACAAACAACAAAAAACCAAATGGCCCAATTCAGTAATGGGCCATGGATTTGAGTACACATTTCTTCAGAGAAGGCATACAAATGGCCAATAAGCACGTGAAAAGATACTCAACATCACTAATCATTAGGGAAATGCAAATAAGAATTACAATGAGATACCACTTCACACTCGTTAGGATGGCCTTTATCAAAAGCACAGAAAATAAAGTGTTGGCAAGGATGGGGAGAAATTGGAACCCTTGTGCACTGTTGGTGGGAGTGTAAAATGACTGGTGTGGCTGCTGTGGAAAACGTAGCAGTTCCTCAAAAAATTAAACATAGAGTTACCAGAGGATCCGGCGATTCCACTTCTGGGTATACACCAAAAAGAACTGAAAGCAGGGACTCAAAGAGTTGTTTGTACACACATTCATAGCAGCATTATTCACAATAACCACAATGTGGAAGCAACCCAAGTGTCCATCAACAGATGAATCAGTAAACAAAATGTAGTATATACGTATAATGGGATATGATTCAGCCTTAATAAGGAAGGAAATTCTAACACATGCTGCAACTTGAGTGAAACTTGAGGACAGTGTGCGAAGTGAAATAAGCCAGTCATGAGAAGACAAACACTATATGATTCCACTTATTTGGGGTACTTGTCTTCGTAAAGACAGAAAGCAGAATGGTGGTTACCAGGGACCGTAGGTACTGAGTTTCAGTCAGAGAAGATGAAAAAGTTCTGGAGATGGATGATGGTGATGGCTGCACAACAGCATGAAGTACTTAATATCACTGAGCCGTAAACTTTAAAATGATTAACATGGTAAATTTCATGTATATTTTGCTACAATAAAAAAATGAAAAACAGAAGACAGAGAGCAGCCCACAAGTGACCACAATCCTGCCAGATATCCAGTCCCCAGTCGACACTACGGCTGAGACAACAGCCCAGAGGCAGCAAGACCTCTGTTTCTCAGGACTCCTTCAGCTCGGACCCCTGCAGTAGAGGTTCTCGTAAATCCTCAAAGAACCTGAAGCCAGACTAAGCCCCTCTTGAGTCTCTCTTCCCCTGGCCTTCCATCTAGTGAGGGCAATATTGCTCTTTCCTTAGATTGCTAGGTTTGTGCTTGTTATGCAGTTTCCCGAAACTAAACCTAAGTGGTTTCAATGGTAGGATGTAGATGGTAAAGCTGTACAGAAAAGCTAAGGAGTAATTCTCACAGAAAACAAGGTCATGGTCCCTGCTTAGGAAGGGAGTGAGAGGCAACTCGGGAAGGGACTCCAAGGGGCTTTCAAGATACTAGTCACGTTCTATTTCTTAACCTGCGAGGTGGGTACATGGATGTTTGTTTTTTTAAAAAAATAAAATTATATCTATGCACTCTTCACATTATACTTTTCATAAGAATTTTTAAAAAATCTTTTAATTATTTAAATGACATTGGAGCAAATGTAGCAGCAACTATGGCATCCTCTTAGATTTATAGTGATAGCTTGACTTTTCACTGTCACCTTGAACTTCTTCCTTTTAAGAATCTGTATTTTATGCTTCATAATTTGTTGAAAGTAATGGCTTCTGTCTCTCCGTGTGTAAGTCCAAGGGCTTGGCCTCCCTTAGCTATCCTACACTTCTGCTTTGGTTCCCACAGATTTTGTGTTTATTTGGTAACGAAGGCTCTTAAAATAAACCATTTATGTTTGAGTTTGTGATTACAATCTGTCGTAAGCGTTACCTGTAACAAACTGCAAATGCTTTTAGACTGAGCCCTTGAACACAGCCATCCCATGGTTACGTATTAATTCTACATATTTAATTTGGAGGGGTTCTTAAATCGTACACTGGACCCTCCTTTCCCCACATATTTTGTGCGTGTTGTATTTCTGAATGCTGACTAATAGTCTCATATCCATAACAAAATTCAGTACTCCCTCCTTTGTGTCACCACCAAACCTAGTACATATTAAGGTATCTGTACTTACGACACTCCTGTTGAAATTTTACTTATCTGTGTTTGCTATTAGGTTGTGAGCTCCTTAAGAGCAGAGATCACGCCTTACTCCTTATCTTTATCTCTTCATTGCAAGATCACATTTATTCTGTGCTGGATAAATAAGAAATATTGTATTTCAGGCAGAGGGAACAACACGAACGAGACCACAGAGGCTTGAAGAAGACATGCTCGGGGAGTAGAACTGTTCTGACATAGCAGAGCACTGAGGGGGCTGGGGTGAGAGAGCGGTGGGCTTACATGGCCGGAAGAGCGGGTTGGGGGTCGATTGTAATAACCCTTGACTGCCACTTTTAGAGATCTGAACTTGATTCTGTAGATAGTGGTTAACAATGGACGATTTTGCAGAAAGACGGGACGTGTTGGATCTGTGTTTTAGAAAGCTAACTGTGTCAGCATCTGTGTGTTAGATGAGATGGAGGAGAGAGTGGGGACAGGGAAGACAGGAGGGAAGCTGCCTAGAGCAGGAGAAGGAAAGACAGTGACTCTGTGGAGGACGCTTTTTTTCCCTTAAGCCATTCGCTTTAATATGTCTGCGTTCCTAAAGATGCTTTCAGAGAGCTATAATAGATGTAAAACTTTTCAGAAACTTTGGAGTAGGACATTTAATTTCAAATATGCACAGTAAAGTGCTCTTTTTAGGCCTATAGACATCAATGTATATGTATATCTGTATACACATATGTATATATTTATGTATGTGTGTATAGTATTTAAATATCTCTATATTAGAAGATAGCCCACTCAAAGTTTTAATAGTTGTCATTAATAACAAATTTTCTAATTCTTGACAAGCTTTCTTAAGTGTTTGTTTAGCCCATTTCTCTGCTGTGTTACAGTTTTCATTTTCATATCAAGCATTCGTTTTCACCCAACCAGCAAGTTGTAAGACTTCCCCCACATTGTGTGCGTGCACGTTGTAGTTAAAGGAGCTGAGGCAGACGGGGAGGAATGAGGAAAGAGCAGGAGGTTGAAGGAAGAGCTGGAGGAATTCCAGCCTCAGGCCGTGAAATGAAGGTTCCTTGGTAAGGTTCTGATTCTGATCCTAAATTTAACTTACTGAGGACCTATTTTATAAGTCGATCCATAAATAAACAGTGTCTAAAATGTAATCTACTAAAAAAAATTAAGAGACAGTTGGGGGAATTTTGAACACTGGCTGATATTTGATGGTATTAAGGAATTACTTTTAACTTTTTTTTAGGTATGGCAGTGGTGTTATGGTTATGTTTTCTTAAAAAAGTCTTTATCTTTTGGAGATTCACATTAAAACATTTACCAACGAAATGATATAGTGGTTGAGATTTGCTTTAAATTAACCCGGAAGTTGAGGAAGTGGGTGAGAGTATAGATGTAGCAAGATTGGTCATGAGTGGACCGTTGTTGAAGCTGGGGCATGGGTTCATGGGGGTTCAATATACTATGCTCTTTACTTTTGTATGTTTTTTTTTTCATAATGAATACTTTTATAAAATTAAAGAAACAAGGTTTAAGGAACTGATTCAGCTACCCAAACTCGTGAGTCTGATAAATAATTGAATATGTAGCCATCCATCAATTTCAACCATCTGTCTGTCTATCTAATCTATTTATCCACCTGTCTACCTGTCTATAGGCCTTCATTTGTTTCGAAAAAGATTTAAAGTGACTTTAACAAATTCTCAATGTCGAGCTGGCCCGGTGGCATATCAGTTAAGTTCGAGCACTCTGCTTCGCTGGGCCGGGGTTCGCTGCTTTGGATCCCAGGCGTGAAGCTGGGCACTGCTTATCAAGTCATGCTGTGGCAGGCGTCCCACTTATAAAGTAGCAGAAGATGGGCACAGCTATTACCTCAGGGCCAATCTTCCTCAGCTAAAAAAAGGAGAATTGGCAGCAGATGTTAGCTCAGGGCTAATCTTCCTCAAAAAAAAAAATCTCAATGATATTTTTTAAGTGAAGGAATTGAGGAAAAGGCTTAAAAATAAGACAGAAATGGGATATACAAAATGCATGTGGTGAGTTTCTGTACACTTACTGGAATGCATCATGAATTTGTGCATTAACTTCTTGGCAGCCCTTATAAAACAAAGAACGTGATCAGTTTTGTGAATCATAGCTTCATCTAGTAAATCTAGCTATCAGGTGACTTGAAATATACCCATGTAAACAGTTTATATTGCTCTATCTTGAGACCCATTGACAAGGTATCGGAAAGCGGAGGGAAAGAAAACTAACATTTGCGGAGCATCCACTGTGTCAGCTATTGCGCTAGATGCTCATATACATTGTCTTTAACCTTTAACCTCATTCTGTTAATAGTGATTCTGACTTGCACATCTTTTTTTTTTTTTAAACTTGTTCCCAAAGTCTGGACACTTGCAAATCTCTTATATGTTTACTCTATTTCCTTACTACAAAATATATAAATATAAATTAATAAATATATATTTATATATACATACATATACATGCATTTCTGACATTAATACCAAACTTTAGTGCTAACTTTTAGCATCAGATGATAGACACTTGATAATTATTGGTTTGTAGATGAAAATTTTCTATAGAGAAAGTTATCCAAACTGTGCTTATTCTCTGCATTTTCAACCTTGTACTGCAACATGTCCTGACCTAATCATTTTCTTCTGCCTCCAAAACTGCTTTGGCTCTGGGCTCCTTGCCTCAGAGAAGGGCAGCAAGACCTATCTAGTTGCCTCAGGTAGAAACCTTGGCAACCCAGGTTGCGTTTCTGACACCTTCCTCACCTAAGGCTTGTCCTCCTCAGTATCCTGGTATCCACCTGCAGAACTTCTGTCCATCCTCGGGAGCTCCGCCCTCAGTTGAACGCTGTCATCTGTGGCCTGACTGTTGCAGCTGTTCTGCCTGTCCCTGTCCAGTGCTTCTACACAGCAGCCAAATGGATTTTCCAAAGTGCAAGGCTTTTGTATCGTTCCTCCACTTAAATACTTCAAAGAAGTCGCCTTCAAACTCTTTGGACTGTGGCTTAGAATAAGAAAGAAATTTAACATCATGACCCAATACACACATAAATAAATATATGTATGTATATATATAAACAAGTTTGATGTTTTCAATTCTGTCCTATCCTGTTCTATTTTGATCTCTTTCGTTGAAAAGTAGTGCTGGTTGAAACCCATGAAAATGATTTCAGAGCTAATTAATAGATGAGGTCCTATGGTGTGAAAAGCACTGCTTTCTAGGATCTTACTATACAAAGTATAAAAACCGACCTCTGTAACGAGAATGGTGGGGTTCTTCATATCCCAACATCTGCTCATCTCTGTAGCCCCAGCCCGTGCCCCTGTCACTGGATATCCTGAACCCCTGACAGTCCCAGAGTGATGCTGCCCTTGACCACTCTCTTGCTACTCCACCCCCAGCTGCCTGGTTAATTCTTTCACTCCTTCCCATGTCAGCTTCAGTGTCACTTCCTTCAGGAAGTGTTACCCTGATAGTATTTATGGAGTGTTTATCATGTACCAGTCACTGTACTCAACACTTCAAATGGATTATCTCATTTCGGCTCCAATTGCCAGGATAGGTGTTCAATAAGTATTTGTTGGATGAATTGATTTCACATGATGCCATTGTTGTTTAGGACTGGAATGGTATTTATTCAATGTTATCTCTACGCTAGAATTTCTACAGTACTTAGAATCCACTCGTAAGTTTTTGTTTCCGTATGTCCGCTGCACCTATGGCCAATGGGTCATCCATGGGTACAAGTGCCATGAGAGATGTAACCATTTCTTCAGGCTTGAGAGGGAAGTGCAGTCTACATCCGGTCATCTGAGAGGCTTAGGATAGAATCCAGCAAGAGTCTAATGTCTGCCTCAATATTGTATGTTGTTAATTCACTTTCTTTGATGGTTGCTTTTAAAGCCTTGTTTAATCTAGCGATTCCTATTGTTAGAAGTGTACTGAATCAGACTATAAACGTTATGCAGCCACGATCAAGGAAACTCACATTTTTAATCTTTTTGAGGGTCACAATACCAAGTCACAGTACATTACCCATAATACAAAGCCAGGAGGTAAATTGGTTGAAAAATAATAAATCTGCTTTGCTCTGCAGCCAGTGAGTCAGAGCCAAGTGAGTCCTGGGAAACAGAATGAACACGGTAAATAGTTTCAACTTCAAGTAATTATTACTATTTACAAATAGTAATGACCCACAGCGGTAAATAGTCCTTGAAAGGCCATTGTAAAGTAAAAATAGCCCAAATGTTCTCAGGCTGAGAAGTTCTATAATAACATCGAATCTGTCTCAGATATATATCTTCAGATGTACAGAGAAGGGCCTGATAAATTCTCTTCTGGCTGGTTTGAGGTCATTTTGTGCTCTGACAACATATGTTCCTGAATAAGAAAATAAAATAGCCCACACAGCTCCCATTGGTAACAATAAACATAATTTCCAATATAAGAGTATTAGTATACTTTTTAAAAAGATGCTATTCACATATGAGTTCTGAACTGATGTTAGCCAGTTTCTAAAAATCAATAGTCACTTAGGAACACATAATTTCTTGGCCCTGCTCTTTAGAATGTATGAATATCACAATAAATTTAAATGTTAGCGTTGTCACGTTATAGCTCTATTTCATATTATCTCTTTTTAGTTGTTCACAATTCTGTGAATCAAGAATAAAGTGGTAGCCAGAAAGCTAGAACGAAAGTGAATTGGTTTAGTAGTTAGGGAACCTGAATTTTCGACCATATTCTGCTTTTGAGTATCTGTTTGGCCACAGGCGTATCATTAAACTTCTTTGGGTCTCATGTTCTTGAGCTATAAAATGAGGGGTTAAAATTGTAACATGATCATTTTCAAAGGGATCTTCTATGATTCAAATTAGTATTAAATAAGACCCTGATCATATATCAATGGGAAAACCCTTTGTCAATTTAAATAAACTTAATAGATGGTTTTGATCCATTTTTTTAGATTTCTTTCATAGAGGGGATATAGAATCTCCAAAGTTTTTAAGACATCTCAAGAATGGAAAAAAATCCAAATAACCAAAATATCATCCATTAAATTCATAGTATCCATGGATCTATAAATCTATGATTCATTGAATTTACAGATCATCCATGTACTGAATCTACGATTTACAGTGAGAGTAAAAATACTTATTTATATATTCTGTTTCTCAACTTCAAGCCTCAGAAGCCCATCAAATTTCTGCTGATCAGTTGCTTCCTGATCCATGGGAACTGGGGAGTTTGAAAATAGATGGTATCTGAGCACCAGTCAGAGAAAATCTAATTGGATCCTGTCAACTTAGAGGTGCTCTACTTTTTATTAACTTCTTACTGAAATAAAATATACCACAAAAAAAGTACATATCATATGCATACACTTGATGTATTTTCAAAAATTGAACACATCCATGTAACCAGTAGCCTGAGCAAGAAACTCCCCAGCATTTCAGAAGCCCCCACTGTGCTCCCTTTCAGTCACACCCCTTCTCCAAAGGTCACCATAACCCTATCTCCCAACAATGTAATTAATTGCGCTTGTTTTTGTACCTTGCATAAGTAGAACCCTACTCTAAATACTCTCTTCTGATTTCTTTCACTCAATTTTATATTTGTATATAGTGATGAGTGTATTTGCAGGTCATTCATAGCTTGTCATTGCTATATAATATTCCATTACAGGATTATCCCACAATTTATCCTTTCCAGTTTGGGGCTCTTATGACTATCATTGCTATGTACATTCTTTTATATCTTTTTGTGAACATACATACCCATTTCTATTAGGGAGAGGGATCCAGTTTTAAATGTAGTCTTTTGTGATCCTTTGACGTGTAGACTATCCATCTATTGGAAAGTTGAATAGAAATTAGCTCTATGAGTATCAAAAGGCATGGATTAATTTTAGTTTAAACCAGGCTACTCTTTTTCTCTTCTCTCCTCAACAGACACACACATTTAGATGGGAGGTAAGCGGGACACACCTCCTGTGTGAGGAGTGACAAATAGACCAAAGCTGGGAAACAACTGATCCTAAGCCACACTTAGAGAGAGAAAGTGGTGGGGTTTGTTTTTGCTTTTGTTTGTTAATAGAGCAGCAATTGGTTGGTAGAAAGGAGCTTTAGATAAGACAAACTTAAAGTTTCAGATCCACCCAAAATTTTTCTCATGTTGTTTCCTTGCATGTCCTGATAAGTTGACAGTAACTAGATCAGGAAATAACCCACCCTCCAAACTTGGTCACCCAACTTTTATTTACACTTTATTAGACAGTTTCCTTTTGCTGTCCCAAACTATGCAGTTCTGATGTGTGTTGGCAGACATTCCAGGAGGAAAATGCCTGCAGGCTCCAGGGACACGATAAAGGCCTAGCCATCTTCAGATACTCCTCTTCAAGCTTCCTGAGGGTTTTTGTTTTTTTCTTAACCATTTAGACCACATGCTATGATAAATTACTAAAGGATTTATGGTTCATAAATTCTTGCAGACAATATTTCATTTGATGGTCTTAGCAACTCTGTGGGGCAGACGAGAAAGGTTGCATGGCTCACAGAGTGTATGAACACATTGTTTTCTGCTTTGGAAAGTGCCATCCACTTGTAAGTGATCTTATTATAGGTTATTTATTATTTTTGTAACTGGAAATTTCCAAACTCCTTCCACCTCCCTTCTTCTCACAATGCTCCTTTTTATCTCCCCTCTTGGCACAAGGGTGAGACAGCTAGTGGAATGCTGCACTAAGCTTTCTAGTGCTTGGAGCATCTTCTGATCCACCTTTTTATTTTAGTTTTTACTCAGTAAGCACTTAATCCTTTTGATGGTGTTATATTAGAAGGTGTTAGACTAGGCAATGGCTTGTCATATGGCATCACTGGCAAATCCAGGCCTCCGGCTGTTTCTCTGTCCTCCAGGCCAGTGTTCAGATCACAAGACAACACTAAGCTGTGGGCTCCCCAGGGGGAGAGGGTGCTAGTTACTCACACAGTTCCTCTGGCTTTCCTGCACATCCATATATCTGAGGTCTGCAAAAATGCCCAGCATGCACATTGCTTGGGCTTGAGGCGTTTGGATTTTTGCCGCATATTCAAGCCATGTGACTAAGACCACATAAACTTGGATAGGACGATTCTTTTTAAAAACCATACTGCACAGCCACTCTGCCGCCCTTTGATGTGTGGATGTTCTATCATTTGGCGAGCCTACACATTTTTTTCCACAGAAATATCATTTGATCTGAGATTCTCAGAGAGTTGTAAACCTATTTTCTCCAGCATGCAGCTTTAAGTATTCCAGGGACCAAATATTCTCATTTAGATTGTAACGTCTAGAGCAGTATTCATGATAAGCACCTCTCCGGATCCTAAGCCGGGTCAGCCTGAGCCGTGGGGCATTTCTCACTCCTCACAAACAGATTTCTCGGGCTGTGAGCACTGTCAATACCATAATTCACCATTATTTGAAGAGTGACAGCTTTATGTAAGCACTTCTTCCTCCGTCATGCTGGCATTCGCCTTGGCTATTACAAATTCTGTAGAGGATCATATTTTTTTTCTGAAATAAATTGGGAGAAGATCCTATGGTATTTGGTTCATTTTTACACGTGCTGCTGAGTCATTTCCCCTTCATAACTGAGCCAAGGTATTCACCAATACCTTTAATTACATCAGTTCTTTTTAATAAAGCTCATTTTTATTGACTTTCTCTCTACTTAATGAATTCTTCTTGGTGGAACAGGAGCTTACTGGCACAGCGTATAAAATGACCCCTTATTATGGCTGAAAATGGGCTGCATTTTTCTATTTCCTTTATCTATTAGCAGTGTATGTTTCCTGTGTTTTTTATGCTGAACTAAATCAACTGAAACCTTTGTCTCCCTATTACATGGGCTGGACTTACTTTATGAAATAGAATACTTAAGAGCTTGTATTATACATAAAAAAGGATCTTTGATAAGTTGAATAATATTTGAAATGGCACTTAAAGAAACCTCAAGGAGGATTCTTTTTGTAAAGTCAGTAATTATTCTATTGTGAGTAATCATTCTCTAATTTATCTATATATATTCTTTCATTGATGGTTAATAGTACACACTTATAGGTGAACACACAGGACAAAAAAGAATACATTTTACTGACTAATAAGCAAAACAAGGACATTTTCTGTAATTTTGCTTGATGTGTGCTTAACATGAGGCCAACTTTTATTTACCTTCAATTTACCCTCCCCCCATCCTGTTCTCCCTATACCCACTCCTACACGGTCAGTTACCATGTGTAATTCACAGGTATCTCTCCATGCTAATAATTAGTCCATTAGCGGGCACTGTTTTGACTGGGTGTTACCCAACTGCGTAGCTTTTTATGAAGCTTTATTTTAAACCCGATGCCATCTCTTCTTAGCACATCAGTTTTTCTCCTCATGTTTTGACAGATTTGTCCTTCCCCACCCAACTCTAGTACACGCCACCCTGTCTTATCATGTCACCCGCTGATTAAAAGCCAATCCATCCTGCACCTCCTTCCTGCATCTTTGCTCTAGCTTTTGTTAACAGGGTCAGCCTTTAGCTTAGAAAGTGGAGGGATCTAATAAGTGGCCAATTTAAAGCCAGGTCCCCTAATCTGAACATCTCTCTTCCACGGGTCCTATCCCAAAATGCCCCAAATCATACCTCTGTTACCCGTTGCAGTACTTGACATTCAGGCATTAATGGCTTCTATTAAAATGTAAATATTGTTAGAGCTAACCCACCTACAGCTTAACTTGAATTTCTTTCTTTGGTCTTTTTCTTTCATCTTTTTCTTTTTCTTTCTTCCTTTCTTTCCTTTCTCTCTTTCTCTTTCTCTCTTTCTTCCTTCCTTCTTTCCTCCCTTTTGTCCTTCCTTCCTTCTTTCCTTCCTTCTCTCTCTCCTTCCTTCCTTTCTCCCTTCCTTCCTTCCTTTCTTTCTGTCCTTCCCTACCCTTTCTTCCTTTCTTTAGTCACAGAGGCAGTAACCAAAAATTGGAATCTGAGGAAATTAAACATAAGATAGTTGAGTTATTGGGGAAAAGAGAGAGAAACAGAAAACCCTGGAAAATGGAGCCCACCCTAAAAGGGCATCAGAATGCTGATTTAGGGGAACTGAAAACCACTGGGGCTGGAGGGAGGGAGAGAGAAGAAGTGAAAAGCAAATGGTGACATCAGATAATGAAAAAGGGAGACCCTACGAAAAAGGCAACTTGATCTCCTACTCAGTTTTGTTGGAAATGTGCCTCTGCGTTATTCCTGAAAACTAGTGGTGGAACTACTTCAGCAGTTTCTGTTAATGGACTGGTCCATGCCACTTTGCCTATTACTTTTTTTGTTGTAGTTGAAGTCATATTGGTTTATAACATTGCATAATTTCAGGTGTACATTGTTGTATATCCGTTTCTGTATAGACTGCATCGTGCTCACCACCGATAGTCTAGTTTTTATGCATCACCATACCTGTGCCCCTTTACCCCTTTTACCCACCCTCCACCCACTTCCCCTCTGGTAACCACTAATCTGTTATCTTTATCCATGTGTTTCTTTATCTTCCACATCTGAGTGAAATCATACGGTGTTTGTGTTTCTCTGTCTACCTTATGTTGCTTAATGTAATACCTTCAAGGTCCATCCGTGTTGTTGCAAATGGGACGATTTTGTCTTTTTGATGGCTTAGTAGTATTCCATCATATATATATACCACATCTTCTTTATCTATTCATCGGTTGATGGACTCTTGGGTTGCTTCCACAACTTGGCTATTGTGAATAATGCTGCAGTGAACACTTGGCTGCGTAGATCTCTTTGTATTGCTGATTTGATTCTTTGGATAAATACCCAGTAGTGGGATAGGTGGATCATATAGTATTTCTATTTTTAGTTTTTTGAGAAATCTCCATACTTTTTTCCATAGTGGCTGCGCAGTTTGCATTCCCACCAGCACTGGATGAGGGTTCCCTTTTCTCCACATCCTCTCCAATGCTTGTTATTTCTTGTCTTGTTAATTATAGCTATTCTGACAGGTGTGAGGTGATATCTTATTGTAGTTTTGATTTGCATTTCCCTAATAATTAGTGATGTTGAACATCTTTCCATGTGTCTGTTGGGCATCTGTATATCTTATTTGGAAAAATGTTTATTCATATCCTCTGTCCATTTTTTGATTGGGGTGTTTGGTTTTTTGTTGTTGAATTGTATGAGATCTTTATATATTTTGGAAATTAACTCCTTGTTGGATATATGATTTGCAGATATTTTCTCCCAGTTGATGAGTTGTCTTTTCATTTTGTTCATGGTTTCCTTTGCCTTGCAGAAGATTTTTGTCTGATGTAGTCTCATTTGTTTGTTTTTTCTTTTGTTTTCCTTGCCCAAATAAACATAGTATTTGAAAAGATACTGCTAAGACCAACGTCAAAGAGTGTACTGCCTATATTTTCTTCCAGGACTTTCATGGTTTCAAGCCTTACATTCAAGTCTTTAATCCATTTTGAGTTAATTTTCATGTATGGTGTAAGATAATGTCTACTTTCATTCTTTTGCACGTGGCTGTCCAATTTTCCCAACTCCATTTATTGAAGAGACTTTCCTTTCTCCATTGTATGTTCTTGGTCCCTTTGTCAAAGATAAGCTTTCCATAGACATGTGGTTTTATTTCTGGGCTTTCAATTCTGTTCCATTGATCTGTGTGTCTGTTTTTGTACCAGTACCATGCTGTTTTGATTACTATACCTTTGTAGTATGTTTTGAAGTCAGGGATTGTGATGCCTTCAGCTTTGTTCTTTTTTCTCAGGATTGCTTTAGCTATTTGGGGTCTTTTGTTGTCCCATATAAATTTTAGGATCCTTTGTTCTGTTTCTATGAAGAATGTCACTAGGATTCTGATTTGGATTGCATTGAATCTGTAGATTGCTTTAGGTAGTATGGACATTTTAACAATGTTTTTTCTTCCAATCCATGTGCATGGAATATCTTTCCATTTCTTTATGTCATCATCTATTTCTTTCAATAATGTCTTATAGCTTTCATTGCATAGGGCTTTCCCCTCCTTGGTTAAATTTATTCCTAGATATTTTGTTCTTTTTGTTGCGATTGTAAATGGGATTGTATTCTTGAGTTCTCTTTCTACTGGTTTGTTATGAGTGTATAGAAATACAACTGATTTTTGTAAGTTGATTTTGTACCCTGCAACTTTTCTGTAGTTGTTGATTATTTCTAATAGTTTTCTGGTGGATTCTTTAGGATTTTCTGTATGTAGAATCATGTCATCCACAAATAGCGAGAGTTTTACTTCTTCCTTTCCATTTTGGATACCTTTTATTTCTGACCAAAACCTCCAGTACTATGTTGAATAGGAGTGGTGAGAGTGGGCACCCTTGTCTTGTTCCTATTCTCACGGGGATGACTTTCCATTTTTCACCATTGAATATGATGTTGGCTGTGGGTTTGTCATATATGGCCTTTATTATGTTGAGGTACTTTCCTTCTATACCCATTTTATTGAGAGTTTTTATCATAAATGGATGTTGGATCTTGTCAAATGCTTTCTCTGAATCTGTTGAGATGATAATGTGATTTTTATTCCTCATTTTGTTAATGTGGTGTATCACATTCATTGATTTGTGGATGTTGAACCATCCCTACTTCCCTGGTATAAATCCCATTCATGGTGTATGATCCTTTTATTGTATTGCTGTATTTGATTTTCCAATATTCTGTTGAGGACTTTTGCATCTATGTTCATCAGCAATATTGGCCTGTAATTTTCCTTCTTTGTGTTGTCCTTGTCTGGTTTTGGTATCGGGATAATGTTGGCCTCATAGAGTTAATTAGGAAGTGTTCCACCTTCTTCAAGTTTTTGGAATAGTTTGAGGAGGATCGGTATTAAATCTTCTTTGAATGTTTGGTAGAATTCTCCAGAGAAGCCATCTGGTTCTGGACTTTTGTTTTTGGAGACGTTTTTGAGTACTGTTTCAATCTCTTTACTTGTTATTGATCTACTCGGATTCTCTATTTCTTCTTGATTCAGTTTTGGAAGGTTGTATGAATCAAAGAATTTTTCCCCTTCTTCTAGGTTATCCAATTTGTTGGCATATAGTTTTTCATAGTATTCTCTTATAATCCTTTGTATTTCTGTGGTATCCATTATAATTTCTCCTATTTGATTTATAATTTTATTTATTTGAGGCTTCTCTCTTTTTTTCTTAGTGAGTCTGGCAAAGGGTTTGTCAATTTTACTTATCTTCTCAAAAAAACCAGCTCTTAGTTTCATTGATCCTTTCTATTGTTTTTTAAGTCTTTATTTCATTTATTTCTGCTCTAGTTTTTATTATTTTCCTCCTTCTCCTGACTTTGAGCTTTGTTTGTTCTTCTTTTTCTAATTCTGTTAGGTGTAGTTTAAGATTACTTATTTGAGATTTTTCTTCTTTGTTGAGATAGGCCTGTCTTCCTGTAAATTTCCCTCTTAGCACTGGTTTTGCCCATAAAAGTTAGTTTGTTGTGTTTTCATTTTCATTTGCCTCCAGATATATTTTGATTTCTCCTTTGTTTTCTTCATTGATCCAATAGTTGTTCAGTAGTGTGTTGTTTAGTCATCACATATTTGTGACTTTTTCTTGTAGTTGATTTCTGGTTTCAAAGCATTGTGTTCAGAAAAGATATTTGCTATGATATCAGTCCTCTTAAATTTATTTAGGCTTGCCTTGTTTGCCAACATATGGTCCATCTTTGAGAATGTTTCATATTCACTTGAGAAGAATGTGTATTCTGCTGTTTTTGGATGGAATGTTCTATAGATATATCTATTAAGTCCATCTGGTCTAATATTTCATTTAAGGCCACTGTTTCCTTTGACTTTCTGTCTGGATGATCTATCCATTGATGTAAGTGGGATGTTGAGGTCCACTACTATTATTGTTTCTCAACATCTCTCTTTGGGTCTGTTAATAGTGGCTTTATATACTTTAGTGCTCCTGTGGTAGGTGCATATATGTTCATAAGTGTAATGTCCTCTTGGTGGAATGTCCCTTTTATCATTATATACTGGCCCTCTTTGTCTCTCATTGTCTTTTTTATCTTGAAGTCTTCTTTATCTGATATAAGTATGGAAATACCTGCTTTGTTTTGTTTTACCATATGCTTGGAGAATTGTCTTCCATCCCTTCACTCTGAGCCTGTGTTGCCTTTAGAACTGAGATGTGTTTCCTGGAGGCAGCATATTTTTGGGTCTTGTTTTTTAATCCAGCCAGCCAGCCTGTGTCTTTTGATTTGAGAATTCAATCCTTTTACATTGAGAGTGATTTTTGATATATGAGAGCTTAACACTGCCATTTTATCTCTTGTTTTCTGGTTGTTCTATATTTCCTTTGTTTCTTTTCCCTTGTATTTCTGACTGCCATTTCAATTTGGTTGTTTTGCATGATGATTTTCTCAGTTTTCTCTTTATTTACGATTTGCGGCTCTCCTCTGATTTTTTGTTTAGTGGTTACCATGAGTTTTGTGTAGATGAGATAGTCCATTTTCTGATAGCCTCTTATCTCCATTAGCCTAAGTAGGTTCTATCCTTTTCCTCTTCCCCTTCTGAGTTTTGCTGTCACAAATTGTTCTTTCCTGTGTTGTGAATTTGTGACTAAGTTGAAGTATTTACTGTTATTTTTGATGCTTTCCTTCCCTTTACTTTTTATGTATAATTAAATGTTTACTAATCTATTATGATACAGAGTTACAATTTTCTGATTCTGTCTATCTCCTTGCTCAAGGTTTTGTAAACCTTTGCTTTTCAGTTTCAGATGGGAGGGCTCCTTTCAACGTTTCTTGTAGGGAGGCCTAGTAGTGATGAACTCCTCCAGCTTTGGTTTATCTGGGAAAGCTTTTATTTCTCCATCATATCTTAAGGATAGTTTCACTGGATAGAGTATTCTTGGCTGAAAGTTTTTGTCTTTCAGTATTTTGAATATATAATTCCATTCCCTCCTCACCTGTAAGCTTTCTGCTGAGAAATCCGCTGAAAGCATGATAGGGGTTCCTTTGTAGGTTATTTTCTTCTGCCTTGCTGCCCTTAATATCGTTTCTTTATCATTGACTTTTGCC
Source organism: Equus asinus (assembly GCF_041296235.1). NCBI lineage: Eukaryota > Metazoa > Chordata > Mammalia > Perissodactyla > Equidae > Equus > Equus asinus. The sequence continues at coordinate 13,010,141 of NC_091801.1, forward strand.
AATTTTAATATTATATGCATTGGAGAAGGTCTTTTTGCATTGATGTAATTGGGAATTCTATTGGCTTCATGTATTTGTAAGTCCAGTTTCTTCCCCAGGTTTGAGACATTCTCAGCTATTATTTCTTTGAACAAGCTCTCTGCTCCTTTCTTCCTCCCTTCTCCCTCTTGAATACCTATAATCCTTATGTTGCTTTCCTAATTGAGTTGGATATTTCTCAAACTGTTTCTTCATTAAAAAAAAATCTTAGTTCTCTCTCCTCCTCTACTGGAAGCATTTCCATATTTCTATGCTCTAAATCACTGATTCTGTCCTCCATAACATCACCTCTATTTTTTATGGATTCTAGATTATTTTTTTTATTTCATTGTGTTTTTCATATCCAGAATTTGTTCGGGTTTTTTTTTTTTTAGAGTTTCAGTCTCTTTGGTGAATTATTCCTATGCTTATTAATTTTATTCCTGAGCTCATTGAACTGTCTTTTTGAGTTTTCTTGTAGCTCGTTGAGTCTCTTTGTGACAACTATTTCAAATTCTCATTTAGATTGTAAACTTCTGTGAGTTCAGGATTGGTTTCTGGAGACTTGTCATTTTCCTTCTGCTCTGAAGTATTAATGTAGTTCTTCATGGTGTTTGATGAAGTGATCCTTTGCTGGCACGTTTGTGGTAGTATCAGGTCACAAATTCCACCTGCTACTACTGGGGAGGGTAGGACAGGAGCTGTGTTTTCTGATCCCACCATGCCTGCTGGAAGTTGTGCTGGTAGGGTTGCTCTGCGTTTGTGCACTGACTGCAGTTGCTTGGCAGGTCACACACTCACAGGCAGACAGAGTCTCTGTGCTCTGCCAGGAGGTTGCTCTCGTGTGGGGCCACTGCACTCAGCAGGGGACTGGCTGAGCTGCTATGCTAGGCAGGAGGGGAGAGGTGCTTTCTTTTGTGTGGGGGCCAGGTCTGCACTCATGGGCAGTTTTGCTGAGCTGCTGCACTTGGTGGGGCTTCTTTGGGGAGGCTGAGCCAAACCAGTCAGTGGGGAGCATTCCCATGGGCAGGACTGTCCCAGCACAGTGGGTGCCTCTGTGGGCTTGGCTACCACCCTGAAAGCATTAGCACATAGGCTGTCCCTATCTCCTCTTACAGTCCCGCTGGCCACTGTGTGAGGACCTGCTAACTTGATCACTGCTGCCAGGGAGGCAGAGGGGTCTGCTCACCTAGTTCCACTGCTTCCCAGGGATCCAACCACCCCCTGCCCCCACCTTCAGATATGTGGCTGCCTAGATCTCTCAGACATCCTATTGTTCCGTGTAGGGAATCATCTGTTGGTTAATGAATGTCCATTTAGTTGTAACTTAGAGGGGAGAGACAAAGGGAACAACTCATTCCACTGTGATGCTGACATTACTCTCTCTATTACTTTTAATTTACTATTTAATCAGATTCATCACCCCAAGCCCACTGCTTAGCTCTGTCAGTCCCATGATCCCTTTCTTCCATCCATTTATGCCTGTGTTATTGCTACTGGGTGTTGGGTGTTGTGGCACAGGTTGACTAATCCAAAAGTCTGGCCAAATTCCCTCTGCCTTAAATTCTTCTCTTCATAGAGGCAAAAAAAAAAAAAGCCACAAAAGCAAAACTGGTTGTCATTTTCCCATACTCCCTTGCAGCTGGGGTAGCCATTTAACTTGAAACCTTGCCATCAACACATAAAGAAATAGCTGCCTAGAAGCCGTTAAGAAAACTGGCTAACAACCTAATCCCACCCTGCATGTAATAATTTGAAAAAAAAATCTGGACTTCTTAATGAAAAGGAGAGTCAATCCTCACAACAACCCTATGAAAATATAGCGTTATGTCATCTTAAGAAAAAACTACATTTCAGAGAAGCTAAATAACCTGCCCAAAGTGACAGAGCCTGTAAATTTTAAGAGAGAGACCTAAAACCAAGACTTCTGAATTCAAATGGGACAATCAGGCCCTTCTTACTGCTTTGTGCTGCCTGTTTGTCACCCTTATATAAAAATAAAATATCTCTGCACATTTAAAAGTCACATCAATTAGAAATTTGCTCATGAATCTGTTCAGCTGTTTCCAATTTTTCCCAAGTTGCAGCTTTGTTCTCAAGCAGCTTTGTTTGAATTCTAGCTTTAATCTGAGACTTCCCAAGTGCCCTCTATCTGCGTAATTTTGTGTGTGTGTTCTTGCCCAGTAGAAGGAGTTGTTTGCTCATCTACTTTTCACCCTCTTTCCTTTGACCCACATTCTTTTCCATTCTTGAATTGACCAAGGGATAGAATCCATGCAATAGCACTAACCCTCAACCTGTCGTCTCTAAAGACTGCAGAAAATGGTTGTTTCAGTTATTTCCGTGTTTTGCCAAATAGGCCCCCTACCGTGTCTGTCCCCCTATCTTTTTATCTCCAAATCCTTCTATTCAGTCTCCCATCCAAACACTCTTCCTAAGATGACTGAGGAAACAAGTATGCCTTTTTCTGATAGCAAATCTATTTATCTGGTGAATAAAGCAGAAGATGTGGCTTCTTGCCCAACCCTACCATCATTTAAATTTGGGGTCATGTCATTTATCCTCTCCGTTTGTCTTAGTCAGTTTGGCTACTTTTGCAAAATACCATAGAATTGATGGCTTAAGTAACAGAACTTTATTTCTCATAGTTGGGGAGGCTGAGAAGTCCACAGACAGGGTGCCAGCATGGTCTGTTTCTGGGGAGGGCTCTCTTCTTGCTTTGCAGACGGTCATCTTCTTGCTCTGTCCTCACTTGGCAGAGAGAGAGATACTCTCTTTTGTCTCTTCTTGTAAGGGCACTAATCCCATTCATGAGGGCTCCACCTTCGTGGCCTAATTATGTCCCAAAGGCCTTATCTCCAAATACCATCACACTGGGGATTAGGCTTCAACATATGAATTTGGGGAGGGGACACACAATCATTCAGTCCATAGCAGTCCCTTTGTTTTCCTACCTGTGAAAAGGGATAAATGATGTCTTTCCCACCTCAACCTGGAAGAACATTATGAGAAGAGCTAATCAATTATTAATTCGGCTAATATTTAATGGGTATCTACCATGGAACAGGCATAGTGAGCTTGGACAATCAGAGATTCAAAGGCACATTTCCTGCCCTGAATCCACTGGAGGAGATAGACTTGTAAACAGAAAGTCTCAATTTATGGGTAGTGCTAAAAGAGAAGTGTGCAGCTGCTGTGGAAACTCAACCTGGCACATCAGAAAAACCTTCCTGAAGAGTTCATGCCTGAGCCTTGAAAGACGAACAAGGGAAAAGAAGAGAAAGGACATTTCAGGCCAGGGAAACTGCATTGACAGAGACATGACACAGAAACAAGATGGCGGGGATGGCAGAGAATGGGCCTGGTGTTGTAGGCAAGGGCTAGGCCAAGACTGTAAGCTCTTGAGGGCAGGGATCCTGTCCCAGTCATCCTCGTACCCCTGGCACCTAACAAAGTGCCTGGCTTCAAATGAGGTGCTCACTAATAGGTTATTAAATGTTGAATAAGTAGAGGGTTACAGGAAATCACTCAAATACCTATAATACAAAGTAGAACCTGGTGAGGACTCTAAAGGAGAGACAGATCAAGTGTTCTGGGACACCAGTGGTGGGAGAGTGAGAGGGTGGGGAAGTCAGGATGGCTCCCTCAAGAAGCCTTTGAAATTGGCCTTCAAGGATGGATAGTGAGATTTATCAGAGTGGCTCCTCTTTTTTTCTCTTCTGTGTCACATTCTTCCATTCACCAGGATCTTGACACTGGCTTAAGTTTCCCTCCACCCCCTTTTCTTCCTGGCTTCCTTCCTGGATTATTTCTTTCATCCTGCTTAGAAACCCTTCATCCTTTCTAATCAGCCAGAGGGTAGAAAGGCGTTGCTCGAGCCCTTTCACCTCTCCTCTAGAGGAATTTTATTACAAAGACTAGGGATATAATAGCTGGCAAAAATATCTTTTTAAAGACCCAGAACTCCAGTGTAGAGAAGGAAGAACTCCCATTTTTTTAGCCACATTAAAATGAATAGAATATATAAATAGTAAAGATGATTGAATAACTTCATGAATCTGAAACCCAGGAAAACAGTTACAAGATGACACCATGGTGTATCGGTCTGAAGCAAAATAATTTATGGGCTGCCATTCAGGTTTGTGAGATCAACAGGTATGCTATTCTAAAATGCAAGAATGCTTCCTAAGTGTTAAATGAATCAGTCAAAAGATTAAGGTGAGAGCTTTTGGCCATAACCCTACAGTAGTACCCACTGCCTTTAAATGCAGGGTTAAGAAAATGGGCAGCAATAGAGATACAAAGAAAAGGCAACAAAGAAAAAAGGATGTTAAGTCTCGTTGTGATGTAATTAAGCAATCCACGTACATACACATGTGTGTGCACACACGTTTAAAGGATTACGACGAAGCAAGGCTGTGATGGACGTACAGAACCATTGGTGTTCAATGTCGCAATGTCCAAACTGGTCACAGCTGGGAAAGGTTAGGAGAAGGAGAGTTTTAAAACGTCGTCCTATGAAAGCAGGGAGGGAAGTTAATCACCCCTCTCAAAAAATATATGTAATCACCCAAGCTTGGTTTAAAAGAGATCATTAATTTGAAGAAATAATTAAGAAATTAAATGAGTCACCCTAATACCTCCACTAACAAAGAACGTGGATCTAACACATCCTTTAGTCAAATACATTCCTACTAAATATAGAAACATTTTAAATAAGGAGGAGGGGCTATCTTCTAGGGTATCATAAGGAAACTGTGGTTTAAAAGAAATGCCATTAAATACTTAATAAATATTATCACATGTGCTGGAAAATTTAAAATATGCATCCAAAAAGATTTGAAATGTTTATCATGTCTTTAAACTGTTGAGCACCAAATAGGACACCCCAGCACTGTTTGGCCACACTGCCTGAGTGACTGGGAAATAGGGCGGCCCGACCAAGCTGCTGGTGGCTGTGGGGTCGGTGAGTGTGCACTGGGGATGGGGTCATCTCTCTGCCACCTGAATTTCCTCCTTTGCAGGTCTCTGCTCTTTGAAGAGTGAGGCTATATAAAAATTCAAGAGGAAAATAAATGGTCTCTTGGCAAGAGTAGAAAACATCATGTTTCTGTTTATTCTTACATATACTTTGGTTTCGTATGTAAATTATGCTGAGGAACTAGTGGCATCCTTCAATGGGCAGTGACCTCATTTTAGCTGTATCTTCCTAAAATGATATCACAAAAACAAATCCCCCTTCTCTAAAATCGCTTACAAAGAGTAGATCTCTTATTCTGAAGGAGATCCTTCTTATTTGCAGGTTGATGATATAACTCTATCTGACTCTCCAACTTCCGTTCTGTTAAGCATGTTATTACAAGCCATGTTCAAGTTGGATTCCTTTTTTTAATGTTTCCTTTGATTCTTCTGTTTCCATTTGTTTCTAATGCTTTGTTTTTGAAAGTGTCCTTGCATTTCCTGAAGCCGTTAGAGTGTTTCGAGAGAAGCCTTGGTCTGTCTAGGCTGCAGTGGGGTGTGTGTTTGCATCCCGTGCTGCCTGCAAACAAATGTCGTATTGTATGTTATATGGAGCTGCCTCCTTTCCTTCTTGAACAGAGCACCTGGTGTTACTGGTTTCAAAGCATATTTCAAGATTGGCAGTTGGAGTCTCTTCATAGAAGTGTAACGGCGCTTCCCAGAAAGCTTGAAAAATGATATTCAAAGTGAAGGAGAATAGAGAATAGGTGTCACCCTCCAAAAGAACAGTAAGCAGCCGCGAGAACCTTCATTCAGAAAGGATTCAGAGAGAAAATGGAGACGTCTGAGAACCAACTTTATAGCTCGGTGTGAGCTTAGAAGATTGAGTCGCCTCTGGAAACAGGGTTCTGCCTGAGCTATCTGCCAGCCTGTTTCTTGTGAGAAAACAAAATAGGGCAAAACCAGGGCCTTCTGTTTCAGGCAATGCCCCAGAAAAGTTTCATTCCGAAGCTAGAAATTCTACAAATTTTCAGGCAACTTGGAAAGCGTTGTCTCAAAAATCCTGACTCTTTGTTAAAAGGAAAAGAATTGCTGGCGTCAAGAGATTTCACAACAAATCTGGCCTTCAGTGGGAAGAATCTTGATGCACCATTTTAAAGTCTTGCTTTCCTAGCCACCGACCCCCTCTTCCTCTTCGGTGCACCGACAAGGTTAGTGAACCTGCGTGCAAGGGTACAAAGGAAAATACTCAAAGTCAGTCCATGAGACATAAGGAAATTTCCTTATCTCGTTCCGCATCCTACAGCTCACGAATGTTCTCTGCAGCTGCTCACTGATCAGAAACCATTTGGCAAAAATCAAATTTTATTCATCCTAGATATGGGATAAATCAGAACCAAAGGAGATTGCCTTCTTGAAAGTCACCTTTACTAATGGAGGAGGTACTTCGATGCCTTTTCCTAAATATGCTGCCCATAAAAGTAAGGATTCTGAGTCTTGGATTGCACATCAATAAATAAACTTTTAGCAAAGTCATGGGAAGAATATCAGACTAAGGCCTTGACCACTTAGAAAGACTTAGAAGCCTGAACTGTGAACATTTGTTTTGTGTCATCAGCTTACATAATAATTATGGCAATTTATTTTCCTACAGTCTTTCTTGTGAGGCAATATCCTTTATGATCAAGTACTCAGAAATTCATGCATAAAGCATATTGACTCTTCAGAACTGGCACACTTGAAATGAAATAAATATGAGGAATACAATTCTTCTGGACAACACTATTATAAAAGCCGTTTTTAATTTGTATGTCACCAGTTCAAAGCAGGTCAAGAAACAGCACAAATGAACTAGTGAAAGTCCAACACATGTACATTGCCAAACATAAAAACCTGTGGCCATTTTCATTTTCAAATGCCAACATATTGCTTTGATAAGGTATAAAGTAAGATGAAACTAGACAGTATTACTCTTATCACTCTCTGGCAAGTGTCACAATGATTAATTAACTTGTCCATGATCATACAGCTAGAGTCAAACCCAGGTCTGTTAGACCCGACTTCTCCCTGATGGCTCAGCCATTGCTGGTAGGTAAGAAAGCAGGCAGATAGGCAGAACAGAAGGAAGAAAAGGGAAACTTCTCATTGTCCCTTAATATGACTGCCTCCAAATTAATTATCTATTGTGCAAATAATTTTAGAGAAGTTCCTTCACCATCATTGGCTATACACTCTGGAATCCCATAGTCTCTATTGCCTGATCGGTTGTGTACATGCCAAAGGCACTCAAATAAGTTGCATTTTTTTTAAAATACTACGTGTCATAAAGACATTACATTGACTAAAAACACATTTTGGCATGTCACAGTGTAGGTGACACTTGAAGTTCACAGATACAGCAGGAATAAGGAAAATCTCATATATTTTTTAGGTTTAAAATTTTTTGTTATTTGTCAGTAGATGTGGGCAAAAAATCATTATAAATAGGGGTAGAGGCAGAGCAGGTGATGTGACAGGCTTGGGTTAGGTGATCAAACCTGACAAAGAAGCATGGAGATTGGATCGACCAAGGAGAAGGGCAGGAGCAGAGCTGCTGGGAACAACAGAGCTGGAGCTCTGGGTGTGGCATCACGGCTGGGCCAGGACCCAAGCATGAAGTCTTAGGGGACTGGTCCAGCTCCCTCCCCGCGGGCTCCAAGTGTAAGAGTTCCCCTACATTCCACAGATGGGTGAAAGCCTGCGGCTGTGTCCCTACCTCACTTCTGCCTCTCCCCGCCTCATTCTCCCCCTCCTACACAATCTCCATCCTCCCACTTGCTGCCATGCTTACACTATCTGTTGACCTCTTTGGCTGCCACCAGCATGACATGATGTCACTGGTATCCTCTCCTTGCAAATACACAGAAGAAATCGTGTGTAGCCTCCAAAGGCACCCCATATTTGCCAAATATGGCACGAGATTTCACCCAAACCACAGAGCAAGGATGCCTTCCCCTACTTATCCAGTAAGATACAGTGCAGGTATCAATTCCTGTATCCCTCCTCTGAGCCTCACCTTCCACCTAATTACTTACTAAGGCTGGGATAAGTATTACTCCTTTAAAATTGGCACTTACCAGAAGTATTGAAATGGGCTGTTTTAGTGTTTCCTTCTCCACTAGCCCATGATCTGTTTGTGGTCTATCATATACATGTGTGTAATAATGATAGTTACTGTGTATGACACATCTCCTGTGTGCCAGGGATTGTGGTAAACACGTCATGTGCATTATCTCATTTGAAGATACTCATGGAAGAAACTAAGACTCACAGAGGTGAAGCAATTTCCCCAAAGTCTCCCAGCCAGGTTCCAGGCCAGATCGATCTGATTCCATAGTCCGTTTAATCACCTACTACATACCCAAGAACCTGGCACACAGTTATTCAGTGAATGTTTGTTGAACTCAACTGAAAGAAGTAGAAGAGTTGTGGGAGAGGTTAGGGGTGGAGGTGCACCCCAAAAACTAAGCTCAGAGCTGTAGTTCAGATTCCCAATATAAAGCCAATTCTAGTGTCAACAGCTAAACCATTTGGAATGAATCACTCTCAGAAGCATATTGGAAATTTGTGGAATGTGACCAACATATCCTAAGTATGTTAGGACAGTCTTAGAGCTCCTTATGACATCAGTGTGAAGAATATGAAAACAAAGCTATATCCAGAGTCTGGCACTGAATAACCGTGGCTCTCATCCTAGAAGTAACTGATGCTTCTGTCATCACCAAAGCTGAGACCCCCCAAACAACTAGGAAGTACCACGAGACACCTCAAGTCTAGAAGACCATGGATGGAACAATATTCGAAGGCTTAGCAGAGAACAGAATTCGTTCCTCTCGCTTAAGCATTTTCCTCGAAAGCCCTTTGTAATTACTATTTAGCCATCCTTTACCTCTGTTGGTTTACTACTGTCAATTTCCAGGAAGGGGCAAAAAGAGTTCTTAAGCTAAATATCATCAAGTGTGTTTACACTTGTTCAAAAGTTCTCTCATGTTCTGTAGTAATTTAGTATAAATATTTAACAAGAATTAAGAGCCCCAAATATTAATTTAGTTATATGTGCTGTCTATCAAGTCATGTCTCTTTTCTAACTTGGAACAGATGACCTGCCCCAAATCACCTTCATCAAAACAACAACAATGCCCATTTTCTTAGAGTTCTTGCTTGGTTCAACATAGAGGCAACAGCTACTCCAGAACATCAAAGGAGGGGTGGGGTCATGTTTGCCAGACGTGTAGTTCATCAGTACCTCAGGCTAAGAGACTGAGAATCTTAAGAAGATAAGGATACAAAACTGGAATTGAGTTTGAGCTTGGGTTGGCAGCCACTGCTGAGTCGAGGATGCGGGTGAAGTGAGATGTGCTGACCTGTGTGAATGGTCTGATAGAAGGAGAGCGATCCAGTTCGGCACTGCCCTAGATTCCTCCCGCAGCATTCCTCTGACTTCCATTGTGTATTCACTACTGGGGCTGGGGACCAGGAGGCCTGGGGACTCTCAGGGAGCTATGCCTGATAGGAGTTGCTCCTCCAGACACACTGGCCGCATTGAGCAAATGAAGATATAGAGCCAAGGACAAGTATTCCTGAAATATGTTTTGAAATTCCTATTTAATGCATATATTCGGCAGCATACCAGGGCCCTTAGTAACAGCCCGTTGGGTGTTGTGACAACAGCGTGGGTGTGATGACAGCAGCATGTGTGGGATGTGGTGATCTCTGGGGGCAGAACTACGTGAATGTGAGGATGGGTTTTGATTTCAGTGGGAACTCTGCACATGCTAGGGCCACCTTTGAGGTCTCTGTGGAGGGGATCATCTTAACGAAAACAGGCTTCACGTGGGAGGCCCCACTTCCTGACAGGGAGAAGGGTAGAAATGCAGCTCCAGAAACCGGAGTGCCTCTCAACTATTTAAAGTTGTCCCTTTAAAAACGCGTGGACATTCAGAAGGGTCTCAGAATGGCTTTAGGGATTTCTGATTTCTATATGGAAAATGTATTCTCTAAAGCTATTTATTTCTATGGACTCGAAATTTATGGCTCTGTTGCACAAATATAATAATAAAGCCTATCTGAAATGGCTTATATTCTCTGTATTTCTTGGGAATTAGTATTTTTCATGCTAAGTAGGAAGGAGCCGTGCTTGTCTTCTGTCACTATACCCTCTCAGAGTAACAGCATCCTTCATTTGTGGGGTTTTTTTTTGTAAATTCTATCTCTGCATCTATCTTTGTAGTATAAAAACCTTGGCAAGTTACCATTAAATCAGCAGTTGTTAGTCGTGAGAGAAAGGTGAATGTAGGAAACTTCCTTCGGAAAAAATTTTAAAGTCAAAATTTGATTACTTTCACGAAAGTAATTTTCAATGAACATTGTTAGATCATTTAGTCATCAAAGGGAGCTGGAGTGATTGAAACGTTTTATAATGCACTGTTGTTTTCCATGAAACTCTAGCATGGCCCTGTTCCGAGGCCACAGGAATGTAAGAACTGCTTGGCAAATACCCTGACTGGGACCGGGTGGGACGATGTATAATTAATGTCAAGTGCTACTGCCCTTCTCCGGTGCCATCCACCCACTGACCAGCATCAGCTTCCTCCTGTTCTTTCTGTATTTGGAGCTTGGTTGACACCAATTTGGTTCTGAGTATATCAGGATAAAATTCTGCTTTCCCCTTTTGAGAATACACATGACAAAATTAGGTTCATGTAACAAGAGCTAACCTTATATCTTTGTTAGAGGGGTTCAGAATGAACCAGCATTTTTACAATTACAGATAGTACTCAAGTTAGTACAGATTTTTTTTTTTTTTTTTTGAGAACATTCTATAGCTACTGTTTAGGAGTATTTTCTTGTTCTCAATCTTGAACTTTTTCCTTGAGCTTTGCCGGACAAGCGTTGGGAGAGAATGTCTGGCAACTCTTAATAAAACCCTTCTTTTCTCTCTCTTTCTTGTTTCTATAGAGTTACTAGACAGGACTAAGCCCAAAGAACTGATAAAGTAAAAAAGTGTTTGTACATTAAAACGAAAGCAGGAGTAAAAGTGATATTCCTGAATATCTTAGAATATGGAATCGGGGCCAGAGTAGAAACCATGAGATTCCAAATACATTATCATGATGCTGAATTGTCTGATGAGGAAAACCATAATTGTGAAAACCAAAATTCCAAGTCAATCATAGGGCCATTTTTATTTTATGGAAGTAAAGCTGAGAATTTTAATTAAATAATAGCTCTTTCTGTGAGGTTCCTGGGAAGGAAATTTTAAAATCAAATTTGGGGATGAAATTTAAGGCTAGGTCTTAGTAGGGAGGATATTGATCAGATGGGTGTTAGTATGCCCTAGTACGCCCACACTGGTAGTTAAAATACTGAAACACTTCTGTACCCATTGGTCAATAGCCATGGCCTCAAGTTCTCAGTGCCCTCTGCCAAGCCCAGGGCTGCCCAGCCCCTCTCTGAGGCCCCTCCTCGTCTCCCCACGACCCAGCAACTAAAGGAATAACACCCAGTGCAACAGGGGCTCTCTAAGAGCCTGCCCCAGCCCAGGGCGGCGGTCAGTCTGCTTGGTCAGTGCCCGTGATAACCTGTTAACCATGTTAACTTAACCTATTGTTCAATACTTTACATATCATGCCTATCCTAGTGTAAATCCTATAAATTTAAACAGCTAAAATAAGGATATCTCAATAGAAAGGAAAGTCAGACAAATACAAATATTATACCAAAGAGAAAACTGAGAGTGGTATTTAGAGCCCAGATTGAGTAAACCGTGAGCAAAGCCTCAGAGTCATAGGGCTGTGGGAGAAAATGCCAGTCACGGCATAGTTTCTTCCGGCCTATCGCTCTTCTGATTCACAAATGTCGGCAAGCATTCTTTTCCTCCCCCATCTTCTTATTTTGGCAGCCTATCTTTTTTGTACCAAATCATTAGTCTGGAAAGTATAAAATGAAATTCCTTTATGACAACATTACAAATGGAAATATGAGAGGATGCCTAAGCATGAATGGCTCATTTGAGATGAAGACCCAACTGCGCGTGGAAGAGCCGAGGCTGTCGAGGGCTGCCTGGTGTGTGCACAGCACCTGGTGCAGGCATGTCAGCCCTTACAGGAATTGGGTCCCTGCAAAGACCCTGCAGCTCCAAGGGCCTAGCTTGACACCAACTTACACTCAACTGTAGTATTAATTGGCATTTAGATGCCAATAATAGAAGGGAAATGGTTTTTTTTTGTTGTGAAGATTTCTTGCTGTGTGTTTCTAAGCTTGATTAGGGCTATAAATTCTTGCCTTTTCCACTGAAAAACAGATATTTGACTGCATGTTGGTCATTTTTGTACCTTTTAGTGCCCTTCACTAGCAGGAAAAGGTCATAGAGAATTATGAAAAAGATCGTAATTCATGGATATACTGTGCCCATGAGGAAAAAATCATAGCATTTCAAAGAGTGCCCAAGGCAAATTAAAGAAAGATATCAGGGCTAAAAGAATGTCATTAGCAAGCTCAAGTATCAATACATTTATTAGATCAGAGAATCAAAGATTTTGGAACAGAAAAGGACATTGGTTTTCTTTGGTAAATGTTGTTATTCAGTACACTGTTTGTGATTCACTACTAAATAAGATTTTTCTGTAAGACTCCTCAAATTTGAATTTAGCAGCCCCTGTTCTGCTTCCATTTTTGAATGGATCCCCAAATGTGTTTGTGTATAAATTTTCCATACTTGAAAACTCTAAGTGTTTCATAGACAAAATGTCAGTGGCTCTAAAAATATAGAATTCTGTCAGCCCAGGTGACCCCCTTATGAGTAGTAGGAAGAGAATAATTATCTAGTACGATGGAATGGATTGGAAACTCCCCAAGACCTCCAACTGGGGGACCCATGCTCACCCCTGCCTCACCTCGAGGCTGTTGGCCCCCTCCCCTTCCTGCCGTGGGAAGTGCCTGCTCCCCCTCACTCCCACCTGACAAATTCTTCCTCCCCCGTGCGCACATTTCCTATTTCTTTACACTCTCCATGAAGCAGAGATGATGCTGTACACTTAGGAGGTGTTCAAAAGATACCTGACTGAATGAATGATTGATAACTCTGGGCAGATTTCAGTTATTCTTTCTCCGGGTAACGCAAGATGAGAGGTTCCATTTCTAACCCAGGATTAATTTAGGCTCACCTATTTTAAATAGGTTCTATTTAAAGCCCTCTATACCGCCAGTGGGGATCTGTTTGAAATAGACCACACTGTGTAATTTAGATTGCCCTTTTGTGCCTAATCTCATGCAGTAATTATGCCCTATTTAACTTTTAATTCAACAATGCTCCATGGCAACAAGACTGAAATACTTGCTGCTCAGAGATCCCAGAGCTGGAAGAGTGTTTGTCTGACTGCTGAGCCGGATCCTGCCCACTAGAGAGAGGGCATTGTGGCAGTTAATTTGTGCCAGTGCGTGGATTCCTTTCTGACTTGGGCCTAGACCTTGTACGCATCTTCTTAGACTTTAAAAATAGCCAGTGAACTTTGATCTGGCTGACACCCTCAGCTGTGGAGCCTCAGCTCTTCATCCATCCATCCATCCATCCATCCATCCATCCATCCACGTTTATTAAACATCCACTGTATTTTGGGTTCTGTGTTGGGGCTAGAGAGAGAAATACAACATACACCCTGACCTTGAGTAGCTTGTGGCCTGGTGAGGTGCAGAGACATGTAGTCTCATGTATGTCATCAGTACAATGAAAATCTATAATGGATATATGGGCAAAGCATTTTGGGAGTACAAAAGGCAGAAACAACGCACTCTCAGGGAATTTGGGGAGCACTTTAGGGGGAAAATGATGGTTTAGCTGAATCTTAAATAATGCGTAGTGGTATTCCAGGGAAGATAGGTGGGAAGGGCCCCCTAGAAAGAGAGAATAGCCTAAGCAAAGCCACAGAGCACCCCCTGGGCCTGTCTCTGGGGGCTGTAAGGACTACCTTCAATTCTGGTTTGGGCTGCACTGGCCTCCCCTCAACTGTGGCTTCCACAGAGCCCATTGGGAACACTTCCCATACTCTCTCCAGGTCAAGGGAGACCTGGTAAGAGACAGCAGTGTCTGCTGTGGCTGGCGGGAGCCTCCTGGGCATGTTGGCCTTTGACTCCTGGCCTGTGGTCCTGGCTCCTGGACCCTCCATCCTAGCCACCCAGCCCCTGAGAGATCAATAGTGACCAGAGACCAAAGTTGTTAAGTTCTCCAAATTGATGCCTCTCCTCCTTCCTGAACCTTTGCAAGAGTAAACTTCCCCACCATTAGATAGCTGTGGGTCCCAGAGCCAGCCCAAGCAGAGCAGACAGTAGACTTCATGACCCGTGTGTTTGTACAAGGAGATGGGATCCAGATGGGGCCTCTGCCTGCAGCAAGGCATGGGTTTGGTGGGTATGCACATGGGAGAATTCCAGTGCCATGCTGCAAACACTGAGTAGGATGACCGGGCTGAATATTTCCATCTCCAGTTGAGTCTGAATCCTGTCTTTAAGCATGAGCTGGCTTGGAAGAACTGCCAAAATCAGTCCTCTTCTAGCCTGGGAGGCCTTAGTCCTCCTGATCAAAGTACTCTGCTTGCTTCACAGCCACCCACTTGCCATTGCCAACAGTCACAGACCTGTGCAGTCCGCAGCTCTCATCAGGTGTCATTGGCCCCTGGGGAACACAGTCTCACTGCTGGCTTTATTGTCAAGTCACTGAAGCAGTATTCTGTGTGCATTAATATACATCTACAGGCCATCCATCTAGAACTTCTGCAGCTCAGTGAGCTGAGATGGTATTGAATTGCCTTTGCAAGAATGTCCCCATTAGTTTTTTCCTTGTCTCGTACTCTTAGTCTTCTCTCTTTAAAAATAATTAAATGTTGGGGCCAGCCTGGTGGCGTAGTAGTTAAGTTCGCACACTCCACTTCAAAAGCCCTGGGTTCGCAGGTTCGGATCCTGGGCCTGGACCTACACACCACTCATCAAGCCATGCTATGGCAGCATCCCACAAACAAAATAGAGGAAGACTGGCAACAGATGTTAGCTCAGGGACAATCTTCCTCAAGTGAAATGAGGAAGATTGACAATGGATGTTATCTCAGAGACAATCTTCCCCACCAAAAAAATAAATAAATAAAATAAAAAGTAAATGTTAAATATCATTCAAATGTATGACATCCTCATGGACTATTATTGCATTTGTTATGTTGAAGAAGAGAGTGGAGGGGTAAATGATTGGCATGTACTGTTGGCACAAAATGACCCTGGACCCCCCCCCTTCCTCTGGATCCTAATCTTCACTTTCCTTCTCTGTTGCCATCACTGATTTAGAGTTTAGAAAAATATCCCTCAATACAGGTACAAACAAAAATCATATAAAGAAGTCTTTTAAATCCATTTTTATGGTGTTATTGTCAGGAAGCATAAGTAGAAAGCATAAGGAGCACAAGGAGAAAAGGGAATCCTCATGTACTATTGGTGGGAACATATACTGGTGCAACCACTATGGAAAACAATATGGAGGTTCTTTAAAACATTAAAAATAGGACTGCCATATGATCCAGCAATTCTACTTCTGGATATTTATCCAAAGGAAATGAAATCATTATCTTGAAAAGATATCTGTACCCCCATGTTCATTGCAGCATTATTTACAATAGCCAAGACATTGAAACAGCCTAAGGGCCCGTTGATGGATGAGTGGATAAAGAAAATGTGAGAGGCTGACCCGGTGGTGCAGCGGTTAAGTTCGCACGTTCCACTTTCGTGGCCGGGGTTCACTGGTTCTGATCCCGGGTGTGGACATGGCATCGCTTGTCAAGCCATGCTGCAGTAGGCATCCCACATAGAAAGTAGAGGAAGATGGGCACGGTTGTTAGCTCAGGGCCAGTCTTCCTCAGCAAAAAGAGGAGGATTGGCAGCCGATGTTGGCTCAGGGCTAATCTTCCTCAAAGAAAAAAAAATAAAGAAAGAAAATGTGAGATATATATATTTTTTTCCAATGGAATATTGTTCAGCCATAAAAAATAAGGAAATCCTGCCATTTACAACAACATGGATGGACCTTGAGGGCATTATGCTAAGTGAAATAAGTCAGACAGAGAAAAACAAATGCTGTATGATCTCACTCATATGTGGAATCTAAAAAAATATCAACAAACGAACTCGTAGATACAGAGAACAGATTAGTGGTTGCTAGAGGCAAAGGGGGAGGGGAAGCTGAGAGTGGAGGGGGCCAAATAGGTTAAAAAAACAAAATGCATAAGTAAATATGTGAGTTGAAAGTAGATCCACTTAAGATTTTTTTAATCAGGTCAAAGCTGCAAATGAAATAGGCAACCAGATGACTGAAGATGAAATATTCTTCTGTAGGTTTCTGCAGAGCTTCAGTCTGTCCAGTAGGAGTTATAGCACAGTCACTGTTTCAGGCTTTGGTGTGTGTAATAAAATGTACTTTATGAATGTGTGGCATTTTTAAAACTAACATTCAGCCTAAAGTGCTGAATTTGTAGCTGCTAATTTGGACTGGTGGACAGAATTCCTATTTTATAGCTTGCTCTATTGAGAAACGACTTTACGAAACTCCATTTTATAGATAAGTTATTTATTGAAGATAGGTAATTTTTAAATAGTCTAATATTCTGGATTTTTTTTCTAAGAAATATATTTAGAATCAGATAATCTTGGAAAAAGGAAGATAGCATTTTGTGGAAGTGCCCATTTGTCTTCTGGCTGTGCAGACGTGAGCCTGAGTGAGGGCGTGCGGCTCGGCCCTCTGGAACAGAGTGGCCACAAGGGCGAGTCGTCCTCTTAGAGGCCCAGTGTCCCAAAGGAGAGAGTGACCTGGCTGCTCTGACCCACACCTAGGACATTTGCCTTCTTAAAAAAGAAAATGGACTACATGCCTGATCAGTAGCTTTGTGTCTTTTAGAAAGAGATGTTGTTATTTGTGTTACCAAACCAGAGTTTATGTTTCTTGTTGGTAAAAAATGAAAGAAAACTACCTACCCTAAGAATTCATTGGCTCTTAAAAGAAAAAAAAAAAGTTTCTCCTTCTGGTTTCTAAAAGGAGCTATCCATTTTCAAACTGGTTTATCTACTCAGGCCTCACAGGGCCCAGGCTATGACAAGCCCTGTGCCAGTTGTCATCAGCTTGGTTTGGGCGGCGGAGTGCCTCTCAGTTTTTCCCAGAAGCGCTCAGAATCTAAAGAGTATGTGTTCTGAGTGTATTTGCCCCTTAGGTGTAAATGTTGGGTGTCAATGACCTGAATACTGAACAGAGAAATGGGAATATGTGCTGTGTAGTCCTGGGAAAACATCGAATGGTAGTTTTTACTTTCTTGCTCGGATTCAAATGTTTGAGATAAATAATTGCCAACAACGGTTCATGAATAGACAATATTTTATATGCTACTGCAGGTGAATTTTGCCTCCATGGAAACGTGTTTTCCCTTTTACAGTCATTGCTAACCCCTAAAAAAAAATCACAGGTGCATCTTTTTTTTTTTTTTTCACTTTTCTACTTTGTAATCTCCTTTTAAAGGTGACATATAGAGATTACATTTTTTTGCTAAGAAACCTGCAGCTGCGAGTCTTATCTTTGAGAATTATTCCTACTCTTTTGAAATTTTTTCCTTAAAGACACTGAGTTAGTCGTTTGCTAACCACAAATACAAAATGCCTTAGGTTTTAACAGCAGGTCTAAATGAAAAACTCAGTAACTTGGAACAAATGGACCCTTGAGTTCATTCCCAAATGGAAGTCCTGATTGCATCGTACTGTTAGTAAACTTTTCTTACTGCAAACCATCAATCCACCAACTTCCTTCTGGCTCATCAGAGCCTCGAACTGTCCCTTTACGGTGCTGGAAACTAGCATGTCGCTGAGATACACTGTAGTTTGCATTAATTTCTTTCCAGTCGAAGTTGTCTGTCTTTGAAGACATCTTTACAATACTTCGAATTCGCTCAGAAAAGTAATACCCAACTCGAAGATGTAAAATATAAATTTGAAAAACATGTTTTGGCTTTTATCTCCAGACAGAAAATAAAAGTGGTCAAAGTTACGTGTGCAGTTCCGTGGACCAGAGCTCCCTTTCTAACACTTTAGTGCTCTTATTACAGGCAGAGAGGGGGTTAGCAACAGGAAGCGGAAAGAAGAGGGCAGCCCCCGCTCTCACCCACGTGAAGACAAGGAGCCATTTTAAAGATATTGTTGCAGGGGAAATGGTCAGGGTCATCAAATTGTCAGTGAAATGCTTGCTATGGGATGCATGGCAGGAAAAAGCAAAAAGTCTCAGCTGAGGGGGGACAAGCCCTTGTCCCCTCCTGGCGCTGGTTTGGCTGGACCCAGGCATGGCTGGTGGGAATGGCCCTGACCGGACCCTGCACGTGGCCCTCATGAGCTGCCCACAGCAAGTGGGAGCCCCTCTGTCTGTCAGAGAGCTGCTGTCGGTCGTGATGGGGCGGGAGAAGGGCGAGAGAAGGAGCAGTCGATAACTGGGAGGCTCTTGAAGGGAAAAAACCACACTGCTCTCCTGTGAACCTGAAACTAGAGATCGAACCTTCCGGATGCATCAGGGAGTGTGTGTCCACCACGGCACCTGTCAGTCACAGCGACCTTGCTGGCTCTGGTCTGGGCTCATTCTCTGCGCCCAGCCGGCTCCTTGCTTCCAGCACCGGCCCTGCCCTTCTCCACGCTGCATCCTGCAGAAGCTGATCCCTCAGTGGAATTTGTTTTCCGAGCTCTCAAAACAAAATTACTGGGAGGGTAAGAGAAAACCCAAGCCTTCAGTCCTTGGGCAGCATGCCACCAAACTTCTTGAACTCCAGCCCTGCGTTTTTGTGTCCCTTTGAAATAGACACGGTTTGGGTTGAACCTGCACTTCCTAGCATCTGGAGATGAGGAGGAAGAATATACTATTTTTAAAAGGAACTTTCTGGAAAGTGTACAAAACCTGATAATTAAAAAAATAAAAGCCAAACCCTCAGCTGCACAAACAGCCCTTGTTCTCTTCCAGCGAAGGTCTGTCAGGAGTGCCCACCTTCCTCTCCCTGAGAAGAGCAATTAAGGAGACCAGGAAGCATGGCTGAGTCGGTCTGTTTTCTAGCAAAGCCTTTTCAATCACCTCCTTTGATCTAGCTGTGCGTGTGGGAGGGGGAGCTGAACCAACCTGCCTCATGCCTGCAGCCCTATTTGTAGGCACTGTGTTAGAAGGACATTTTCTCTCTCTCCCCGTATTTTTTTGAATCAGAGTGTACACATCTGTCTTTATACCCAGCCACTTTCCTGGCCCCAAACAAGTTCTCTGTGAGTTTCCCCAACAGAGCTCAGTGGGATCTCTGTCAGCTGCAAGATTTATGTCATCTTGTTCAGTCCTGAGAACTGTTCCTTCAGCTTTTCACATCTGGATTTAATTGGAAAGACATTAAGCGCACTGGAAAAGCATATTTTAAGGCAGTTCTTTATAGACACCCCTATTAAAGGAGCTGATGGCTGTAGGTTCAAGTGGGATGAGCGGAGACAACATCTCAAAAGTAGAAAGCACAGAATTATGAAAGAGCTTCCGGGGATGAGCTCGTCCTGTTCAAGGATTCCATTTAATGGTTGCTTTGGGAGGGCAATGGGGCAAGATGCCTGCCGACTGCAAGCTTTGTCCAGCGGCGTGTGTGAGCAGCGCGTGGAGGACTGGCCCTTCTGGGGTTTTCAAGGCCAGGTCCTCCCGTGCCTGGTCTCCACATCCTCGTGTCCTGGCGTTTGGATGGGCAACACACAAACATTTGAGAGGAACAGGACAGTGGTTGGTAACTGGGAATGAATGGCGTCACCTTCTTGCCTCATCGTCCCCTGTAGGGGTGGTGATAGAGTCCCCAGGCTACCACACCCTGTGGTGTCTCGATACATAACAATAGAAGCATCTAGTCCACTTGCAGCAAAAACAGAACGCACACTTACTTGTGTGATTTTAGCAAACTCCCTCACTTCGTAGCCTTCTCCTGGTTTCACAAACACTGGTAGGTTTTAAATAAACACGTCCCAGATTGAAGGCATAGGGGTCCTTGCAATCATCAGCATTATACAAATGCTCTTAAGTTTGCAGACTTGTGGCTGGCGTTCAAAGGGTAATGAAAATCAAAGAACAGTTGTCAGCGGAGGAATACCGAGACCTTTCTTTTCTTTATCTGTGTTGTATTTTAAGCCCTGAATTTAGTAGTCGCTCAGGAGCAGCTTAAATCACTGAGGTCCTAGAGGGTGAAATGGGTATTGAGTTTCCTCCCTTTGGACTCCAGTTCATCTGGGCTGTGGCCTCGGTTAAGCAGGGGTTTTTAACCTTTTCTGAGCCGTGGACCCTTTTGGCAATCTGGTGAAGCCAGAAAACTGTTTTTAAACTACATAACTTAAAAATACCTAAGATTTCAAAAAATTGTATTGAAATCAATTGTCAAAATATTTAAAAGATCAATTTATGCGACAGCAATAAACGTGTTTATGAGCATGTTGACGAACAAGATTAGCAGTTGACCTAGTAACTGTTCTAATGTGCCTCCCAGATTTCTAATATTTTGCCTAAAGAAGTGCTAGGTTTCTGTTGGATGTTAATACACAGAAAAAATGTAATCCCTTCCCCATCTAAATTCATAGAGCTCTGAAATTCACGGACCCAAAGTTAACCCCTGGCTTGGTGAAATGCATCTAACCAGGAGCAATACCTTGACTTTGTTTCCCAAGCAGCCCCTTGGCTCCCAGAGCCTCGACCTATCCTTTGGGCCTCATCCCCCGCTGAGTGACTTGGAAGGTATTCTGGTCTATCTTTTGGGCCTCCCTGCAGCCCTGCTGGGAAGGTGTCGCCTCCTTTGGTGTTTTCAGAAGATGCCCAAGGGCCAGGTCTGAGCAGGGACCTGGCAGGGCATTTCCCCTGGGGACAGGCCTCTCCGTGCTCTAACTCGTTAGCCCTCCCGGGCCCAGAGAGAGCAAAGGCGTCTGCCTGGTGGAAGTGGTGGAACGACAGGGGTGTTGTGGTGCAAGAGCTGAAGAAAGATCAAGCCAGGAAGAGAAAAGCCGAGTCTGTTCTCCTTGCCTCCTGACTGGTCTTCCCGCGACTGCCACCATCCAGCTGTGGGCACATGGCTCCTTCGAAAAGATGAGCCTGAGCACGGGGCCGCCCTGGTTAACGTCCCCGCATGGCTAGAGTCCTTGCTCTCAGAGACGACACAGAGGCCCTTGTTGTGGGCTGAACTGTCACCCCCTAAACTCATATCTTGCAGCCGTAAGCCCAGGAGCTCAGAATGTGACTGCATTTAGAGACAGGGCCTTTAGAGAGGTGAGGCCACACGGGGGGCGTTAGGGTGGGCTCTAATCCAATCGGACTGAAAAAGAGATTAGGACACAGAGGGAGACACCAGGGATGTGTATGCCCAGAGAAAAGGCCGTCTGGAAGCCAAGGAAGGAGGCCTCCAGAGAAACCACACCTGCCAACACCTTGACCTTGGACTTGTAGCCTCCAGAAGTGTGAGAGAATAAATTTCTGCTGTGTGAGCCCCCCGGGCTATGGTATTCTGTTATGGCACCAAGAGCAGACTAATACAGCCTTCCAGGGCCACTAGCCTAACTCTCCAGTTTCCTGTGAGGACATGCCGGGCTTCTCCTCGCCGCCACAGTGAGGCTGGCGCCTCATTGTCCCCCGCACACGGAAGGCATGCCGCTTCTCGTGGAGCTTCTCTGTCACGCTGGGCCCGTCCTGGATGCCTTTCTCCCACACTGTGGCTGCCGACTCTTGCTCATCCTTTACAAAAGCGAGGGCTGCACCTCACCCAAGAAGTCTTCCCTGCCCCCACCAGGCCACAGCTCCCTCCCCGAGCATCCTCCTGGCCCACACTGCATGTGTCATCCTGTGTGTTTCTTTGCTCCCCACTCACCCAGGGCACCTCAGGGCAGAATTGTCTCTCCTTCATCTTTGTGTTCCCAGAGCCCAGCGCAGCAATTGGCACAGGGCCTGGCACTTGGCATGCCATAAGTATCGGATGAACAAATACACGTAGCCATCCCTCCAGCTGGATTGTCCTTGCTCTGCCCGACTCCAACATGGGGAACAGATAATCTGAGTTCAAGGCCAGGACGGCCCATTTACTGGCTCTGTGACCTTAGAAGAGTCCATGACCTCCTTGAGATACAAGCTCCTGAGCCATCTGTGGGCACAGGCCCAGGTCAGTGTGTCTCACCCCTTTCAAGACCTGTGTCCTTTTAACAAACGTTAAAAAAATAGTAATGGTCCCACAACTAGAGGGACCCACAACTAAAATGTACAACTATGTACTGCGGGGGACTTGGGGAGAAAAAAAAACAAAGATTGGCAACAGTTGTTAGCTCAGGTGCCAATCTTTAAAAAAAAAAAAATACTAATAATAAAAAAAAAATGTAATGGGACTTTTTCCCCAAATGACCTTTCTCAAAATGATTCCTGATCCGTGAATTCTTATAAGCCAAGATAATTTTGGCAACCTTTACCTTCTCTTATTTCAAACTCGTTGATGCCTACACCTGGGAGGGAGAGAATGAAGTTTGCAGTGGGCTCATTTTAGAATTACAATTTTAGAGTTTTGCTCAGGGTGCTATTTGGGATCACTTTTGGCTCACTTTGCCCTGGGCTAGTCCAACATAAAGTCAAATGAGAATTTTGTTGGGGATGGGTCTATGGTGGGGACAGGGAAGAGGCAGGCAATGGCTGACAGCCAGTCCTTCCCCGGATCCAGCATGACACGGGCTTCTTAGAGGGACCGTTGTTAACCAGTGGGTCCTTTGTTCAATATGGGTCACCTCCGGCAGGTAGGGATGGGAGAGGCTATACTTGCTCTCTCTTGTTTAACCATGCCATCCTGTGACATGTTAAAATAAAAGCAATTGTTAGACCAAATTCTTCCAAGCACAGAACTTTTTTTAATAAACACATGCAAAACTTTTCATTCAGCCGCCTTATAAATTCCAGAAAGCCCATCTCTGGCCTCAGGTACTCCAGCAGGTTCAGACCAGGGAAGATGCATCAATGTCCTGTCGGCAGGACCCGCCAACCCTACAGGTGCGTCCGGTGACCACGTCCCCCAAGGAAGTGGGTGACACAGGATGATGGAGCTCTAGACCTCAAGGGCTACTGTGGAGGAATCAGGCTGCTGGGCTCGCCGATCCTTATCCCTCGGTTATGCCAAGGAAGAAGTCCCGTAGAATTTTAAGCAAACCGCTTATCTTGAGCACCACTTATTTTATCAATAAAAATATTATTTCTGGTATCTCTTATCCTAGAAGAGAGACAGAGCTAGATCAGTCCAGGGATTCCAGAATTCTCACATCTCCTGCCCATGGCCAAAAGTTAGCCCATGCTCAGCGTTCACACAAATAGAGATTGAGGGGAGAGAGAAGGAACATGTCCAGAGGAATGCTTAGTTACTCAAACTCAAGTCAGACTCATGTATGTTGTGGGCATAGTTCAGTGGAGCTGCACAGACCTGTGTTAAGCTCCTGCTCTACTAGGTACTGGGGGTAAAACCACGAGTAAGAAGACGTGGCCCATAGCTTTGAGGAGCTCCTAGTCGACCAGGGTAGTTAGACAGATAGGTAATTTTAGTATTATGTAGGAATTGCTGAGTGTCTGCACAGAACAGACATTTGGTCCAAGTAAAAGCCTGGAGTCAGTTTCCTGGAGGAGACCTGTCTAGGATGGATCTGAACTAAAGTCAGCTAGGTTATGGCAGGTGCGGAGGCCATTCGGATCCAAGCAGAGACAACAGAGGGAGAAAGGCGCAGGGGTAAGAAAGAGCATTAAGCATGTAGGGCAGCTACAAGCAAGTTGAAGCTACAAAAAAGGACATAAAATGGGAGTAGAGGAGTAGCAGAAGATAAAGCTTGGAGGCTACATTCTGGCGAGGTCGTTGGGAGCTGTGGTGCCACAGTCCACTCTATTCTCCTGACACAGAAGAGCCAGGAGAGGCTCCTGTTAGAGAGAATGGATGATAAGACTGGGTACTTACTTAAAGCGATAATGGAAAAATGAAGTCCTAACTGGTTTGTGCGATGATCATAGCACTCCATGAGTGTTGCTTTAGTTAAAGGAAAGATTTAACACCCTAAATGAATTCCTGGAAGTATTCCTCTAAATCATGAAACCAATATTAACTGGAAAGTTCTCTGAGATGTCTAATGATTTTAAGAAGAGAATTGAATTTTTGATAATCAAAATTTAAATTTATCTTATAGATTATGTGCACAAAATGTGTGTACAAGAATCTCTCTTGCAGCACTATTTGTAAGAGCTAGAAACAATCTGAATGTCTACTAGTAAGGGACTGAGAAAATAAATTATGGCACAACTGTACAGTA
Organism: Equus asinus; assembly: GCF_041296235.1. Classification (NCBI taxonomy): domain Eukaryota; kingdom Metazoa; phylum Chordata; class Mammalia; order Perissodactyla; family Equidae; genus Equus; species Equus asinus. Next base: position 13,034,522 of record NC_091801.1, read on the forward strand.
GAATACTAGGCAAATGTTAAAAAGAGTGAGGTGGGGCTGTTTGGGGTGGCATAAAATGATGTCCAAGGTGTGCTCTTATTAAAAAAAGCAAGCTGCAGAAGAATAAGCAGAGTGATTCCACTTGAGGAAAAAACAGAAAGTCCACATATATGTATAAAAGAATATAACAAAATTCCTGGAAAAATGCACACCAAACATCCCTAGCGGTTACTTCTGTGGTGTGGGATTGGAGCTGACTGAAGGGTAAGGCAATATGGAGGACTTTCCCTTTACACTGAAGAATTTTTCCAAGTTTTACAATGAGAATTATGAGCTTTAAAATTAAAAATACTAATTTTCCAAAAGGCACAGTTCTCATTTTATTTTTGCTTTTAATTTGAAAATAATTATAGATGCACAAGTTGCAAAAATAGTACAGAAAGCTCCCATGTACTCTGTACCCAGTTTCCCCCAATGATTACATTTTATTTACCTCTACAACATCCAACCCAGGATATCGACATTTTACAATGTGTATATTGTAGTTCTGTGTCAGTTAAGATAGAGCACTCTTCCATCACTACAGAGATCTCCCTCCTGCTATCCCTTATAGTCTAACCCTCTTCCTGCTCCTCCTCCCACCCCCATCACTAACCCTTGGCAACCACTAATCTGCTCTCCATCTCTATACTTTTTTCATTTCAGGAATGTTATATAAATGGAATCACATAGTAAGGGACCTTTGGGATTGGCTTTTTTCACTTTGCCTAATGCCTTGAGGTCCATCTAAGTTGTTGTGTGTGCTGATAGTTTATTCCTTTTTGTTGCTGAGTAGTATTCTATGGTACAGATGTACCACAGTTTAATTATTTAATTATTTATTTATTTTTTTCTTGTGAGGAAGATTGGCCCTGAGCTAACCTCTGTTGCCAATCTTCCTGTATTTTATGTGGGATGCTGCCACAGCGTGGCTTGACGAATGGTGCTAGGTCCTCCTTGGGGATCCAGAGCTGCAAACCCCAGGCCGACAAAGGAGAGCATTCAAACTTAACCACTACACGACCAGGTCGGCCCCCAGAGTTTGTGTAATAGTCCATCTATTGTAGGATATTTCGGTAGTTTCCAGTTTTTAACTTTTACAGATAAAGCTGCTGTGAACATTTGTGTATAGGTTTTGTGTGGACATAAATTTTCGTTTCTCTGGGATAAATGCCCAAGAGTATGATTGCTGGGTTATACGGTAAGTTTATGTTTAGTTTTTTCTGAAACTGCCAAACTGTTTTCCAGAGTGGCTGACCCATTTTACATTCCCATCAAAAATGTATGAGAAATTCAGTTTCTCGGAATCCTCTCCAGCATTTGGTGGTGTCACTACTGTCTATTTTAGCTGTTTTAATGGGTTTGTGGTGATTTTGTGGTTTTAATGGTTAGTAATGTTCAGCATCTTTTGATGTGTTTATTTGCCTTCCATATATCCTCTTCAGTGAACCATCTCTTCACGTCCTTTGCCCATATTCTAATTGGATTGTTTGTTTTTTACTGTTGAGTTTTGAGAGTTCTTTATGTATCCTAGATACTAGTCCTTTGTCAGATATGTGGTCTGAAAATATTTTCTCCCAGACTGTAACTTCTTTTTTCGTCCTCTTACAGGGTCTTTCACAGAGTAAAAATTTTTAATTTTGATGATGTCCAATTTATCATTTTTATTTTATGGTAATTTTGTTTAAAAAAATGAATATGGCTGCCTGCTGCCTCAGTTTCTCCCTTAGGATTCCTCTTGCCCAGCCTGACTGCAAAGTGGGATGCAAACTCTCCAGAAACTCCTTTGTTTGTTGTCCCTGAATATTCACACAGGGGCTGTTTCTGCTTTGAGTGAAACCAAATGGAGACAGAAAAAATAAGGTTCTAGATTTTTCTTATTCTTATAGTCCTACTTATTTGCCTAAAACTTCTGACTTCTTTCTCAGTTGATAAGGAAGTATGGTATACCCTTGATAAAGATTTTGATTCCCATTTTATTCTTGAGGTTGGAGTTCACTAGAAACCCTTTATCCTGTCCTTTGTCCTTCAGGAACCCAACCTCTCCCTCCCCAACCAGATCATCTCCTAAGGGGCCAAGGGTTTGAGGACATTCTCCTGTGAACTCTTCTTGCATGAAGACACAATGAGAATTAACATGTAGGTGCCCCTTGCCCACTGTTGGCATGTGGTCCCTGTGTCCTCAGGAAATGTCTTCATGGGAAGGCCATCTAGAGGAAGGGAGAAAAATTCAGATATTTCACGGCAATATTAGAGCACAGACAATCAGTCTTAACATCTCCAGGTCACTTTTCCTGGCTTTGTGAGCCAGGTAGCCCACATCCCCTGAGTTAACATTAACTCCATGCCAATGTTGGTGCCACAGCTACCAAAACAAATAAGACCCAACTCTGCCCTATTGTGTGGACTTAGAATTTAGCATGAGGAGATAGACATGTAGATGCCTCAGCAAGTGAGTGCAATAACATGGTACCACTTGTGGTAGAGACTAATTACTCACCACACCTGCTTCCTCTTCTCCTCAGCTCACAGCCAGACTTGGTTACCCAACCTGGAGTTGGGTGTAGTCAGGGAGTTAGGTGTAGTCGTGTCACTGGATGTAGTCATGTCACTGGAGTATGAAGACTTTCAGTCCTTTTTCATAAAATCTTCCTATGCCCTATCTTCTGTTTTCCCTTCTACTGGCTGAATGCAGAGGACCATAATGCTAGCCCAGAGGAGGGTCAAGTCACGAGATAGAAGGGGTCTGGGACCCTGATTGATCAGGGTCCACTGCCCAGGAACACCCAGTTGGGCTTTCCATGAACATTGAGATTCTGGTGTGTTTGTTTAGCAGTTAGCTTACCTTGACTAATACACAGGACACAGAAGTCACAAGTCACCGCTCCCTTCCAGATATAGAAAGGCTTCATAGAGGAGGTGCCTGATTTCCCTTGGGGCTCATCCCACATTGCATCTCAGATACTCTAAGTACTACTTACTTTTACAGATCAGGGTATTGGTTTGTTGTTTTTCATGCTTTTACTCATTCATTAATTTTCCTCTTTTGAAATATCATTTACCCTTATTTGCCTAACAATATTAGCTATACAAAGCTCTAAAGTTGCATGCTATCAAATTCCAAATAACTTATTGCTTTTAGCATCCTCCCCTCTTTCAGAAAATTCTTCTAGCCTTTTGATAACTTAATTCAAATCCTTTGCACATATTTATCCAAAAGGCAGCTTTTAAATTCTGGCACGGCCACCCACTCTTCCTGCTGGGCTTTGATACTACCAGATGCTAGAGGGAAAACATTCACGATATGCCTACAATCTATTTCAATATATAATTCTAGCCAATTGAATGTCAGGCATTTCTAAAGAATGTTGTTGGTTGATATAATGTCCCTTGCCCAAGTTAAGGTTTTAATTTGAAATTGCATATGGGAATGCCTCGTGTTACATTTTCCCCAAATTTATAAATCTATCACAGATTCTCTTTCCTATGTATCTTGCCTCCTTAAGAGATTAACCATTAAGAGTGGAGTTTAACCTGATATCTTTAGAAAGCAAAAGAAGAAAAATATTCTGCTTTTGAAAGGGAATGTACCCTTAGGCCAAAAAAAAAAAAATTCTCTGTCTCTTAATACATGTTGGGAACTGCCAGTTGTCATGCTTATACTTAAGATGGATTAGGATTCCATCACTGGTCATCACATAAATTCTTATACTTATAACCTTACATCTTCATCTGCAGCCAAACAATTAGAAAAAAACTGTGTTTGGATATATTAGAATGTGTCAACCCTCTCAGAGCACTTTCTTGAAACAACTTAGGAGAATTTTTTACTTAAGTATTTGGCAGACCTGAACCATATCCCCAAAAGTGTATTAAATTTCTTCTGATTTGTGGGTGGAGGTAGGAGAAAGGGGCTGTTTGTGATCATAATTATTTAAACACAAAGTAAATCTCTTAGTTTGATTATTTTGTCTTAATGAAGATGTTTTTAGAAAATGAAGATACCAGTTTTTCTTTTGAGGTGGTTATTTAACTATAGACTTTAAAAATTACTTTTAATGGAGTTTCTGAAAATTATGAAACCAAGTGTAGTATTATTAGTGATGTGCTGTTCTCTCCATTGTAATGAGAGAAAGAAGATTTCGTTTACTTCTTGAACTGTACAATGACTTTGGTTTTCTGCTGGTTTAAAAAAATTAGGACTTTCTAGAAAAAAATTAAAGTTAATTCTAATATAAAGTTTCTTCCAAAGTTAAAATACTGTAATTGGCACAGAATAAGTTTACAACATATGAGAACGCCCACATTGGAGACCTCTCGTGATACTTCACTTTCTTCGTTTGAAAGATCAACAGTTAGCAGCTACTTATTTACTCCAGCTGAATAATGTCTTTACGCATGAAATGAGTGGTTACTTCTGGGTTTCAGTAAATGGGGGAGATGGTCTACTCCCTAATTCCATAGGGAACTTCTGAGAATTAATAAAACTATGTGTAAGAGGTGGCTAGACATTCTCGAACATGGTCACTGTTTTTAACCATTCATTCCTTCTTTCAGTCATTCAACCAGTAAGTATTTATTTAGCGTTTACTGTCCTAGGTGCTGAGTATTTGGCAATGAACAAAACAGACAAATCTCTGCCCTCATGGAACTTATGTTCTAATGGCGGACATGGACAATAAACAAGTAAATGGTGAAATATACAATAAAATTGTAGGAGCAATAAGCATTAACAATTAGGCAGTGTGAGGAGATGCAAGAATGTCACAGTGGAGTGGTACAGTTTCTTTAGGCTGAGGATTATGAGGGGTGACAACTGAGTAGAGAACTGGATGAAGTGAGGGAGAAAGCCATGTGAAGAACGGGAGAAGAGAGCCAGGTCTCGGGAAAAGCATATGAAAGTCCTTGAGACGGGAATGAACTCAGGGTGTTCCATGAAGCGTGAAGAGGTGACGTGGCTGGAACCTAGTGGGCTTGGGGGTGGTAAGTGATGAGACTGGAGTTGTAAATGAGGTGGGGTCACGGGGGGCTTTGGGGCTCACATACAGATTGGGGTTTTGTGTTAAGAGCAATGAGAAGCCACTGGGGGGCTTTGAGCAGGGTCATGACCTGTTCTCATTAACATTTCACAGCTCTCGCCCTGGATAAATTGGAACGATGGGCATTAGGCGGGCAGAGATGGACATAGGGAGACGAGTTAGGAAGCTCTGGCATGAGTTTTGCTGAGAGGGGACAATGACTTGATAGCAGAGCAGGTGCTGAGAAGTAGTTAGATTCTGGATTCATTTCAAAGAAGAACCAACAGAATTCGATAATGGGTCAGATGTGGGAGATGAGAGAGAAAGGAAGCGAGTGAGGTTGATTCCTAAGTTTTTTTGACCTGAGCCTGGTTGGGTAGGGGTTCCATTTCCTGGGAGAGGAGTGGTTTGGGGAATGGCAATCAAGTGTTTGGGTTTGGGCAGGATTGAAATGCCTTTTAGATACCAAAGTGGAGAAGTCCACCAGGCAGTCATACGTGTGAACTCTAGGGCAGAAGGCTAGGCTGAAGGTAGGAATTTGGGGCCATCAGTATTACAAGAGATTTAAGCCATAGGCCTCAATGGAATCATCTAGGGAGAGGATATGGATAGAGAAGATAAGAGGTCCAAGGATGGACTTAAAAGTCAGGATGAAGGAAAAGCCAGCAGCAGAGGACACTGAGAAGAGCTGCCCCATGATGTAAGAGGATGAGCAAGAGGGCTGGAGGTCCTGGCCCCAAGGGAACTCTAGTTCTTCATATCAGGAAAAAATGTGAAGTTGCTGATTAACATACATTCACTTATAGCCTCTAGTTGGCCCAGTGAGTCTCTGGTCCCAGCTATCTGGATTCCAGCCTTGACAGTGACCCTGAATTAGCCTAGCTCCAAACCTTGGCCCCACCTAAATGGTCTGCTTGTTGAGGTTGATCCTGCCTGCTCAGAGTCCAGCCCAAGTCGCCACTCACCCTCGTACCCAGACAAGTCCAGCAGCCTTTGCTGCCAGCTCTGCACCTTCTCAATTGCCACCCCCAGCGCCCTTCACTCCCCTGAAAACCCCCGCTCAGCAGAGCATAAGAGGAAGTAAGGGAGTGGATGGAAGAGGGAGCCCCATAGTCTCAGAGCCTGCACCCAAACCCTCGCTCTTACTTGGCTCCGTGCCTTGGTCTGGCTCATGCTATTTCTTGGGTGCTTGAACGGTGCATCCTATCACTGGATCGAGTGGTGGCACAAGATAGCAGTTAAGAATTCTTAACTGGCCATCTAGGTCTAGATTTCAGATCTACCAGGATCAAGCCGTGTGGCCTTGCATAAATTATTTCATCTGTATCTCTGCATCCTCATCTTTAACTGGGGATGAGAGTCAAGCCTACTCGTGGTGACTGTGAAGGTTAAATGAGTAGGGAATGTAAAGTTCTTAGAACAAAGTGAGTGTCAACAGCACAAGATGCTATGTCATTTAATAGTTGAGATTTTACTTGCCCAGGGTCCTATGGCTCCTGAGAGCTGGAGCTGGACGTATCCATCAGTTGATCCCTATAACAGGATGGTTTTACTGATTTGGTCTTCTAAATGGAGATGTTGAGTAACAACAAGTGTAGACACTTTCTCACATGACCAGTGATTGAAGCTCAGGTCAGTTTTTCACCTCTATCAAGGAGAACCCAGCTTTCACCTGCAAACCGTCCTTGCAACGTGTTACATAGCTCTAAATGTCACCTCTCCAATAACCCTTCTCATCCTGCAGATGTGCTGGTGTTCTCTGCCTGTGTGGTCTTGTCCGTGTCAGCAGGCCTGTCTCAGAGCACAGAGAGCCTGAGAGACACAAGGGCCTTCACAGCCACCTGCCTCCCAGCATCGCCTCCCTCCTGACAGATGGCCCCAGTCGATGGGTGTCCCCCAGCCTTACCTCAGTGTCCAGCATGCACTCCCTGGACACAAGGTTCTTTCTTGTTTTGAGACCAAATCCATTTGCCTGTGGTTTCCACCCCTGGGCTTGGCTCAGCCTTTCCCAGAACAAGGTGCCTCCCTTTTTTCTCCGCAAGAACTTTAAAATTGTCCAGGGCACTAGCAGGCCCCCCAGTTCCAACTACCTCCTGTCTCCAGCCATTCTGAACTGCTTTGCACCAGCAGCTCTCTCCACCCAGAATGCTCTCCTCTCAGCATCAGCCTCCCTGCACAGGTCCTACTCACCCCACCTCTCACCCGCATCCTGCCTCTCCAGAACACTCTTCACCAGGGACCTGAGTGCCCTTTCCCGAGGCCACCGTGGTAGATTCTTTCTTCACAGCCATCACCTGGAGAGACTGGCATTGTTCGCGTCCCTTCTGCCTGCTGGAAGATGAAAAGGCAGGGACTGCATATTGAGCTCAGATTTCCTGGTGCCCAGTGTGGTGCCTGGTTCTCGATAAATATTTGTTGAATGAATGACAGTACCAGTCATGAATCAGATACAGGCCCCTCCTTCTAGGAAATAATCACAGATTGTGACAAGTGCTATGAGGAAAATGAACAAGATATGTGATTTGTTGGGGGTGACACCCGAGATGGGCGGTCAGGGGAGGCCTCCCTGGAGCTGAGACCAGAGGACTGATGAGCAGCTGGACATGAGAAGGGATGGTTAGAGGGACCAGCCAGCGAGAATCCAAGATGGGAAAGAGGAACAGAAAGGAGTCCGGCATAGAGCATGGGAGTGAAGACAAGAGAGGTGCTGGGGCCTCTGGAGGCAGCGGGAGGTCATGGAAGTTTTCAGGAGGAGTGACTCGATCTTGCTGCAGAGCCTGCCCCAAGACGGCCGGCAGCTCTTCTGGTCTGGCCTGAAGAGGCTACAGGGAAACTGGTGGTCAACTGAAGAGCCACCTAGCACAGCTGGCCCATATCTTATCAGGCCCCAGACTCCCCTTTCCCGGACGTCTCAGTCAAGCCCTCGTGTCTCCTTCTGGGGCCCGACACCAACCTGGGCTCAGGAAAGTCTGGTGTCAGACATTTACACCTCAGTGTGACTTTTGGTCCCTGTTAAAGGGATGGTGGTTCAAAACAACACAAAGATGGTATTTTCCAGCTCTGTACTCAGAAGTCAGACACCGTCTCACTGGGCTGAGAGCAAGGTGTCGGAGGGCTGTGTGCCTTTCAGGAAGGCCTGGGTTAGAATCCGTTTCCGGGCCTTTTCCAGCTTCTGTTAGCTTACTGCATTCCTTGGTTCGTGGACCCTTCCTCCGTATTCAAAGCCAGTGATGCCACATCCCTCCGACCCTTCTGGGCTCATCATGTCTCCATCTCTGACCAGGGCTGGGAGAGCTTCTCTGATTTGAAACTCATGTGATTAGATTGGACTCACCTGGCAATCCAGGCTAATCGTCCCATCTGCCAAGTCCCTTGTAAAAGAACATTCACAGATACCGCAGATTAGGACATGGGCGTCTTTGGAAGACATTATTCTGCCTGCCACAGGACTCCTAGGTCTTAAAAGATCAATCAAATACAACGCATGAACTGTTGGGATATGGATTCAAAAATCAACTTTAAAAGATATCTTTGAGACTATCTGGGAGATTTTAACATGACTTGGGTATTTATTCACTTTTTTTTAAGGTATGCTTTTTTTTCTTGGTGAGGAAGATTGGCCCTGGGCTAACATCTGTTGCCTATCTTCCTCTTTTTTTTTCTCCTCAAAGCCCCAGTACACAGTTGTATATTCTAGTTGTAGGTCATTCTAGTTCTTCCATGTAGGATGCTGCCACAGCATGGCTTGATGAGCCATGTGTAGGTCCATGCCCAGGATCCAAACCAGCGAACCCTGGGCCACCCAAGCTGAATGGGTGAACTTAACCACTTGGCCACAGGGCCAGCCCCAACTTGAGTATTTAGATGATAGAAAGGTCTTATTTTGTTAAGTGTGAAAATGGCATGTATCTTTGGCAAATATCTGATATTTGGTTTGGAACACTACAGGAAAAGCATGGAGAAAGATGAGAGAAGGTTGGCAAAATACTGGTAATTCTTGATCCGAGTGATAGGTCTGTGGGGGTTCAGTATACTCTTCTTTGTACTTTTGTGAATGTTTGGAACTTTTATTTTAAAAAGTAAATATATATTTATAATGTAAATTATATATACAATATATATAAATTTTATACATATATAAAATCAGGTGTCCGTAAGGGGCTAAGGAGACATCCAAAGTGGAGGTGAAGGTCTGTTCTGGCCCCTCCCTGCTGCAATCTGGCCACTAAGATGGCCACCAACTGCCCCGAGGAAGAAATCAGGCTTCTGCATGCCTCACCCTTTGGAGAATCAGTAAGGCCTGTGAGCCACATGCCTGTACCACCTGGGACTCTATTTCAGTACAATCACAGGTTCAGAATTATACAGAACTTTCAAGTTTGTATTGTTTGACCATCACTCCCTGTTCCCAACCTCCACCCCCCATGCAATCCAGGAATACATTAAGCGAGCAGTGAAAATTATGATATAACTGTAGTGTAAATTTTATCAATCACATACTCAAACCCAAATGGAATTCCTGAATAGACAGAGCCATATGTGCCCATGCTCAGTGGGAATGCCTCTCATTCTCTTTGGAGTAGGATATCAAAGGACTAAGAAATCTCAAATAGACCTTCGGGCAGTGGAGGGGAGGGCTGCCAATGCAGAATTCAGCCATGACGGCCCTGCAGAGCCAGGCTCTCCTTGGGCAAAAGAGGCTCCTCTCCGGTCCTCTGTTCCAGGATGTGCCACCTTGACGGTCTTCAGCAAAGCCCCTGTTGTGGGGTCCTCCAGGTAGGGTTTCCCAGGCTCTTCCTTTGAAGACCTCACACTGGCCTGGGGAGGGCGACGCGCTAGTTGCAGACCTCAAAAATGATAGAAGCTAAAGCCCGAATGACTGACGTTTCGAAAAGACAGAAACTATCATCTGTATCCCTTGGAGCTAAATTAAAAGGCAGGAGAACCTCCTCTCACGTGGATAGGTACAACCCAGCCCTGCTTTCCCATGTTGATCCCATGGCACATTGGCCACAGAGCCTGGGGGTGGGGGTGGGGGGTGCTTGATAGGGGGAGAGAGAGCCTGGATGGAGAGGAGCTGTGGGGGACGCCCTGCAGGGGAGAAGGCGAGCAAGGGCCAGATGCTGCCACAGAACAGAGAGAAAGCAGAAAGAGGAGATATGTCTGCAAGCACTTGTCTGTCGCGGGAGCTTCAGATGGAAGCCGACGGATAATCTATTAAGGAATACTTGAAGGCTTTGTAAACACATTGTGGAGATTTCAAACAGGAAAACGGCTCTGCCAGGCAAGGGCTGACCAACAACCTGGGAGACAGGACGTCAACACATCGACGATGACTCAGTTCAGAAAGGCAAGTGGCAAGGGCTATCAGAAATCCATGGGTAGGAGACAGGCTGAGAATCAGGGAAGTCCACCCTGAGAGGTGGAAAAGACTCAGATATCTCCAGCGGACAGGAAGTAGACCAGTCTGACCAGGACGGAAGAATCAAGTGGGCAAGACTTCATAAATGTCAGTGTGTCTCCAGGCCAACTGGCCCGGGAGCTTATTGATAATCCTGACACCTGCCAGGTGTTCCTGAGGCTGGTGACTTGTCTGCTGGTTTGGGGATCACTCTCCGGGAAACACACTGCAATAGACGGCAGTGACTGAGGTGGTGAGGTTGGGTGGGGCCAGCTGATGGAGAGCCTTGAGTGCCAGGCCAAGGATACAGAAAGTTATTCTGGAGCTGGGAGCTATTAATGGCTTTTGATTAAGGGGGAGGCAGAATGATAGTGTTCTCTAATGAAGAGAGATGGATGAGCAATGTGCTGGAAAAAATTAGTAGAAATATACAGGAAACTGGACATAAATTAACATGGAGATAGAGAACATAAAGTATTTGATGACTGGATGTTGGGCTCGAGAGAGAGCAAAGGAGAGAAAGATGCGTAATAAAGTGCTTGTTCATTAAACACCACTACCGTCCAGGCATTTACCCCTCAAACAATCTGATGCAGTCGGTGTAGTCTCCAATTTACAGATGATGGAAAAGAGGCTCAGAAAGGTAAAGTAACATGCATAAAGACACACAGCTGCTCTGCAATAGAGCCGTGTCCATCAGGCCTCCAAATGTCATGCCCTTTCCCTTTCCTTTTCCAGATGACAGGAAGAGTGTATTAGTTTTCTCTTGCTGCTATAACAAATTAAAAGACGTCGTGGATTAACACAATGCAAATGTATTATCTCAGAGTTTTGTAGGTCAGAAGTTAGACGGGGTCTCACTGGGCTAAAATCAAGGTGTAGACAGTTCCTGTGGGGGGTCTCTAGGGGCGAATTGGTCTCCCTGCCTTTTCCAGCTTCTGGAGGCCACCCACATTCCTTGGCTGGTGCCCCCCTTCCTCCATCTTCAAAACTAACGACGTTGCATTTCTTCGCTCCTCTTTTCCCCCGGCCATGTCTTTGCTTCTGACAAAGCCAGGAAGGGTTCTCTGATTTTAAGGACTCGTGTGATCAGACTGGACCCACTTGGACAGTCCAGGACAATCTCTCATCTCAATGTTCAGACCTCCATCCCCTCTGCAAGGCCACCTTTGCCACCGGAGGTGACATATGCACAGATTCCGGGGATCAGGACATGGACACCTTTGGGGGACATTATCCTGCCAAGCACGGAGAGCGACGCTGCTGCCACTCACAGACACGCGGCTTTGTGCCTAGCGCCAGGTTTTGGGAAATGCCATTACAAAGGGGACTTTTTGTTGAATAAAAATAATTTGAAAGAGGACAAAACAGGAATTTAAAAAGGAACGATGTGGGTAAGACAGAAACGGCACGGCTGGAGGAAGACGGCAGCATGGATGACGCGGCTTCAGTTTGTTCTGAACACACTGAAAACGTCCCTCAGCACAGTTAATCCTGCTCTAAATTCCACTCTGTATCATTGTCAAGGCTGGCAGCTACGTGGATCACCCAACGTAAGCGCCTCACTGCAGAAATAAAGGTGATGGCTAAGTCTGGAGTTTAAGTGCCTAAATTTGTACTAATTCCCCAAATTCTAGTCGAAATTCCTGGCCTTTGTTTTAGCTGACTCTCTAAAACCTGCCTGTCTTCGACCACCCACCCCCCCTTATTTTCCTCACAATAAGTAGTCATCACCTTAGCAGGCTGACGTGCCTTTCTTCCAACAGTAAGCCATTTTATAAAGTACCAATTTTATGGAAATTACCTGAACCAATAGGATTATGTAAGCATGAATGGAAAGTGTGAGCTATAATGAAATTGTTAGAAAGCAGGGAGCAAATGGTTTAATGAAAACTCAGTATAATCCTATTTTTTGTTTTATTTTTAAAGTCCTATCATTGATTCATCTGAAATGTAATGGACTGAGGATCCTATCATAATGTGATAAAATTTAGAAATACAATTTTCTCTTCTTGGCTTCTCTTCCTTTATATAAAGAGAGACTTGGCTTTTAGTTATAGGCCTTTCCAAGCAAGCAAATGATAACTTGAAAACATTAACGTTCACTTTCAAGCTTCCTGAAGAACTTTCTGGGTTTTCAGTCATTTAAATGATTTCATATAGAGTCAGTCTCAAAGATTGTTGGGATAAGAAGTTAGGCGAGGCCTCAACTGAAAATGAAGACGTTTGTATTTGAAGCCCCTCATTTTCTGATTAAAGGAGACTGATTTAATGAGCTGGGTACATGACCACTGTACGTTCTGAAATGAATCCAGCAGTTAGATCTGCTCCCAGGAAGACTGCCACATGAGCAAGCTCTGGACGGGGAACGGGCAAAACAAAACAAACCTTGAACACTTACTTACAAATGAAGGCCACGTTCGGACATGTATGGTTACCATCGACTTTAATGGGAACAGCCTGTCTGTTTCTGGGATTCAGGATATGAAATCGGTGGGAAAAGTGTGAAATGGGAGAAAAAGAAATAAAAGGATCTTGTTCAAAGACTCCAAAGAGAACCGCGTGTCATTAAGGGGATGAATTAAAATTCACATTTTGCTAACGAAGACCATTGTTTTCTCTCAGAGTTCCATTGTCATTAAAAACTATTTAACCCCCAAAGAAGGAAGCAACACAATTTGCTACTTGTGTATTGAGAGGAAAGTCAGAAATTGTAGAAATGGTTGGAAAGACTCACCTCCATACTGTAGACACACACACACACACACACACGCACACACGTGAACCAAGACCAACAAACAGGCATGGAAAGTATCTAATTGGCATCATGTTTCTGGCATTGCTATAACTACACACAAAACAAGCGATACATGAAATGGTAGTGACATCTGTTCTAGAACCTCTGGGGCTTTACTCACAAAACAGTTGTAAAATCTTTTGGGGACAAAAATATTTCTATGTATCTATGCAGCTCCTTTCCTCTAAGGGAGACACACACACATACATGGATACAAATGTGCTGAAAAGGAAACATCATTCACTTCTTTAAAATACTTTCTTAATTTTTCTCATTTCAAACGAAGCTACATGCATTGTCTTGGATGTGCCTTTCTTCTATTGATTTAATCCCAGAACATGTAAATTGTCATAAAGCTGAAGTTTAAGAAGTCAGTTGGTAGGCCATGGTAACATACAAATGGATGCTGAGCGAGTTTGTTTTGGTTTGGCAGGGAAACATTTTCTGACCTTGGCAGTGAAATCATTGTTATCTATTTGTTTATGGCCAAAGCCGTATGGAGGGTCTGGGTACTTATGTTAGTATATCTTTGAAATTCTCGAATCCGCAGTGTGTGGGAAGTTATACAACTTGGGTTTAAGCATCGTTCAGGATGTTCCTCATTAAGGAACCCAGATTTCCCTCCTTCCCACGACTCCCCAAGATTAGTTTACATTTATCACACAGCAAATTGCCCATGCCGACAGGGTGAACGGCAGACAGTGGGAGCTCAACATCTTGTTATCTGTTTACCCCCTCAGTAAACAGACACTACAGAACTTGCTTCTTAAATATATCTCCCCAAATGAAGGTTATTTGATTTTTCCCTCACTCCAAACAAAGTGTACTTTAATATCATGTAGCATATTTATAGTATGTTCTTAATTTTTTTAAAGGAACTGGCCTCTAGCGAGTAACAGTTGATCTGGTTCGAGTAGTTTAAACATGAAGATTTTGTTGATTTTACCATCTTCTGGACAGATTTGGAGGTGCATAGTAAAACATTTTTGTGGACTGTTAAATTTTCGTCTTTGTTCACAAATCCACTCCATTATACGTCCTTCTTTGAAGAGATTGGTAATTGGGTCTTGCTAAATGTAATGTGGCTATTTCAGGCACCGCTGCATAATCCTATTGTTTGGGGCATTTTGCTGTAGAAAGCGAAGCAAACCCATCTCATTCCATGAAATTTTTTAATCTGTAAAGTGTCCTTTCTGGGAAAGTAGGGGGTGATGAACTTGGGGTGAGGGTGGGAGGGGAGCCCCTGATTCTCCAGTCAAGCTCGTGACCAGCGAGGGAGGAAGCAGCTGACCAAGTGTTCTATTAATACCTGTAAGAGGAGGCACCTGGTCGGCAGCCCCTGCCCATCTACGCTTTCCTAAACATATTCGGCTTATCGCTGTCTATACACCACTGCCAAACTCTTCCTCCTCTTCCTCTGTCCATATCGCCTTTGCAATCCCAGTAACTCTTCTCAGTGCAGTATCCTCCATCCCACAACCCCAGGGAAACACCCAATTCAAGCAGACTCTGGGGCTTGTTTCTCCCTCCTGCCTGCAACCACTAGAAGGTGAGAAATGAACTCTTCCCAGAACAACAGCGAGGGGAGGCAAGTCAAGCGAGCGAGACTCGATACCTTCAGGATGCTAAGAAATGGAGAATCAAGTCACCTCATTTGTGGTCATTGGGTAATTCTAAGTGACAAAATAACTACTACAGTGATTTAGTTTTAGCCAAAACTGCAAGTCTAACAGAAGTGCTGACGGAAGGCTCAGAAGTCAACCCAGAGACCGCAAGAAGGCTGGAGACTGGAAACTGACTGTGTGATCCCCCAAGATAATAAATCCCCCTCTAGAAAATGGAGATAATTTTGAGAACTTACCTCAAGTATTATTGTGGGAAATAGTTAATAGAATGTGTATGGAAGAGGTAACAAGAGTGAATTGAAATAATGCTATTGAAAGGCATTGTGCTAAAATTGGGTAGGTGGAATGTGAGCAATTTTTGAGTTTGGAGGAAATAAATTGATGTCGTCAAGAATGTGGGCTGGGTTCAAATCTCCACTCTGCCACTTGCTAACTGTGTGACCGAGAGTAGGCTACTGAATTCCTGTGGTGGGACCTACCTTGCAGGGCTAACACCTGAGGTCACTGCCCAGTCTCATGACTATGGCAGAGTGATGCTCACCAAATGGGACCTACTACTGTTTACAGAGAAGATAAATCGTCTTCATTGCCTTTTATAAATTAGAAAGAAGTCCTCTCATATTTATAAGCAATTGTATTTGGTGTTATCTATAAGATGTGGGTTGACTTATCTCATCAGATAGATAAGGGGATGTTATTTGGAAGCCTTTCAGCATACCTTCGGAGGGAAGCAGGCACGCAAGAATTCTGAAAATCCGTTCATGGCATCGAGTGAAAGAGTGCACCGCCGTTGCAGCCTGTAGGACATTCTTTGGATGATGACAGGCATTTTGACAGTGCATGGGGACCTGCCTGACAAGTTGATAAAAGCATCCAGGAGATTTTGTAAGAGCTGAAACACTGAACCTGCTCCCTGAGACCTGAGAGCAGGCCTTCATCTCTTATGTGCATCTCTGGTTGAATGGAAGACAGCAGGTGTCACTGGGTCCTGGACTAGGCAAAGCAAGACTTTTGGTTCCTCGTATTCAGGCAACAAGTATTCCAAAAGCAACTACAGACATACCTCGGAGACTCTGTGGGTTCAGTTCCAGAGCACCACAATAAAGCGAATATTGTGATAAAGTGAGTCATGAGTTTTGCCTTATGTCTAAAAAAACAATGTACATACCTTAATTTAAAAGTATTTTATGACTAAAAAATGCTAATCATCATCTGAGCCTTCAGCAAGTTGTATCTTCTTGCTGGTGGAGGGTCTTACCTGGATGTTGATAGCTGCTGACTGATCAGAGTGGTAGTTGCTGAAGGCTGGGGTGGCTGTGGCAATTTCTTAAAATAAGACAACAATGAAGTTTGCCACATCAATTGACTCTTCCTTTCATGAACGATTTCTCCCTAGTATGTGATGCTGTTTGATAGCATTTTACCCCCAGTAGAAATTCTTTCAAAATTGGAGTCAATCCTCTCAAACCCTGCCACTGCTTTATCAACTAAGTTTATGTCATATTCTAAATCCTGTGTTGTCATTTCAACAATCTTCACAGCATCTTTGTCAGGAGTAGATGCAATCTCAAGAAACTACATTCTTTGCTCATCAATAAGAAGCAGCTCCTCATCTATTTTTGTTTGATCATGACATTGCAGCCATTCAGTCACATCTTCAGGCTCCTCTTCGAATTCTAGTTCTCTTGCTGTTTCCACCACATCAGCAGTTACTCCCCCACTGAAGTCTTGAACCCCTCAAAGTCATCCTTGAGGGTTGGAATCAGCTTCTTCCAAACTCCTGTTAATGTTGATATTTTGAGCTCTTTCCATGAATCACAAATGTTCTTAATGGCATCTAGAATGATGAATCTTTTCTAGGTTTTCCATTGACTTTGCCTGGATCCATCAAAGGAATCATTATCTATGGCAGCTAAAGCCTTATGAAATGTATTTCTTAAATAGTAAGACTTGAAAGTTGAAATGACTCCTTGATCCATGGGCTGCAGAATGGATGTTGTAATAGCAGGCATGAAAACATTAATCTGGTACATCTCCATGAAAGCTCTTGGGTGACCAGATGCATGGTCAGAGAGCAGTCATATTTTGAAAGGAATCCTTTTTTCTGAGCAGTAGGTCTCAACAGAGGCTTAAAATATTCAGTAAACCATGTTGGAAACAGATACACTGTCATCCAGGCTTTGCTGTTCCATTTATAGAGCACAGGCAGAGTAGATTGAGCATCATTCTTAAGGGCCCCAGGATTTTCAGAATGGTAAGTGAGCATTGGCTTCAACTTAAGTCACCA
This sequence comes from Equus asinus, assembly GCF_041296235.1. Taxonomy (NCBI): domain Eukaryota; kingdom Metazoa; phylum Chordata; class Mammalia; order Perissodactyla; family Equidae; genus Equus; species Equus asinus. Next base: position 13,051,668 of record NC_091801.1, read on the forward strand.
GCTGCATTAGCCCCTAAGAAGAGAGTCAGCCTGTCCTTTGAAGCTTTGAAGCCAGGCACTGACTTCTCCTCTCTAGCTATGAAAGTCCTAGGTTGCATCTTCTTCCAATAGAAGGCTGTTCCATCTACATTGAGAATTTGTTGTTGAGTGTAGCACCTTCATTAACGATCTCAGCTAGATCTTCTGCATAACCAGCTGCAGCTTCTCCATCAGCACTTGCTGCTTCAACTTGCACTTTTCTTTTATGGAGACGGCTTCTTAAACTTCATGAACCAACCTCTGCTGGCTTCAGACTTTTCTTCTGCAGCTTCCTCACCTCTCTCAGCCTTCACAGAGAAGAGAGTTAGGGCCTTGTTCTGGGTTAGGCTTTGGCTTAAGGGAACGTTGTGGTTGGTTTGTTCTTCTACCCAGACCACTAAAACTTCTTCCATGTCACCGCTAAGGTTGTTTTGCTTTCTTATCATTCGTGTGTTCACTGGAGTAGCGCTTTTAATTTCCTTCAGGAACTTTTCCTTTGCATTCACAATTCAGCTAACTGTTTGGTGCAAGAAGCTTAGCTTTCGGCCTATTTCGGCTTTCGACATGCCTTCCTCACTAAGCTTAATCATTTCTAGCTTTTGATTTAAAGAGACAGATGTCCAACTCTTCCTTTTACTTGAATACTTAGAGGCCGTTGTAGGGATATTAATTGGCCTAATTTCAATATGGTTGTGTCTCAGGGAATAGAGAGGCCTGAGGAGAAGGAGAGAGACAGGAGAATGGCCAGTCAGTGGAGCAGTGAGAAGACACATATACATCGATTAAGTTTGCTTTCTTATATGGGCGCTGTTTGTTGCACCCCAAAACAATTACAATAGTATCATCAAAGATCACTGATCACAGATCACCATAACAAATATAATAATGAAAAAGTTTGAAATATTGCAAGAATTACCAAAATGTGACCCAGAGACATGAAGTGAACAAATGCTATTTGAAAAATTAGCGTCATTAGACCTGCTCGATGCGGGGTTGCCGTAAACCTTCAGTTTGTAAAAAGCACAATATCTACAAAGCACAATAAAGCAAAGTGCAATAAAATTAGTGATGTCTGTTGTGAAAATGGGTTACAATTAGCCTATAAATGATTTTTTAAGGTTTTTTAAAAATTTGGTTTTGGTTGTCATTTGGCCTTGTTGGGAATAAAAACAGAACCAAGAAGCTCAGGAGCCCTCCAGAGTCTCATTCAGCAACACCACACCACAAATTTAGCTTTCTGAGTAGCCTTCTGTAACAGTCCATTGGGAAGGAATTGATAAAAATCAGCATTCCTGCCAATAATTAATGGTCAGAACAAAATAGATGTTCATTTGGTCAAAATTGTTCAATGTAGGGGCTGGCCCTGTGGCGTAGTGGTTAAGTTTGTGCGCTCTGCTTTGGCAGCCCGGAGTTTGCAGGTTCCCATCTTGGGTGTGGACCTACACACTGCTCGTCAAGCCATGCTGTGGCAGCATCCCACAAACCAAGTAGAGGAAGATGGGCACAGATGTTAGCTCAGAGACAATCTTCCTCAAGCAAAAAAAGGAAGATTGGCACAGATGTTAGCTCAGGGCCAATCTTCCTCACCAATAATAATAATAGTAATAAATTGTTGAATAGACAAAGAACTCTAAGTTCATTAGCCTGCCCTACAACATTGGGTTATCTGGAAAGGTCAGGCGTGGACTGGTCTTTAGAGCTTAGCAGTGAGTGGGGCTGGTTTTTTGCCCTGCACATATGAGGTGGGACTCCAGAGCTCAGGTGCATGTGACAAGCCCACAGGAATGTACGGACCCACAGGACTTTTCTTAGCATAGTCACCTGAGAAGGCTGTCCAGCCACCTCAGCATCTCAAGACTTGAACGGACCTCAGAGGTCAACTAATTGAGTAAAAGTGAGACTGTGACTTTCTTTCTAGGAGAGTGGAATTGTCCAAATCTAGGTCTTTTGAGGGTGAATTTAATTTTTGAAAGCAACCAAACATCTCTCAAAGCCAAGTCTATTGAATAAATTAAGCGGTCAGGATGGACAAATGAAAAATAAGGTGGGGGGCTGGCCCCGTGGCCTAGTGGTTAAGTTCTCGCGCTCCGCTGCAATGGCCCAGGGTTTCACCGGTTTGAATCCTGGGCGTGCACATGGCATCGCTCATCAGGCCACGCTGAGGCGGCATCCCACATGCCACAACTAGAAGGACCCACAACTGAAAATACACAACTATGTACCACGGGGTTTTGGGAGAAAAAGGAAAAACAAAATCTTTAAAAAAAAAAAAAAGAAAAGAAAGATAAGGTGGGCCCATAAAATGACAAAACTGGTTTGCTCGAATGACCCACAATGTGGTTCTGAGAGGTAATTCGAAAAGCACCTAGAGAAACAGATGCTCCTCACCCTGCTGGTGTGGGTGCAACCTCTCTGAGGGCAGACAGAAAGCTCGTATTAGATCTTTAAAAATGTGCGTGCTCTTTGGCCTGGAAATTCAGTTTCTAGGAATTTATCATACGGAAATTATTGAGGTGGTACACAAAGGTGTGAATATTAGGAAGCTTGGTACAGTGTTAGTAACAGCTTAAAAATTGGGAGTGGCCTAAACATGCAACAGTAGGGATTGGCTAAATACAGGAAGGTGCGTAAAGTCAATGGGATGCTGTGCAGTCAGGTGAAACGATGCTACTGAAATGTTCCTGTTGATCCAGAGAACTGCTCACGTTCCATGAAAAGAGCAAGTTATAAGGCAGTGTTAAGATGTGATCCAGGCTGAAGTATGAACGTATCGGGAGGGGATAGAAAAGGATGCAGCAAGACATTCACCGAGTTGTGAATGGTGGGTGGAATTGTGAATATTTTCATATTCGTTCTACTCGTCTATGTATGATTTTTCTGTAACAAAAAAACATTTTTATAATAAAAAGGTAATAAAAGGAAATATCAGAGAGAGGAGAAAGAGGTTCTACTATCCTTATAGCAGAGTTATGATGTACCTATGTTAGTTTGTTAGAATTGCACAACAAAGTACCACAAATTGAGCCGCTTAATCAACAGTAACTTGTTGTTTCGTGGTTCTGGAAGCTGGAAGTCTAGGATCAAGGTTTTGGCAGGGTTCGTTCTTCCTGAAGGCTGTGAGGGATCTGTTCCATGCCTCTCTCCCAGCTTCTGATGGTTTGCTGGCAATCTTTGGTGTTCCCTGGCTTCTGCTGCGTCACTCCAGTCTCTGCCTTCCTCTTCACATTGTGTTCTCCCTGTGCATGTGGCTGTGTCTAAATTTCACCTTTTTATAAGGACATTGGTCATGTTGGATCAGGGCCCACCCTACCCTAGTATGACTTCGTCTTAATTAATTACATCTGCAATGACCCTATTTCCAAATAAGGCCACATTAGGAGGTATTAGGGGTTGGGACTTCAACATATGAATTGGCACGGGGCACAATTCAACCAACAACATTCCCCAGTGACATGGCCACCCTGCTCCCACACAACTGAGGTTGGCACTTCCCTGCCACCACAACCTGCACCAGCTGCTGTATAGTGTGAGTATGGACCAAGATCAGGAGTGGTGGGGCAGGGCCCTGCAGGACTCCAGTTTCAAAGAGATACAGGCGAAAACAGAGAGCCAGGGCCTAGCCCCTTCCCTGCCCCAGCGTGCCCAGGCCGGGGCTGCAGACACGAGCGAAAGTTCAGATGAGAACTGAACTAGAGAGACGAGTTGAGAGAGCTGCAAGGAAGGAGTAGTCTAAAGAAAAAGAAAAGGACATATTGTTACTTTTGGTTGAGTATAGGAGTTGTGATTTAAAAAATGGAAAGAAAGACCAAGAGAGAAGGGAGAAAAAATATTAAAAATATTACACAAAAATCTGCACACTGATGTTTATAGCAGCTTTATTCATAATCATCAAAACCTGGAAGCACCAAGATGTCTCTCAATAGGTGACTGGATAAACACACTGTGGTACATCCATACAATGAAATATTATTTGGCGATAAAAAAAAGAAGAGCTGTCAAGCCATGAAAAGACGTGGAGGAACCGTCAACGAACATTGCTAAGTGAAAGAAATCGATCTGAAATGATTCCAACCATATGACATTCTGGAAAAAGCAAAACTATAGAGATGGTGAGAAGTTCAGTGGTTGCCAGGGGTGTGGGGAGATAGGGAGGAGGGACAAACAGGTGAAACACAGGAGATTTTGAGAGGAGTGAACCTGTTACGTATGATACTATAATGGTGGATACGTGAATGATGCATTTTTCAAAACCCATAGAATGTACAACGCAAAGAGTGAACCTAATGTACACTATGGACTTCAGTTATTGACAATATATCAATGTTGGCTCATCAGTTATAACAAAGATATCACACTAATGCAGGATGTTAATAATAGGGGCCACTATGTTGAGGGTTGGAGAGAGAGGGCACTCTGCACTACCTGCTCCATTTTTCTGTACACCTAAAACTGCACTAAAAAAATAAGATGTATTCACTTTAAAATCAAAACCAAATCGTATATTACAAATAAAGAAATTTAAAAGAGATCATGTACTTAGCTTCCCAAAACGGGCCCTTGGCAGATAAAAGTTTTGGAAACTGCAAGAGTTCGCTCTTTTTCAAAGGCAGTTGAGAAGATACAGATGACCAAGGTGTCACCCAGCAGGGTCTCCAAGATTCAAACAACTGTGTCTGCTCGCACCTATCTCAGACTCAACAAAGCCCCTCTATTTGAGCTTAAAAGTGGTGGGGTGCAGGGGAGGGAAGAGGATCCAAATTCTTATTCAGAGAAATAACAATTTGGAACGTGCACAAGAGTGTCAACAAGTTATGCAGATCTTATCAGCATCGCATTTTTGGTGCCTCCCAGCTATCCAGCGAGGCTCCATCAGCCTGTCAACACCCTTCAGCATCCCACGCATCACGGGCATATCAACACCTCCGGAGGCTCTGCCTGGCCAGGCCCGCCTCCCCAGGGCCCCTGGGAGCGCGAATTTTCTCTCCTCACGGGACACCATCATACCATCCCCGCGGTATGCATGAGTGTCTTCGGTCCATTCCTCCATTCACATTCTGTGACTTGCTTTGGGCTAAATGTCTATAAACTTGAATAATGCTTTCATGCTAACTTTGGAAAGGGTACCCAATTTGGGAAAATCTGATGTTCTCACATCAGAAGGAAGACAATGTGTAGTTTCCGTAATGTGAGAAGAAATTATGCAAAGTCATCCTCAAAGTATCATGGGCTAATACACTTTTTCTTCAGTGTGTTTCTACTTTTGCCGATAAAACATCATGATTTTACAAAAGTATGGATATGGCCTGAGACTTGTGGAGATTCCTCTCTCCACCTCCCCCCACTCAGAATAAGCCCTCATAGTATATATAGTGCTCCATGATAATACAGCCTTTCAAATGTAATTTTGCTAAATGATGCAAAAAAACATTTATTTAGACTAATGAAAATGATAGTTTTTATTATATACCTCAGCTTTCTTTTACAATTACCTATTTGTTACATTGAAGTCAGTGAATGGATCTCCCTGTTTGTTTGTTTGTTTTCATTTTAGGCAGCTTTAAGTGCCTTGAAACAATTTTCTGAACAAGGACTGGATCCAATGGAAGGGGCCATGAATATTGAAAAAGGTTCCCTTGAAAAGTGAGTAAATCTGTCGTATTCTTACATTTGTCATTTTCTAACTGTACAAAAAATAAGATGTAGATAATAAGGTAAAAAACTCAAGACAATCTTTATAGCTTATAAAATTATTCATAATACAATTAAATGTAAATAAATGAGAAATAGTATACATGGTCATATTCATTTCCTATAATATGTCTGTGAAAGCTTTAATCTACTAATTGAGAATTATTTGTGCATTTTACTGCCTTTGTTGGAAAGATTTTTGTGAGTTTTGTTGACTATAGGGACTTGCAAAACATAAAAGATCCTGTTTCACTTCATACCATTGAGCATTCTCTCCCTCAACCGTTTTCTGAGGTAAAAATTTTCACTCACATATCTGCTAAGTTGTGGGCACAACAGAGAGAAAAGAAAGAGAAGTGGAGACGGGGCATTGCCTCCCCTTGGCTGGATTTTGCTTTTCACATTGTTCTGTGAAACACAAACGCACGTTGCCACAGAAGTGTGGCTCCCAAGGGCTGCAAAGGCAAAAATGTGGCTATAATAAATATTTCTGAAATCCAGCTCGTAGCTTTTTTATGGTATTGAACATAAGGTTTTATCTACGGGACTGAATTTGTGGTCTCTCTAGAGACCCAATTTATGCTAAAGAAATGGAAAGCAATTGTATTTACATAGTGGAATCCAAACTCTTTCAAAGCAGTAATGTTAACAGGTGAGATTTCAGGACACACACAGGAGATAATATTTTTAGAATGCAAAAAATAGATAACCCAGAAAGTAAACACCAGATCTGCTGTTAAACAAGCATACCTCAGAAACAGCATTTGGCCATTAATATTTAAAAGGTGAGAGCATGAGAAGAAAACATTTGGGAAACAGACGTGGCATTTTAAGTTGTCTATAGATTGGCAACCGTTTATAAGCTAATTTAATCAAAAACATTTCCACATGATCTCATCAGTAGACTATCTGAACATAAATATTGTTGTTTCACTTTAAAATGTCACTTTGGTGGTGACCTTTGAATCCTGTGTGCCATCTGCTAATAAACATGTCTGAAGACGTGCAACCCTGGACCTTCAGCTCTTGTTAATGTATTAATCTTCCAGACAAGCCCAGCATCTGGGGGAGAAAGCGGACAATAACCAGACACACCCGGGCTCCATCGCTCAGGACTGCAAGAAATCAAAGCCGGTCATCTAGCAGCTCCCAGAACCAGGCCTGCCACCGCATCCTTATAAACCTGTCAGCACGCATGAGGGTGTCTGTGTTCAAGGAAATGAATGACTAATACCATTATTCGAGTCTTATGTGAAGACAACGCTATTCTAACACAAGAGATAATATACATAGTACTGTTTGTTCAACTGGGGAAAAATAAAACTTTGAGCATTTCCCTTGGAACTCGAGATCAGATCATAACTCATTTGCCCAGAGGCAGCAGAAATCTGATCCTGCTACTGGAGCTTAAAATAACAATTAAGGAAAGGTGTTAGAAGCAGAGGTAAAATTTTTAAATGATTAATAGAGAAATTGGGTTTGTTCTGTTGTTATGATTGTTTTGTCGTGGCGCTCGTGTTCGGTTAGATTCTCTCTCTTGTTTTAAATAATGCTTGACGATTCAAAATTTAACCAATTGACGTGCTGTGGAATGTGATGGTTGTTGTCTTCATAGAGAGTCACAAAGTGTCTCTTTTTATGCAGATATTTGTAATCTTCATCCTGTATCAATATGAATAACTCTAAGGCGCACTTACTCAAAGACATATGCAAACAAACATGGTTTACATCAGGTCAGCTATTTGACTAAAAATATGAAATAATGTTAGGAACAACTAGTTTCAATATATTCCAGGAACGAAAAAAACAAAAACAGAAACAAAAACCAGTTGTGGGTTTTGAGCTCCATAATACTATTAGCCACTAAGGAGGCGTCTTGCCTCTGCAAACATTTCTCCGGATTCCACGTTCCCTTGTGGAAATCACACTCACCCCATGCGTGTGTTGTAGCCACTCACTGTTTGCATCAAGAGTGTTTTTAGTACCTCTCTCTGGACTTGGGACAGTGAGTAGGGTCAAAATAAATAATGTACATGGCAGGGAAGGGAAAGCTTGTCGGAGGAGCCGTGAGAGCCTTGCCAGCTTGTATCCAGCCACGCTCTGGACCAGCATGTTGGAATCCAGCGTGTAGCAAATGCAGTAAAAATTTGGTCGGTTTCTGTGTGAAGTGTTGTTAATGTTCCTTTCGTTCCCTCGCTCTCATCTCTTAAATATCGCCTCAGTGAAACCCGTCCCAGAGGCCACCACCGGGCCAGTCATCCTGCACAGCACTGGCATTAGATAATGTCCGGGCTCCTTGTGCCACCGGCCGTATCTGTGAAACTGCAGGGCCGCCTCCCGGGTGACGGTGACTCGGAGCCAGGTTCCAGACTGGCCCACGTCATCTCGTTGTCCAGGCT